>NC_090437.1:897137262-897467262 GCF_031143425.1 Pleurodeles waltl | reverse complement strand
GGCTCCCATGCCACCGGAGAACCAATCAGGAAGCAGTGCGTCACAGGATAGATTTTTTGGGGCTGGAGCTGCTAGACACATGAAGAACGCCTTAGAAGGATGCCAACAAGCCTTGACAGCTGCAAAACACAAGTGCACGGGGGTACTGTCTTGAATGGGGTGGCAAACTCTTACCTCCACCAAAGTTGGACAGTAGGAAGTCAGGAATATTGGGACCACTTCAGTTCACCACCTGTGATGCAGGATTCACACAGCTCAGCAGGGGAGGGGATCTACGCAGCTGATTGTCATTGCAGTAGGTGCCTGCTGAAGCTTGGGAGTGACTCCTTCACCCCAAGGGAGATTCCTTCGCTCTTCTGATGCAGACTGAAGACGGGCTGTCCTCAGAAGATGCACAACCAGGAAACAGTTGTAGTTGCTGGCAAGAGCTGAAGATACAGAAGGCGTCTTGATTCTTTGTTGCAGTTTGTAGAGTTCCTGGAAGGTCCAGATGCAGTTTCTTCAGTGAGAAGTTGAAGTGGATGATGCAAAAGATTTCTGCTGAAGTCTTTCAATCCGAATCTGAAGAACCACCCAAAGGAGAGACCCTAAATAGCCCTGAAAGGAGGAATGGTCATAGAACCAGGTAAATGCCTATTAGGAGAGGGTTCTGACGTCACCTGCTGGCACTGGCCTCTCAGATGCTCCCAGAGTTACCTGCCAAATTGGAATCCAAGATGGCAAAACCCAGGGACCCTCTGGAGGAGCTCTGAGCACCACCCATGGGCAGAAAATGGGGATAACCATGCCAAGAAAGCGGGTACTTTCCTACAAGGCCCCTGTATACAAATGAAACTGTTACAGTAACTATAGTATTCAGCAGCTATTGATAGATTTATTAAGAACTTTTACATGTGATTTTCCATGTAGAAATCTGAAACAAAAAAATCCGTTTTGCAATGATTCGACCCATCAAGTCTTGTAATGTGCAAAGACATTCACTAGCAGGTCCCTCAAAGAAAGTTTGCCAAAGCACCATTCATCAGTATAGAATGTTGGCAATTCACCACTCAAAAAGGTAAAAATTAGTTAGGAGGCTTTATATTTAGGAGAAATTAATAAAGTACTTTTGCATGGTACCGTATCAAAGGTAGAAAATGTTTGTGAGGATGTGCATTTCCGATTCTTTGGTCCCAAAGAGGAGTCTAGAGAAAATTAGGAATTTGTAGCTACAGGTGTTGAAAAACAGAGTACTGGTATTAGTAGTCAGACCTTCACACAAGAGATTATTAAGCTTAACACAGTGTGCTCTGAAAAACCAAGCTGTTTGCATTAGTTGTTGGCACAATCACCACAAAAGTCAAACTTGCAATATAGATGTATTCTCTAAAACTGAAGAAGAAAACAGATAAGTGGCAATAATGTACTGCATATTTATTTGCAGAGGAGTGTTTAGACTTGTCCACACAGCAAGTTATATATAAGTACTGTTATGATAAGTTAGAGGATAATGAAATGCCAGCTAGTGCAGTAAATAACGTAGAACTACTGACTGTTCCAGAATAACTATGAATTTTGAATGTTTATGAATCAATCCTCATGCAATCTGTACCTCCATTTCAAGAAATTGTACAATTGGAACTAAAAACAGGTAAATTACATTCAACAGAGTTACAGAAAAACCTTAAAGGAAGACTAGTGTATTTGCCATTAGACTTTAAACAGAATATTGAAACTGTAGGGTTAGATAAAGACATTGACGAGCCATTTATCATTCTAGTAAATGGCGTGTCAACTAAGAATAAAAACATCTAGCCAGAGTTGATGTTAATAAAGTAAAACAAACAACAATATCCTGGTACAAAATAATTATTATACAAATGTTGATGTTGAACAAGATATAGCAAATGTGGATGAAGAAGCATTGCTTCAAGTGGTCAAATAGAAAAAGTGGATTGATATTGATCTGAAGAAATTTATGGGCACTACAGCATCCATCGCTTACATTCTAGAGAAGTCATTGGTGATGCTATTGAGTCCTTTCAAATGAAACAAGCAAAAGGAACACAAATAAGTGAGTGGGAAAAAAGTTTAGAGGCTTGTTGTTTTCCTCAATTGTTTCCCACTGGAGCAGAGTGTCGCTATGATGACTGGCTCATACAAATACCAGCAGCTGAATCTCGATCGATATGATCATATGCAGAGGATTCAAGAGTTTGCCAGTGTATTCAACACATATTTCAACTTATATTTGAGAGTAACTTGTCTGTACTTTCATATGCAGCAAACCACATTATAAAGACATGATTTCATCTTCAAAATCTCCCTGCAAGAGAATTTGTTGACAAAGTTCACATAAGGGATGAAAACGTAGAATTCAACTTGATTAATGTAATGCCAAGCAAATGTGGCACCATTTAGTATTGGTATCTGTCTTATCGAGGGGATTGATTGACACCTAATCTGATCGATATAAGTCAATAAGGATGCTCAATGAAGGACCACACACCAATAATGCACACAGATCAGCTTTAATAGAATGTTCAGTGAAATTTATATATATATATATATATATATATATATATATATATATATAGATGCATTTGGCACACCAACAGAGTAGAATGAAAATAGCAATAAAATATCTATTTATATGTATGCAAGGAGTTCACCAATATAGCTTTACTATACGACACTTGGCAGCCTATGAAGTGCGTATTCAGCTACTACATCACTTTCATATTGAGACATTCAAGGAAAATCAAATACAAATGAGCAGAATACATCAGATTACAGATATAGCGCTAGTATGTCGATCAATCAGAAAAAAGCAGAGAAACAAAGGCCCATCATCCCTGGGTGGAACTTAACTTTATCCACAATGCTGGGAAGCCCTCTCACGCTCGCTCAAACCTCTCTCCCCCTCGAGCGTCGCAGTCTAAGAACAGCACAGCCAGGGAGGCAGCGATGTGGGCGATGGCAGCTTGCACAACTCCATCTGCGAGCTTCAATTCCCCCACCCGTGCTTCAGTGCTTAAATAACCTGAAGCTTGGACTCTATTCCTTTCTTGCATTTTCTAGCTATGTTATCAGTACACGTCCCTTGGCTGCCCTGTTGTTCACTAGTCATTATTTTCTGGCCTTTTCCTGGACTCCCTTTCTCAGGGTTAGAGCGACCTTCGCTTGTCTCTCTCCCACACTTCCTGCTTCTTGCACAT
Source organism: Pleurodeles waltl (assembly GCF_031143425.1). Lineage (NCBI taxonomy): Eukaryota > Metazoa > Chordata > Amphibia > Caudata > Salamandridae > Pleurodeles > Pleurodeles waltl. The sequence goes on along the minus strand of NC_090437.1, from coordinate 897,464,065 downwards.
GCAGACTGCGGATAATTTTATCTATGGAATGGTGGCAAACAATATTGGAAGCAACATCGTGGACTTTTCCACGTAGGGTTCAGGTTTCTGCATGTATCACGCTCATCTACACTGCTCAGACTAATTAAACCTTTGTGGCACAATGTCTTCCGCACCTTTCCCTACACTGATCACTCCACCCCTTAGATGAGCGTGATGCATTAGAAACAAAAATCATTTACTTTGGCATTTCTCCAGCGAGGTTGCTACGAATACCAGTCAGCATTATTCTAAGCGCTTGCATTTTAGTATAAAGCTGTTTAGTGCATGCGTAGTCTGCATAATATAGCCATCAGTATGACACAAACAATCAGTAACCAAATTAAAAGATGCAATATTACATTTAGCGTTTTTTGTAGCTCCTGGTGCCCAGTCCAAGAAAATATCATACCAGTGATGCTCAGTTACTTGTTAGATGCATGAAGCAGTGTGCATAAGCTGTGTAGCGTCTATGGTCATCTGTATGGCTGTATCCTTGGTGCATTTAGCTGCCATATCAAATTTAGCAAATGTGACTTGCGCTTATTGCCTGATTGCCTCTAGTCTGGGTAGCTTGACAACAAGTGTGATTTTCCATTCTAACTGTGCTTTCATTTGCGTTTGTAATGTGGTTGTGGTGAACTTAGTCGGCCGGTATAGGATGTGAGTACTTATGTCAATAATGCTAGTAACATTACACATACACATTACTTGCTCCCTTGTGGTTTGTACAAATCTGTTAATGAGTAAGGGATGATTAGTAACATCACATACACTCTCCATCCCTATCTGATATAAGTCTGTGCCGTTAATAGGATAAGGTAACCATTCGCATTCTCCTGGTACTGGGTGAAGGCATGGGCCTAGCACCCGTCCTGTGTGGGTGCATACACACCTCTTAGACCAATCTGTGCATGTGGTGGGATCTACAGTGTGGTTTGTCTGATCAATCCACTTTTTGTCAGTATGAGCTATCCACCATTCTTTCCCTATCAATACAGGGAGCAATATAAAAGGGCACCATATTTCAGGAAAAAGATCACTTCTTGCTGAATAAAAATGAGCATAACACATTTCTTCTTCACAATGAAACTGTATGGGCTTTACCCATATCCCCTCAGGCAAATGCAATTGTTGTCTCCAATACTCATCTTGGAGCTGTCCCCATTCTGCTTTAAAATCTACATACTGTTGATTAACAATGCTTTGCCATAATATACATTGAATTCCTTTGGATACTGCCTGTGTGTATTGAAACTGTTTTCCAAATTGCTCATATGTGAAATTATGCCGTTGCCAATCACAGTACAACCCCCGTAGGACTTTCCATATCTCCTGCGAGTGTGTGGGCCCCCATTGAGAAATTACTTTAATGGCCTCTCCTGTACAATATCCTGTAGATGATAACTTATTCCTAATGGCTTCAATGTCAAAAGGATTTAAGGCCTCTACCCCTATTCCGGTGGCTCCGGCTATCAAGGATCCTAGCTCTCTTCTAATACGTAGCTTTGGTAATGGCCCTATCTGCAATGTCCATGGGGCACATAGTGGATCATAACTTGAGATATTTGCTTTAGCAATATTTATCTGTACTACAATATGGTTAATTATGCTTGCATGCAGAGCTTGCTTACATCCTATCCTATACCGAACTATGGAAACATTGCCTAGGTTGCTAATCATGCATCTTTCAGCTACATAAAACATGAATGCTGGTGGTTTGGAATATCGAGCTCCTTTGGTTCCATTGTTCATTGTAACAACCACCATATGCCCTGGTAAAATACTTTGCTTGTCAGAATAATTATAGGGTTTACATGGATATATCCGTGATGGCGTAAACGGCACGATGGTATCACAGTATTTGCATATCATGTTCAAGGTATAATTTAAAGTTTGCACTAATGCTGGTGCTCCTTGCAATTCGTTTAGTCCATTAGCATGGCAGCCATCCACTTGCCTCCAGGTACTTTTACATTGCAGAGTGAAATCTTCCCCTTGTCATCGGTAACATTAGATGCTTGTGGTGCACAAATGACATGGAGGTCCATAACAACATTCTATGCTATATTCAGTCGAACCCAAATGGCTCTTCCAGTTGCAATTATGACAGGAACCACATCATTGATTCAGATGTCATGATTTACGACCGCGGTGTGAGTCTCACTGCAGGTACAAACACAGGTACATTAGAGTTTTTTAAAGGTACAACATATGTGCTCCCCACCCCCTGACTTAATATCTCTCCTGCTTCTGGCTATTTCCCTGGATGATGCACCCACACCTTCTTTCCTGTGCTTCCAAATCCTCCATCACCTCTCTGGGTACTGTCGGGGGGGAGCAGACCTCTCTTCTATATGTGGAGTATGCGCTTGTTCACAAATCAACTGTGCAAGTCTGTCATGTGCTTGATCTGATACAGCAACATTTCCTTGGTTCAACAATACCACTTTGACTTCTCGTCTATAATCTGGGTCAATGACTCCCCCAAGTAGTGACACTCCCTTGATGGCTAGGCTAGATCGAGGGGCAATTCTACCATAGGTTCCTGGTGGTACTCTCACTCCTATTCCTAAGGGTATGGTTTTTACCTGTCCTACAGGCACTTCTCCATCTTCTGGAGCAAACAGATCTAGTCCAATACTGCCAGGAGCAGCCTGCAAAGGTAATCAGGCTTGAGGGTTTGTTTTCCAGACAATCATTGTTTGTGTAGGTTCTTTATCATGCCCTGTCATTCGAATGAAGGGAGTCTGCTGCCCAACTGGTCTGTTGTTTACTTCAAATAAAGCTTTGTCTAAATTACTACTCCATCCTTATAGTTTGATGTGTTGATAACTTTTTTTGCTGTTCTTTCAACAACCCATTTTATCTCACAATCATGTCTGCAGCTTGTGGAAAATAGCTAAGGTGTAATATCCACCAAATCCCCTGCTCTTGAGCCCAATACTGCACTGCTTTCCCTGAAAAGTGTGTGCCTCTATCTGTTTGGATTTCATCAGGTACCCCATAATGTTTTATCAGGTAGTTTAGCCCTTGCAAAGTGGACTTCTGGTCTGCAGACTTACAAGGCATACCCAACATAAGGCCAGAGCAGGTGTCCACCATGGTCAATACGTAGCTTTTTTCTCCTTCTTTTGGTAGTGGCCCGATATAGTCCAATTGCCACACCATGGCAGCTGCAGATCCTCTTTGTATATGACCACTAGGCTTCTTTTGCAGAGGCATTTGTCTAATTTGGTTGCATGTAGGGCACTCCTTTACTGCTTGTTGCACTTGTTCTTTAGTAACGGGAATTTGCCGTTGCTGCGCCCATGCATAAGTGCCATTTTGTCCTAGATGTCCTGAGGGTGCATGGGCCCAGTTTGCTAAAGCAGCCTCTGCTTCTTCATTGATGATCACTGTCCAAGTTTTGGCCATCTGATCTGCAGTATTGTTGAATAGAGATGCAAGAGAGGTGTCTGATGGACAATGGGCATCCACATGTCCCACATAGATTTGACACCTTTGCCTTTTCTTCCACATCTCTTCCCATAGCTGCTTGCCTCCCCAGATGCAGGTGCCTTTAATTTTCCATCCATCTTTATGCCAAGTTGGGGCCTAGCTTACCAGTCCTTGGTAAGTGGCACAACTGTCAGTGTACACAAATGTTTTATCTCCGATAGGGGCCTGTTCGATTACTGCTGCTACGCCCTGCAGTTCTGCAAACTGGCTTGATCCATTATCTCCTCCTCTCAACAACAGCGTTTCTGTAGCAGGCTGGAATGCAACTGTTTGCCATAGTCTTTTTCATTGATGGTACCGGGCGGTGCCATCTGTGAACCATGCATTTTGTTGTTCTTCTTCAGTAAGTTGCTCAAAAGGTGGGGCTGTTTTGAATGGTGAAGGTTCCATTTCGGTAAGTTCTGACAAGGGGGCCATTGCCTGCAAATCCACTGCCCCTAGCATATCTTCTTGTAACTTCAACACTCCTGCTGTCCCCGGCTTTGCTCTCTGCTGCAGGTACCATTTCCACTTTACAATGGTAGACTCCTGCTAGTTCTCTCTCCAACGGGGTGTAATTGCTCATGGATGGAGTTAATCTCTTTGACCAAAATCCTTGTGGCACCCTCTTTTTCCCTTGCCTCTGCCATAGACTCCACTCCACTACATCTTCCTGTACTATCATTTCCAACTTGAACGGGTCTCCTTCTGTGATAGGACCTATTGCAAAATAGTTCTGTAATGCCGCTTTTGCCCCCTTAAAGGCCTCTTGCTGTTTAGGTCCCCATTTAAAAGCGTGCTTTTTCCGTGTGACTTGATATAATGGTCTCACTATTAATTCTAAGTCAGGGATATATTGTCTCCAAAATCCCATCAAACCAATGAATCGTGCTTCTGCCTTTCTTGTAGGAACCTTTAGCTGCTGTACCGTATCAATCACTTTCTGTGGTATTCTTTTTACTGGCCCTGACCAAATAGTGCCCAGGAATTTGACCTCTAGTCAGGGCCTTGGACCTTTTTAGAGTTAATAGCCCATCCCCTCTACTGTAAGTACTCAATCAACCTCTCCAGTGTGTCTGAGACCTGTTCTTTGGTTTCCCCAGTAATCATGCTGTCATCAATGCAATGTGCAAGGCGGGTGTCCCCTGCCGAGAAGTTGGCTAAATCTCTGGCTATTAGTCCATGGCACAGGGTGGGGCTATGTACATACCCCTGGGGTAACTTTCTGAATGTGAACTGTCTATTTTGCCAGCTTATTGCAAATTGGTCTTGACTTGCCTCATCAATGTCACTCGAGAAAAAGGCATTTGCCAAATCAATTTACAGCATGCCATTCCCCCACATCTTTGCTCAACTTTTCAACTAGCGTGATGATGTCTGGGACTGTGGCTGCCAAGGGTGGGGCCACTTTGTTCAGTTGTCAATAGTCAACAGTCATTCTATATATATCATCTGGTTTCTTTACGGGCAATATAGGGGAATTAAATGGGCTCACGGCTGGCCTAAGCACACCTGCATCTAGTAGCCCTTGAATGGTTTCTAAAATCTCCTTGTGACCTCCAGGTATTCGGTACTGTTTGATACACACTGGCTCCTTTGGAGGAGGCACATGTAATGGGCTCCACTTTGCATGCCCAATCAGGATTTTCATAGATTTCTTTATATGTACGCTCCTCACATCAAAAGTGAATGTTCCCCATTGTGTTTCAATAGTTTTGCCTAGTAACAAATCCATGCTAAAAATGTATTCTGCTATTAATACTTCTGCTATTCTGCTATTAATACTTCTTCTGTGAACGGGGGTCCTTTACCAGTTGACAATTTAAGTTTAACAGGCTTAGGCTCTATCTCAGCACCCCCTTAACCATTAATGATCATGCTTTTTCCTGGCAGCCTCTTAGGGATCCCATTTATCAGAGTTACTTCTGCACCTGTATCAAGCAGTACCATAACATGTTGCGTTCCTTTTTGCCAATAAATAATAAGAAGTACATATGGCTGCCTGTCCCCGGGGCTTACCCCATGCACTGCTCTGATTCCCGGGGTTTGGCCTGACCTTCATAAGGGGCCTGGGACTTCCCAGCCATCGCTGGACAAGGTGGGATATAGAGTTGAGACAGGTACCTTCCTATTTTTTCCTGACTACGCTTTTTCCTTCTCAGTCTCTTTCATTGGTGGTGCTGAAGGCTGCTTTTCATCGAATGCCCCCTTTTCTTTCTGTCTACGCTGCAATGCTTTCCATTTATTAAGCAGATAAGGGGTAGGTTTCCCGTCTATTTCCTCTTTCTTCATCCCAGCATTTAATAAATCTATCCACATTTGTCGTCTGGTCACTTTTATTGTAGACTCTCCTCCCTTATATTTATTGTCTTGACCCACAGTTCTTGCTGATTTTTGTCTTCCAATTGTGCCATTAATAATACCACGTCCCCCACTGGTCTTCCCTGAGCAGGTCCTAGAAGGGCTAACAAGGCATCTTTCATATGTGGAGGGGCATTCCTAATCAGTCGTGCTCTGATCCCTGCTGCCACAGGTTCGACATCAGGTCCTGCAAATTGTTGGGAATACACTGCATTCTTCATCCCCATTTCTCGTAATTGCTCATTTGCCTCTGCAATTGTGTGCCAAGGGCCCCAACTCTCTTCCACATCTATGGCAGTTTGATACAATTGCTTCACTCCTTCCATCAGCCAACCCATCAGAGAAAAAGCTTGTTGCCCCTGTGCACTTCGCAACCGTTTCCCTAGCATGGCATGATTAGTTACAGACCCCATTTCCAAGAGTTCAATTGGTGATAAAAATGTACCATCTGCTTCAGTGTCCCACATTCTCACTAGCCATTTAAACAAAGGCTCCGCAGGCATTTGTCTAAACATGCAGGTTATTCCCAACAACTCACTTTGTGTATAGTCTCTTACTAAGCGAGAATTCTGTATTTGCCCACCATTTACTCCGTTTGATTTGTTTTGCACAAGTGGGCGAGCCTCCAATACACTTTCCTTCTCACTTTCAACTTCACATAGTTCTGCTACATGCACTTCCACTTCATCCTCCCAGTCCCAATCATCATCATTTTCAGAGACTCCCCCATTGCAAGTATAGGGATCCCAGTTTTCTTTAGGTACCAATGCCTCACTTGCACAGCCGAGGGTACTTTAGGCTTCCGCCTACTCTTATGCTTTGCTACTCGTACTGCTAATGCGGTGCACCTTGCCTCCATTTGATCACCACGAGTCACTGCACTTTCTATAGTTTCTTTCATGAGTAACTGCTTCTCCTGCAAGGCTGCAACCTCATCCCGCAGTTTCCTTCTTTCTGCATCTTGAGTTAATGTTTTCCTATACACCGTATGGAGCGCAGACAGGAAAAGCCATCCTACTTGCCCTGCTGCTTTCAGCTCCAGCTTCACTCCTCTTAGTTTCACACTCTCAACTGCATCTTCCACTGAAAGAGGAGTCACTTTCTAGTGCTTCCCATCAAACCGGCGCTTCCCACAGGTTCAGGAGTCCTGCTATGCCAGAAAACGGGTCAGTTGCTAACCACCCGGGAATGGACCTGGCTTCTGCCCCGTGCTGCATTTCAGTCTCTGCCCCACTCTTTTTACGTCCCCAAAGAGGCATTATTGACTTATACCCCACTTCTGGTACCAAATTGTCTGATCCAGGTGATTGATTGTTACCTGATCTGATCGATATAAGTCAATAAGGACGCTCAATGAAGGACCACACACCAATAATGCACACAGACCAGCTTTAATAGAATGTTCAGTGAAATATATATATATATATATATATATATATATATATATATATATATATATATATATATATATATATGCGTTTGGCACACCAACAGAGTAGAATGCAAATAGCAATAAAATATCTATTTATATGTATTCAAGGAGTTCACCAATACAGCTTTACTATACAACACTACGTTAATTGGCTGCCTATGAAGTGCATATTCGGCTACTGCATCACTTTTACATTGAGACATTCAAGGAAAATCAAATATAAATAAGCATAATACATCAGATTACTGATATAGCACTAGTATGTTGATCAATCAGAATAAAACAGAGAAACAAAGGCCCTTCATCCCTGGGTGGAACTTAACGTTATCCACAATGCTAGGAAGCCCTCTCCCGCTCGCTCTAACCTCACTCCCCCTTGAGCGTCGCAGTCTAAGAACAGTACAGCCAGGGAGGCAGCGATGAGGGCGATGGCAGCCTGCACAACTCCATCTGCGAGCTTCAATTCTCCCACCCGTGCTTCGGTGCTTAAATTACCTGAAGCTTGGACTCTATTTCTTTCTCGCATTTTCTAGCTATGTTATCAGTACACGTCCCTTGGCTGCCCTGTTGTTCACTAGTCATTATTTTCTGGCCTTTTCCTGGACTCCCTTTCTCAGGGTTAGAGCGATCTTTGCTTGTCTCTCTCCCGCACTTCCTGCTTCGTGCACATGCAGACTGCGGATAATTTTATCTATGGAATGTTGGAAAACAAGCTTGAAAGCGACATAGTGGACTTTTCCACGTACGGTTCAGGTTTCTGCATGTATCACGCTCATCTACACTGCTCAGACTAATTAACCCTTCGCGTCACAATGTCTTTCACATCTTTCCCTACACTGATCAGTATCGTTGTCATGGGGAACTCAAATGTATGTTGCGAAATCTAAGAGCACCTACTTGGTTTGTCACACTCAATTGTGCAATGTATGCATGGGATGATCTCCTTGTAATTTTGAGAGAGGTAAACTCAAACCTAAAGGACATCAATGTAAAGACAGCTGGAGAATTTTCTCACTAGATATCGCTAATGTCTGCAGTTTTTTAAACCACAGCTTCCAAGCTATGCTGGCTTTCATCTGCAACAAAAGCAATCCTCCTCGTGGAGAAGTAACTGATTTCTTTTGACCTAAAGAGTCACAAGCAAAAGGTGTTCCTCATATTCACAAGCTATTATGGATGAATGATGTACCCAAATTTGAACCAGATACGGATGAGTCTGTACTGTCTTTCATAGGACAGTATGTGAAATGCACTATACCAAAAGACACTAGTGAAAGAGGTCTCAGACGACAAGTTTTGTGTTTCCAAACACATAGATGTAGGAAGTACTGCCATTGTAAATACAGACCCAAAGCAAAATGTTGCACAAGATGTCAATTTAGATTTTCACAACCTGTCATTTTCAAAAGAAGAGTGAAAAGCTTTTTGTCTTCAGTCAGACATGCACTGACACAGATATCACCAAAGAACACACGTATCCTAAGACGAGCAGAGGCTTCTAAATATATTAATGACTAGAACCCTGTGATTCTGAAAATTTGGAATGTTAATATTGACGTACAATGTGTTGCAGACAACTCCATCGCTGTGGCTCGATATGTCACTTCATACATTACAAAATCAGAAAAGACAGAGATGAAGGAGATGTAGGAGGAGATTTCTGTAGAAAAGACACTTACCAAGAAATTGGAATCCTAAAGCTTGAAAATGCTTTCCCCTGGGGAAATGGGATCCTAGATGACCTGTGAGGGTTGAGTTTTGCAAGTTTGTTTTCAAAATCAAAGGAAATATTTGGGGTAAGTCTAGGCCTAGTTAGCACATGAAACAAAGTGTTAAAGTCTTTCCCAGAAATTCATTAGCTAGCAGAGTTTGACCCACAAAGTACAGACATTGTGAAATCAAATATGCTGGATATATACTTTTCAAGAAGGTATCCACTTCTAGAAGATAAGTGCCTCTATAAAATTATTCAGCACTACAGATATGGAAGCAATGTAAGTGAAAACATAGAAGAACGGAAATATGCAGTACTTGGATGTGACGGTTGCTTAATCAAACACACAAAAATAAATCAAATTAACCACCAAAAACATAGTTGTCAAACTTCTGACAAAAGAGAGTTTTTCTATTTGTCTCTTCTTCAACTGTTCAAGCCTTGACATAGTGAATTGGAATTACTTAGAGACTACGACTGCTGCAAAGATTTTGTCAATGCTGTAAAATATACTATTCTGTGTTCACTTTTCAAAAACTATTTACAAATGTTAAATGATGAGATATAATAAGAATAAATGATTGCTACTGAGGTATCTAAGGATAATTCTTAAAGCAGCCACAATTCAGGACAATTGAGTAAGGCTCCTCTTGGACAACCCATTATAGAAAATGAAGCTGCAATAACTATCAATGAAGTGGAAACTGTAATGGAGGAAACGAGACAGGAATTGTACATCTGGAGTAGCTAGTTTCACAACTCAACAATGAACAGAAATACATGAATACTGAAGTAAAAGACAAAATAGAACATGGATTTTTATATGAGAAAAGAGAATGTAATTGCTCATCATTCAAGCCAATACTTTCATATATCAGTGGCCAAGTTGGGATCAGGAAAAGCTTTTTAATTGAAGTTCTCTCCAGTCACCTACCTAAGACTACATAATCAAACTTATTGTGTATAATAACAACCCCTACTAGATTAGCTACATACAGTATCAAAGGAATAACTTTACATAGACTACTTATGCTACCGGTTGAACACAACAATACATTGGAATACCAGAAATTAACTGACAACGCTTGTAATGAGCTGGCAAGAGTTTTGAAGAAATTGAAGCTATTATTGATGAGGTAAGCATGGTTTCAAATCTAATGCTTCTCTTTATTCACTTGGCGATGCAACAGATTTCAAAAACTGAATACAACGTCTTGCTTGGAGGAAAGCATTTCATTTATTTGGTGACTTACTACATCTTACCCCTGTGAAAAGACAGCCTGTTTTCAAGACCCTTTTAAAAACTTGAACCTCATTGGGAAGTATTGGGAATGTAAACATTTGTCCTGCTATTTGATAAGTTTTGTTTTGACCAATGACTTTGTGTTTCACCACTGCGCATATTAGTTGCTCAATGTTCACCAGTAGCACATGGTATGTTTTGTTCAGTTTAGCCGCCTATGGGCTTTGACATTGCATTAGTCATTACATTCTGTATTGTGCCTATTGGCTTTGACATGGCATTAGCCATTACTTTCTGTATTCAGTTGAGCTGCCTATGGGCTTTGACATTGCATTAGCCATTACATTCTGTATTCTGCCTATTGGCTTTGACATGCTGTATCCAGTCTAGCCGCCTATTGGCTTTGACATTGCATGCCTATTGACTTTGACATGCTACTAGATATTCTGCCTATTGGCTTTGACATGATATTATATATTGCATTTTGTATTCAGCTTAACTGCCTATTGGCTTTGACATGATATTCAGCTCCGCTGCCTATTGGCTTTGACATGATATTATACATTGCATTTTGTATTCAGCTCAGCTGCCTATTGGCTTTGACATGATATTATACATTGCATTTTTTATTCAGCTCAGCTGCCTATTGGCTTTGACATGATATTATACATTGCATTTTATATTCAGCTCAGCTGCCTATGGGCTTTGACATGATATAAGACATTGCATTTTGTATTCAGCTTAGATGCCTATTGGCTTTGACATGACACTAGACATTGCATTTGATATTTAGGTTAGCTGCCTATTGCCTTTAACATGACATTGCATTTGATATTTAGGTTAGCTGCCCATTGCCTTTAACGTGGAGTTAGACATTGCAGTTGAGAATCCAAGCTGTATTTTTCCAAGCTGTGTTTTTGCACCAGATGAACCAAGATGTTTTGCTCTCACAGTAGACTAGACCTGATAAGAGAGGGTACATGGGCGTTGTTTTTCCTCGCTTGAGCTTGGGAACAGGAGTAGTCTTGGAGACCTGGCCAGTCTCCAAAAGGCTTGCTCAGTTTCCCAGGTCTGAGAGGAGGGGGCACACCTTTGTAACGAATGTAACAGGCTGCAGAGAGTCAGATTCTAATCTGCCGGACCTCGTGCTGGAGCTTGGCGCCAGCTGCCAGCATCCCGTGTGGGTAGATGAAACTCTTTCTCGCGGCTGACAGGGGTCATCAGCTTGCAGACCTTAGAAAGATGTAGCTGTAAATAGTTCCTACACGGTGAAGTATTTGTTTTGCTTTGCATTCAATATCTTATAAATATAACCTGCTGTGTATATTGCAAACTGATATATTTTGTTTTATTAACGCGGACTGGAAAGCTACTAATTCGTCATTCATATAACAACAATAAAAGTCTTCTTTGACCTCAGAAGTGCATTTCTGTTGTGTTATGTTAGTGCTTAGAAACTAAATAAGAGGAAAGCACTACAATTGGTACCAGAAGTGGGGCCGGTCATTAAGAGGTGATTAAGAGGGTATTGATGAGTTGGTAGATTTCTAAGTGCACACTTTAAAAGTGTAATTGTTTTTTTGTTGTTTGGAGAATTACAGAAATTGTTTTCTGTTTGGAGAATCACAGTAGCACGGCAGACCATGTCTGAGAATACATGTGTTGATGAACTGCCTGATGGTGCTAAGAAAAACTGTGAATTGTTTTCTGTTTGGGGAATTACAGAAGAAAATGCATGTGTAGCTAAAATGCCTGATGTTGTTTTGAGAAATAATTCCCGTTGTATATATGTAGAAAACGTGTGTTTTGGAAGTAATGATGACAGAAAGGTCTGGATACCTTTATCTGCTTACAGAGAAATGCAGGAGAAATGTAGGAAGTTGGAACATGAAAATAGGAATTTACGTGAGCAAATTAGCCCGACTGAAAGTTATAAAAAGGCTGTTTTTGAAGAATCTTTCTTGTCCCATTCCAGTAATGAGGGGGTTAAGACAGCTCCGAGCTGCACTGAGTTTCCATGTGAGCCAGGGTTTTTGGCAGACAAAATGCATTCCTTAACTGATAACACCGACAAGAGAGACCAGAATGTGATTTACGAGTTACCGTTGCAAAATGCACAAGGAAAACGAAGGATTTTAGAGCAAGACACCCCGAGTTTCATTAGCTTGTTTGATTTTTGGAAAAAGAATAGCCCTCATTTGAGAGAAATCCTAACACTTTTGTATATGGTCACTGTGAAAAATAATATGCAGCTGCGCGCTTGTGATTTGGCAAATGAAATAATGCAGACTTTAGGTTTCTGCGCAGTGCAAGAAGGAAATACTTATGTACATTTAAATCAAGAACAAGGAAAGAAAATAGTGCCCCTAGCTAGAATCATACAATGGATCTGGTACTTGCAAGACAGGGCTAGAGTACCACAGATAAAAGAATTACCGATAAAATTGTGTGCACCATTTGAATTCGTGTCTACTGAAGATAAAAAGCATGTTTGTTTTACTAATGATTCATTGACTGAAATGTTGCTTTCTGGCACAGTAGAAGGAATGGAGTTGTATAATGTGTGTCAGATTTTAAAGCAAGAGCTACGTGAGATGTGTCATTTTTACGCTGATTTTTGGTTCTGTGATAATGTTTTAGCACCTAACTGGTTCAATTACCTTGCAGATGTTAATGAGAAAAATTCAGAGAGAGAAGTGTACACCCAGAATTCTGCCTTAGTGGGGATGGCTAAGTGGGTGCCCCAGAAATGTGAACAGCTGAGAGAAAAAGCCACTTACAGGTGGGCAGAGATGAGAGAGATGCACATTCCCCTAGATTTGATAAAAACTGTGCAGCACGCACAAAAGCAATCTGTCATGCAAGCAGTCACAGAGCAGTTGGGGAGAGGAAAGTTACCAGATCAGAAATGGCAAATTGATCGGGTTTTAGGGAGAGTGATTGCTGCAAATTACCAAGGAAAAATCGAAATTATGCTGATACCTAGAAAAGAATCTGATTCATTCATACAAATTGGAGACAGAATGGCCCAAATTGGCAAAAGTGCAGTGAATGGAGGTTTGGTAAAGAAGGAGTCTGCCCCAGCCCTTCTGGCAGTGCAAGAAAAGGGAAGCTGTGGCGCAGCAGATAAAAACCTCAGTGCTGATGTGTGGGCTGAAGCCCCAAGTGATCCTCCAGAACCTGCAGAAAATATAAAAAAGGGCCTCAAAAACGTCCTGCTGATTATAAAACAGGGAAAGGAAGAGGAAGGGTGCAGTTTAAATGAAAAATGTTATTTGCAAGAAAAGTCATACTTGTTTCTTTTGCAGATCCTACCACGTTTCGCCACTGTCCCTGAGTGCGCTGTCTGGTCCCCCTTCCGGTGTGTGCGTGTGGGGTCGGGGAAGGGACCGAATCCCCAACCTGAACCTGGCTGAGTAAAGTGCCAGCACCATGGATCCATTTTGCGCAAACTGCGCCTTCAGTTCAAGTTCAACTTGTTTGCTGTGTTTTTTTTTTTTTTTTTTTTTTGCCTCTCGTATGGAACTCTGACTTTTGCTTACCTTCCAGAAAACCTTTCAAGTGGACCGTGCACCTTTACATGAGCAGAACTCATGCCACATCAAATTGCTAACACTGTTGAATTAGAGACTCATTCAGAGAAAAAAAAAAAATTGCCCAGTCTTTTCTATGTAGATGTATCTGATGTGAAAGGTTATGAAATCAATGTGTTAATTCACTTCTATTGCTTTACAGGGATTGCTTTGATCATAATGTTTTTTTTGTGCTGATGTTTTTTTTTTTGTTTGTTTGAGATATGAGATATGTGAAACAAAAATTCATTGGTCAAAGGGCGGAATGTCCTGCTATTTGATAACTTTTGTTTTGACCAATGACTTTGTGTTTCACCACTGCGCATATTAGTTGCTCAATGTTCACCAGTAGCACATGGTATGTTTTGTTCAGTTTAGCCGCCTATGGGCTTTGACATTGCATTAGTCATTACATTCTGTATTGTGCCTATTGGCTTTGACATGGCATTAGCCATTACTTTCTGTATTCAGTTGAGCCGCCTATGGGCTTTGACATTGCATTAGCCATTACATTCTGTATTCTGCCTATTGGCTTTGACATGCTGTATCCAGTCTAGCCGCCTATTGGCTTTGACATTGCATGCCTATTGACTTTGACATGCTACTAGATATTCTGCCTATTGGCTTTGACATGATATTATATATTGCATTTTGTATTCAGCTTAACTGCCTATTGGCTTTGACATGATATTCAGCTCTGCTGCCTATTGGCTTTGACATGATATTATACATTGCATTTTGTATTCAGCTCAGCTGCCTATTGGCTTTGACATGATATTATACATTGCATTTTGTATTCAGCTCAGCTGCCTATTGGCTTTGACATGATATTATACATTGCATTTTATATTCAGCTCAGCTGCCTATGGGCTTTGACATGATATAAGACATTGCATTTTGTATTCAGCTTAGATGCCTATTGGCTTTGACATGACACTAGACATTGCATTTGATATTTAGGTTAGCTGCCTATTGCCTTTAACATGACATTGCATTTGATATTTAAGTTAGCTGCCCATTGCCTTTAACGTGGAGTTAGACATTGCAGTTGAGAATCCAAGCTGTATTTTTCCAAGCTGTGTTTTTGCACCAGATGAACCAAGATGTTTTGCTCTCACAGTAGACTAGACCTGATAAGAGAGGGTACATGGGCGTTGTTTTTCCTCGCTTGAGCTTGGGAACAGGAGTAGTCTTGGAGACCTGGCCAGTCTCCAAAAGGCTTGCTCAGTTTCCCAGGTCTGAGAGGAGGGGGCACACCTTTGTAACGAATGTAACAGGCTGCAGAGAGTCAGATTCGAATCTGCCGGACCTCGTGCTGGAGCTTGGCGCCAGCTGCCAGCATCCCGTGTGGGTAGATGAAACTCTTTCTCGCGGCTGACAGGGGTGATCAGCTTGCAGACCTTAGAAAGATGTAGCTGTAAATAGTTCCTACACGGTGAAGTATTTGTTTTGCTTTGCATTCAATATCTTATAAATATAACCTGCTGTGTATATTGCAAACTGATATATTTTGTTTTATTAACGCGGACTGGAAAGCTACTAATTCGTCATTCATATAACAACAATAAAAGTCTTCTTTGACCTCAGAAGTGCATTTCTGTTGTGTTATGTTAGTGCTTAGAAACTAAATAAGAGGAAAGCACTACAACATTTGACAATATTTCAAGTACAAGGAACTCATGAAAGATATGCATCAAGTCTTCAACATGGAACATGGAAGCATTCTAAAGAACATTAGAGTACACATTCTGACAGAGGAGGAAAAACATACCTTGGAAAGTCGACTTATTAAAAAAGTGTTTTCCTAATGTTTAATTTCTGTAACAAAATTGAATACCAGGCGATGACAGTGCTGCTCAGTGGAAAACAAGAAAAATCAATTTTTTGGAGAAATCTGTATGCTGGTCTCCAAATTGCCTGAAAAAACTGAAGAGTAATTTTAGGATGTAATTTAAATGTTGAAGAAAGATTAGTAAATGGTGCTATGGGCCAAGTTATTGATTTCATAAAATTCCCTCACTGTGATGACATTGAATACTTAGCTATAACATTTGATCAGGTTGATGGCATGAAGCAAATTGGTTGATGTGTTGCATGGTTTTTGCTTGTAAAAGACTTGTATGTCAAGAGGAAGCAGTTCAAA
Organism: Pleurodeles waltl; assembly: GCF_031143425.1. Classification (NCBI taxonomy): domain Eukaryota; kingdom Metazoa; phylum Chordata; class Amphibia; order Caudata; family Salamandridae; genus Pleurodeles; species Pleurodeles waltl. The sequence continues at coordinate 897,448,102 of NC_090437.1, read as the reverse complement.
GTCTGTCTTGTGTATTCTGTAATTATGTATAAATCACAATGTGGATGCTCTATTTATTAATATTGAAAGTACGATATTTAAAGAAGGAACGTCATGGATATTATGTCCTAAGTGGAAATTCACAAAACAATCAACGCATATTCCTGAAAAGATGGTAAACAAGGACAAAAAAAAGGTGTTAACCCCTTGGGTGCCGAGGACGAGGTGGTTATGTCCCGTGGTGCGGCTCTCAAGTGCCACGGACGTACCCACCTCGTCCTGGACCTGGCCCACATGGTCCCCCCACCCTCGTCTATGGGCAGGGATGGAAGGGGAATCACTTCCCCTTCCACCCCTTCCACCCCCCCACTCACCCAGTGACATCTGATGATGTCAGCATGCGATTGCGTGCTGACCTCATCAGAGGTCACCTCTTCAAGTGCGATGCAGAAGAGAAATGCTAAGCATTTCTCTTCAGCTCTAGAGGCAGGCAGAGACATCAGAAGAAAAGAAAGGCTTTTCCTGTCTTTTTATGTCATTCTGAGCATTTCTGCAGCCCGATCAAGATGCGATCAGGTTGCAGAAATGCCCACTAGGCACCAGGGATTTTTTTTTTTTGTGTTTAAGGGGAGCAAATTAATTTTTAGGCCTTTTTTGCTCCCCTGGGGGCAGATTGGCCTATATTGATTAGGCCGATCTGCCCCCGGGGGGAGGGGGCAGAAGACACTAGACACCAGGGATTTTTTTGTCCATGTTTACATTGATAAGGGGAGTGACCCCTTAGGCAAGGGTCACTCCCCTGGTAGGGGCAAATTGTTTTTAGGCCATTTCTGCCCCCTTTGGGGGCATATTGGCCTATTTTAATTAGGCCGATCAGCCCCCAATGGGGGCAGAAACCACTAGACACAAGGGTATTTTTTTTGCGCCAATTTTACACAAGGGAAGCAACCCCTTAGGCAAGGATCGTTCCCCTGGGGGGCAAATTTATTTTAAGCCATTTCTGCCCATATTGGGGGCAGATCAACCTATTTTTCTTAGGCCAATCTGCCCCCAAGAGGGGCAGAAACCACTAGACACCAGGGATTTTTTTTTTGGCGTCGATTTCATGCAAGTGGAGCGACCCCTTAGGAAAGGGTCCGTCCCCTGGGGGGCATATTTATTTTAGGCCATTTCTATTTATTTTTGTAAGGCCCATCTCCCCCAAGGGGGCAGAAAGCCCACCAGACACCAGGGAAGATTTTCAAAAAGAGAGAGTGGGGGTATGGCCATACCCCCACCCCAAACAAATGGGGCCAAAGTTGTTCTGCCCACCGGTCCGCAGATGGGGCAATTACCCCCGATCCAGTCCCCGGGGGGGACAAAAAGCCTACAAGATGCCAGGGAATTAAAAAAAAATAGTGTGGTCGTTGCTACCAACCAATATGGAATGGTCATGCTCCCACCCCAACTGAAGGGGCTAGCAGTCTTGCAGCTCTCCTCCACACGCTAAAACATCTTATACCACTGCAAGCAAGAGGTCATTTGAATATTTTGGATTTTGGTTTTACATTTGGGCCATGAGAGCTCTCAAAATCATCCCACTTGGAATGGTGAGGGCTGCACTTTTTGGACTTTGGGACGCTGCCTTGTAGCAAAAATCCACAAGACCTAGATACATCTAAAAACTAAACATCTGGGTGAGTCCAGGGTGGTGTGTTCCACATGCACCCGCACCATTTTCTTACCCACAATGCCCTGCAAACCTCCAACTTTGCTGGAAATCACACATTTTTTACACATTTTTGTGATGGGGCCTTCCAGAATCTGCAGGAATCCACAAAATTCCTACCACCCAGCATTGTCGCATCTATACCGAAAAAAATTCTGCCCCACTTATCAGCCTAAAAATATATTTTTTCAAACTGCCCTTTTGGTCCCGCTTTGGTTCCCCCTCAATTTCGACATGTTTTTGGCTCTTTCCTGTCACAGGCACTTGGCCCACCTACACAAGTGAGGTATCATTTTTACAGAGAGACTGAGGGGAAGGTTGGGTGGTAGGAAATTTGTCCCGGTGCAGTGATCCCATACAGAAATGTAGGAAAAATGTGGTTTAGTTTTAGCTAAATTTGAGATTTGCTGAGGATTCTGGATAAGAAAACACTGGGGGATCCATGCAAGTCAAACCTCCCTCGATTCCCTTGGGTGTCTAGTTTTCAGAAATGTTAGGGTTTGGTAGGTTTCCCTATATGGCTGCTGAGCCCAGGAGCAAAAATGCAGGTGTCCCCCGCAAAAAAAGGTAATTTTGTGTTTGATTATTTTGATGTGTCCAGATAGTGTTTTGGGGCATTTCCTTTCGCGGGCAAAAGGCCTACCCACACAAGTAAGGTACCATTTTGATCGGGAGACTTGTGGTAACTCTGGTTGGAAGGAAATGTGTGGCTCCTCTCAGATTCCAGAACTTTCTGTCACCAAAATGTGAGGAAAAACTGTTTTTTTGGACAAATCTTGAGGTTTGCAAAGGATTCTGGGTAAGAGAACGTTGTGAGAGCCCCACAAGTCACCCCATCTTGGATTTCGTTAGGTGTCTAGTTTTCAAAAATGCACAGGTTTGGTAGGTTTCCCTAGGTGCCAGCTGAACTAGAGGCCAAAATCCACAGCTAGGCACTTTGCAAAAAACAACTGTTTTCTTTTGGAAAATGTAATGTGTTCCCGCTTTGTTTTGGGGCATTTCCTGTCACAGGCACTAGGCCTTCCCACACAAATGTGGTACCATTTTTATCAGGAGACTTGGGGGAATGCTGGGTGGAAGAACATTTGTGGCTCCTCTCAGATTCCAAAAGTTTCTGTCAACGAAATTTGAGGAAAAAGCGTTTTTTGGGCCAAATTTTGAGGGTTGCAAAAGATTCTGGGTAATAGAACCTTGTGGGAGCCCCACAAGTCATCCCATCTTGGATTCCCCTAGGTGTCTAATTTTAAAAAATGCACAGGTTTGGTAGTTTTCCCTAGGTGCTGACTGAGCTAGAGGCCAAATTCCACAGCTAGGCACTTTGCAAACAACAGCTCTGTTTTCTTTGGGAAAATGTGATGCGTCCACATTGTGTTTTGGGGCATTTCCTGTCACGGACACTAGTCCTACCCACACAAGTGAAGTACCATTGTTATCTTAAGACTTGGGAGAACGCTGGGTGGAAGGAAATTTGTGGCTCCTCTCAGATTCCAGAACTTTGTGTCATCAAAATGTGAGGAAAAAGCGCGTTTTGGCCAGATTTTGAGGTTTGCGAAGGATTCTGGGTAACAGAACCTGGTGAGAGCCCCACAAGTCACCCCATCCTGGATTCCAATAGGTCTCTAGTTTTAAAAATGCACATGGTTGGTAGGTTTTCCTCAGTGCCGGCTGAGCTAGAGGCCAAAATCCACAGCTAGGCACTTTCCAAAAAACACATCAATTTTCAAAGTAAAAGTGTGATGTGTCCATGTTGTGTTTCCTGTCGCAAGCATTAGGCCTACCCACACAAGCAAGGTACCATTTTTATTGGGAGACTTGGGGAGATACAGAATAGAAAAACAAGTGTTATTTACCCTTGTCTTTCTCTATATTTTTTCCTTCCAAATATAAGACTGCATGTAAAGAAATGCCTTGTAATTCATATGCTAGTATGAGCACCCCGGAATTCAGAGATGTGCAAATAACACCTGCTAGTCAACTCCTTATCTTGTGCCCATTTGGAATTACAAAGGTTCCCTTGATACCTATTTTTCACTCTTTGTATTTCAGCAAATGAATAGCTATATACCGGTATACAATGAAAACCCATTGCAAGGGGCAGCTCATTTATTGGCTCTGGGTACCTAGGATTCTTGATGAACCTACAAGCCCTATATATCTCCACAAACAGGAGAGTCCAGCAGACGTAATGGTATATTGCTTTAAAAAATCTGACATCACAGGAAAATGTTACAGAGTAAAACGTGGAGAAAAATTGCAGTTTTATTCACCTCAATTTCAATATTTTTTATTTCTGCTGTTATTTTCTGTAGGAAAACCTTGTAGGATCTACACAAATGACCCCTTTCTCAATTCAGAATTTTGTCTAGTTTTCAGAAATGTTTATCTTTCCGAGATCCAGCATTGGTTACACACCCATTTCTGTCACGAACTGGAAGGAGGCTGAAAGCACAAGAAATAGTAAAAATGGGATATGTCCCAGTAAAATGCCAAAAGTATGTTGAAAAATGTGTTTTTCTGATTCAGGTCTGCCTGTTCCTGAAAGCTGGGAAGTTTGTGATTTTAGCATTGCAAACGGTTTGTTGATGCCTTCTTCAGGGAAAGAACGACAAGCCTTCTTCTGCAGCCCTTTTCCCATTTAAAACTAAAAAAAATAACATTTTGCTGTATTTTGGCGAATTTCTTGGTCTCCTTCAGGGGAACCCACAAACTCTGGATACCTCTAGAATTCCTAGGATGTTGGAAAAAAAGGACACAAATGTGGCATAGGTAGCTAATGTGGACAAAAAGTTATGAGGGCCTAAGTGTGAACTGCTCTAAATAGCTATAAAAGGCCTGGCACCTGAGGGGGAAAAGGCCTGGCAGAGAAGGGGTTAAGAAAAGAAAATTGGAAAATGATGGAGATAGGGTAGGTTACCATTTAGATAACACTAATGATGTAAACTGATATGCTAATGGGGTTCTCAATGTTATCTTCCATTTACCACATGTAAATGCAATTCAAGAAAAACGAAAGAACACACTGCGCACAACACTCTTTTACTCCCTTTAATGCTTATCTCATGATAGAACTATAATAAATTCTGCTTCAGGCATTCGAGAACTAGTAGACAAATATAGTGGATCTGTAGTATTTACACTCAACAAGATGCACTAGAATTTTAGAAGAAGACAATGTAAATGTTGATGACATAGTTGGACTGATTTATACTGAGTTACACATGGAACCATAAGTGTAACGATTGTTCTTTCTCATCTACCACTGAAATTCATTCTGAGAGATTTCTATGCTTAACTGTGCTGTATTCTAAAAGTGTGTCTCTTGATAAATTAATAAAAGAAAGAGTGACCAAAATATGATCTGTTCAAATTGTAAATCAAATGTATTGTCTACATTTCTTATGCAGAGAAGTGATAAATGCATTATAACAATGTTTCAACTATGCTGAGTAGATGTATCAGAATTGGATACCGAAATTGCAAACTTTCAAGCTGGACAAATATCAGTTTCTAAGAGAACATACTGTATTTTAGCTATCAACTTCAATAAAGGCCTTAATATTACATCTGGACATTATACTGTATATTTAAAGACTCAAACTGGAGGCATGGAATGCAATGACAGCATCCTCAATTCAAACAAAAACTACCTTTCAAACTTTCTAATTCTTACCTATTGTTTATTGAGCCAAAGTTCTAAGGAGGATTTTTGGAAATAAATGGCATAAAGTCTTCTGCCTATGTGGATCATTAATGTTCAAGACATAATTTGGCCTAACAGAGGTGATGTCTTGAAAAAGATGTCAAAAAATGAAGTGTGGATGAAATGTGTTCAAACGATTTCGGGTAAAAAAAAATTGGCATATGGTCTTCTTTCTACATGGTTCCTAACTTCATCAGCCTGTCAGGGGTGGTTTCTACAGAAGGATATCCAAAAATGTTTATAGTATTTCTGAAAAACATGACTATATACGTCCTTCTCTGAACGTGCATTATAACTGTTTAAGGCATCATTTGGCCGATAGGAGGTAATGTCTAAAAAAGATGTGCAAAGATTATGGGGGTCATTCTGACCCTGGCGGTAAAAACCGCCAGGGCCAACGACCGCAGGAGCACCGCCAACAGGCTGGCGGTGCTCCCATGGGCATTCTGACCACGGCGGTACAGCCGCGGTCAGAAACGCAAAACCGGCGGTGTACCGCCGGTTTTCCGCTGCCCTGGGGAATCCTCCATGGCGGCGCAGGATGGCGGTAAGGGGTGTCTAAGATTTTCAGTGTCTGCCATGCAGACACTGAAAATCGCGACGGGTGCAACTGCACCCGTCACACCCTTCCCACTCCGCCGGCTCCATTCGGAGCCGGCTTCCTCGTGGGAAGGGGTTTCCCGCTGGGCTGGCGGGCGGCCTTCTGGCGGTCGCCCGCCAGCCCAGTGGGAAACCCAGAATACCCGCGGCGGTCTTTTGACCGCGCAGCAGTATTCTGGCGGTCCCAGCCAGGCCGGCGGCTTCCGCCGCCGGCCGGGGTCAGAATGACCCCCTATATCTCTTCATAGTTTTTTACCAGGTATAATAATGAGGAAAATGTTTTTAACATGCTGACTTTTGTTTGGTGTAGCAACTGTACCTTCAATAATTTAGAAATTATAGTGAGTGCAATTCACAGTAGCAATTATTTATTTATTTTTAGTAAAATACGTGGAGTTAAGTTTTTTTCTACAACATATAGGAATGTTTTTCCCCACTGTTCAATGATGATTATAGAGTACTTTGTTTATATGTACTAGCATAAAGGCTGTGAACAGGGAAGAAGAAAATAAAATATTTTACTAAAATGTCATATAGACCCTCATTATGACCCTGGCGGTAGTTGGTGATAAGGTGGAAAGTACTGCCAACAGGCTGGTGGTACTTTCCACCATATTATGATATAAGCCAAACCGCCAATGTTTTACTCCGACCGCCACTGCGGTAATAGCCGCCGGCCTGGAGATAGCAATCTCCAGCCCGGCGGGCGCCACTGTACCGCCTGGGGAATTATGACCCCGCTTACCGCCATGGTTTTTGTTGCTCCCTTACTGCCACAAAAATCATAGCGGTAGGCACTATCAGTGACAGGGAATCCCCTCCCTGTCACTGATAGAGGTCTTCTCTACCTCCACCCCCTCCCCAGAATCCCCCCACTCCCCCTCCCCAGAATCCCCCCTCTCCCCCCCAGAGTCCGCCCCACCCCACTTCTTCCCCAAGCCCCCCTACATTCACGACCCCTTCACACGCATACAAACACCCATTCACACATTCATCCATGCATGCATACATCCATTCACACACACATCTGCACACACTTTCATACATACATGCAGACATGCATTCACAGAACACAACATACACGCACTCACACCTCCATACATACACACATTTAACACACAACACACACCCGCATAAACACACGCACAAACATTAACACCCCCACACACACACCGCCCCCCTCCCCTGTCGGAGCACCCACTTACCTGTGTTTAGGGGGTCCTCCGGCAGGAGACGGGATGAGGCGCTGCTGCCAACATCAGCGTCTGACAGCAAAACACAGCCATGGGTCATAACACCGCTGGTAGTGTTCTACTGTTGTGGCGCTGCTGCTGGCAGCAGCGCCACCTTACCGCCATCCACTGGCATGGCCACAGCCGGATTTTCGCCATCATTCTGTCGGAAATCCGGCTGTGGTCATAACATGGCGGACTGCTGATAGCCGCGGCGACGGTCTTTTGGCAGCCATCGCTGCGGCGGTAGGCAGTTTTTACAGCCAATGACATAATGAGGGCCATAGTGTTAAAGCATAAGCAAGGTACACTATTTTGTTCCAGAATTCTTCTAAAAATAATACTAACATATAAATGTTATTTTTAATTTTCAACAGTGTTTGTAGACATATGGCATCAAATGTGTCAAGATGCTCTTAGCGCAGATAAATATTTCTTTCAGATACTTATTGAGACAGTATTTCATATGCATTGCCACCAGTTTGTTTTCTTGTCACTGACCCTTGGAGTACCTGACACATACAGTCAGTCACTCTCCCATGTAGGTACTCACGCTGTTATTCCCTCACTCAGACATATACCTCTCATGCAATAATTCACTCATCCATAAACCACTGGTATACTCACTCACCCATACACCTCTCATGCACTCACTGAATCACCTATACACTCCTCATGCACTGTCATTTATCTATACACCACTCATGCACTCACTTACACACCCATACACGCTTATGCACTCACTCACCAATGCAGCCATTCACACCCACTCACTCACCCTTCCATACAGCCACTCATGTACCCTTTCAATCACCCATACAGTAATTCACACACCCCATCACTCACTCATACAGCCACTCATGTACCCACTCACTCATCCATCAGGCACAGGGCCTTCTCCCTGTGATGACCACTTCCTGGGAAGCATGGGAAAAATCTATCCCAGGGAGCAACATTCCTCAGAAATCCATCATTGCTGAAAGTCGTTTTTGGAGGATACATCAGCTGAGCCCACCCACTGGTGTGGCTAAAAAATCTTAAACTCACCCTTCTCCTGCCCTCTCCTAATCTAATCCAGGGGGCACCTAATAGTCTGGGTTTGCAGGACGTGAGGGAGGTGCTGGGTTGCTCCAAATGTCCTTCCCTGCCTTTGAAGATCAGTTTGGCAGCCCTCCCCCTTTCTGCTTCCCCATCTGCTGAGGGAAGATCTCCTGCCTCAGGTACATCTCTTTGTGTTGAGCTAGGCCACACCTCATCACGGCAGCCTGGCCAGGCTGCCAGAGGCTGGCCAATCAGAGCAAAGCATCAAAACACTGCAGGGTTGAAGTTGGCAACTTGTTAGGTAAAGTTTGAAACTCTTTACCTGAACAAGTTATATTAAATCCAACAATTGTACGTTGTGGGATTTATTATAACAATTAATTTGATTCCAAACTTGTTGTATCTGTCACTTAAGGGGACTTTATAAATTAAAATAAAGCCTCCCAATTCTAGCCTATGAAGGCCATTCACTACAATGAGGGAAAACACATTTGGCTGTTTTACCTCACCAGGGCTTATAAAACTATCTTTACAAGGTCCCTGCTTATAGTTACATGGCAACCAGCCCTAGGGGCACATAGGGCACATCGCAGTGATGACTTATATGTAAACATAAGGTAGTTTAAGACTTTGGAACTACTTTTAATTCCAAAGTCAAATTTGCATGTCACTTTAATTTAAAAGCAGACAGCAAGGCAGGCCTGCCTTCAAAATGACACTGGGTACCTCATCAGTGCACCCATGGGGGCACCATTTATGCTGGGGTCCCTAAACCTACATGCCCTACCATATACTAGAGACTTATAGGTAGGTTGAATTTGCAAATTATAATTACCCTAATTTGCATACCGATTTTATACAGAGCACAGGCCCTGGGACTGGTTAGCAGTACCCAGGGCACCATTAAAGTCAGGAAAACACCAGCAAAAAATGAAAAATGGGTGCAAAAAGTCAGGGGGCCTCTGCAGTCAGCCCTGTTTTCTCACACAAGCCCCCCATCCCACACACCGAGGAGACTCAGCCCAACTCGGGGAGAGTGTTCCCTGCTTGTCAGGCGAGGAAGACAGAGAAGAAAACTGTCTGTCCCTTTGCAGGGCCTACTCTGCCTTACATCCTCCTGCCATTGTCACTCCCTCTGGGTAGTGAACCCATCCCAACAGTGAAAGGACCCATCTTAAACTGAAACTTCCCTCCAAGGGGGTCTTCCTCCTCTCTATCTGCCAACTTGGGTAGTGATGTGCCCACCTCCCCTATCCCTAACTTTGCTAGGGCAACACCTAGCTTACCCAACGAGGTCACCCAACACTTGAGCAACCCCACCATGACCAAAAGGATCAGGGGGCCTACTTTGCTTTTGGCCCTGGGGTCTGCCTCCCAGGCCAAGTGCAGTGCTGCCATGAAGGCCAGCACCCAGCAAAGGCTAGTGACAGCTGTAAGCACCGAGAACCACACCTCTCCACTGACAGGTGGCTGAGCTGCTTTAGGGGCAACTGTGGGGTCTTGCAGTCTAGAGTGGGGCGCTACCACCCACTGGAGTAGACACCCTCCTTCCACTCTCCCTTCTGTCAGTGCAGGGGCAACACCCTGCATCTGGACAGCTGCCTGGCTACCCAGGACTTCCTGGGGGTCAGGTGAGGCCTCTTTGGTGCTCCCCCCCTACTGGGGCCGAAGGCCTTTGGCTCCCTTGAACTCTCTTTAAAAGTGGCCTACCCTTCCTTTTCTTCTTTCCTTTTCTTGGGGACCCCTGTCTCTTGACTGTGGGGACTAGTACCCCAGGTCTTTAGGTTGGGGGGCGCTCTGGGCCCAGACTCACCTCTGAGAGGTCATTGCCCAGGATACAATCTAGGGGGAGGTCAGCACTGGCTACCACCATAAACCAGTCAAGGATACCCTCCCTCTCTAGGGGCACTATGGCTACAGGTTTGGAGGTGACCTCCCTTGTGGCTATCCTGACTGCCCTAGTCTCCCCTGGGACATACATGTCTGGGGTCACCAACCGATCACTCATTATGGTGTGACTGGCACAGGCATCTCTCAGGCCAGTGGTAGGGATCCCATTCACCTGAATGGGATGAAAGTGCCTACTCCCACCCCAGGGATCACCAGCTTACCATCTGGTGCTGTCTCCCAGCCTAATGCTATGAGGACTTCACCATCTGAGTCCTCCTCCATGGCTACACTGGACAGCCCAGTGCTAACCACCTTCTTTGGACAGGCTGCATCTCCTCTGAAGTGACCTGTATGTTGTCAGTCAAAGCAAGCCTTACTGTCCAAGAGCTTTTTCAACCCTGGGTCTTCCTGTCTCTGCTTGTCAGAGTGGGAGTGGGATTTACTCCCCTCCTTCTTAGGGTTCTGGTGTACTGAGGGAGTCTCTGTGGTGGGCTTACCACCTCCCTCCTTAGGCTTTTGGGGAAATGACCCCCCCCTTCTTGCAGTCTCCCGAACCAGGTCTTGACAACTACCCTGGTTCTTAACAACTCATCAGCTGCCTCCTCCAACTCACTGGGGTTGGTCAGCTTAGAGTCCACTAGATGCTGGCATAACCTTTCTTGGATAAAATTGGTCAAGATGTGCACTGTCATGATCAAATTGTACAACCCCTTATAAGTATTTACTTAGTTACCATGAATCAAGCCCTCTAGTGCCTTAAGTGAGGTGTATACAAAATCAACCCAAGACTGGGTAGTGACCGTTGGGTGTCCCTGAACTTCATCATGTACTGCTCTGAGGTCAGACCAAATTTCTTGGTTAAGCACCTCTTCATACTAGAGTACAAATCTGCCTCCTTCCGACTTAAGGTCAGAAGCCTATCCCTCCTAGAGTTGGGGACCAACTCCCATAGAAGTGAACCAGAGTATCGAGGCTTAACCCTTCTCATCAGGAGGGTCCTCTCAAAGGCCCCCAGCCACTTGTCTATGTCATCCCCCTCTACAAAAGCAGGAACCACCCCCTTGGGTAGTCTGTGACAAAAAAAAACACCCATGGACACCTCAACTTTGCTGTTGCTTCCACTAGCTCTCTGTTCAATTCTTGCCCACTTCTCCTGTTCTAGGGGAACTTCTCTGCCCCCAAAGCTATGAGGGCTACCTGTGCCTCAAGTTCCCTTTCCCTGAACCCAGTTCTGCTTCCTCTTGGTCTAATACCACAGACTCTCACTAGCTCTGGATGGGGCCCTTGCTGCTGAGATCACAGTGAGGCAATCATCCTCCTCCCCCTGGAGGTTGGAGAGGACATCTTCCCTCACCCTTCCTGCCTCTGTAGCTTCCCCTGTCTCCTTCTGCGCTACCCAGGCTTCAAGGGACTTGACCATCACTGCCTTCCTAAGGTTGTTAGTAGCAGGTAATCCCCTCTTTCTACACAACACCCTAAGCTCAGCTGTAGTACGTGTGGGTAGGCTAGCCAGATCAAGCTCCATGGTCTCCATTAAGTTTTGTGTCACTTAAAAAAAAATGTTGGCACCAATTGATCAGAGCAATTTAGAAAAATCAAAAATGAAGTAATTAAATTTTTTTTTTCCAAATCTGAAAAATCAAAAATACTTTTGCTCTAGGTCAGTTTAGAGGATTTTTAACTTATTTCACTTAAAACTATAGTGTGACTTTAAACACAAGTCCTGGATCCCACCACTGCGCACCAAGAAATGTTGGAAAATGGGTTATTGGTAAGGGCAAGTAAGTACCTACACTTAGCAATAGGCCACTAAGCTCCACTTAGGTCCAGTTAGGTCTCAATAAATTAAAACTAGCTCAACTCTTGGTAGCTTGGCAACGAGCGACAAGGCTCAACTTAGAAGACCTAGGTGTAAAGCATTTAAAAATCACAAAACATCAGATAAGTAAAACACAAAACACAATAAAATTCCAACACCAATTTATAAAAATAGAGTATTTTTTTATCTTTAAAATTACACCAAAACGATTAAAATCAGGAAAAGGGAACCAGAGATATGCATTTTTAAAGAATGAATGCATTTTAACGCTTAGAGATGAATAGCGCCAATCTGGTCACCTGGTCACACCTCGACCAGGGCAAAGTCAAAGTTTGAGGTTGACTGCAATGGAGCCCTGCTCGGCTACAACTCACAGGAGGTCTTGGTCAGAAGTTTGCCTTCGGACTTAGTCATTTTTCTGGAGATTTTCTTCAGCGGGACCAAGTCGCCAGTGCAATCTGACCTCTTGGAACTCTTCCTAGGATACGCGTCGTGGTAGCCCTCAGTGGAGATTTTTACCTTCGGACTTAGGCCCATATTTATACTCTGTTTGTGCTGGATTAGTGTCATTTTTTAATGCTAATTCAGCGCAAACCTAAACCCATATTTATACTTTGGCGCTAGACACGTTTAGCTCCACAGTTATGAAGTTTACTTCGTTTTCTGGGGGGGAAAACCTACCTTGCTTCAATGAGATGCAAGTTAGGCATTCCCGTCCAGAAAAGGACGATATGGCCTTTGCACCATATTTATCCCCCGTCCTAAAATCCAGCACAGGGGATGTGGGCCTTAAATAATGGCACTAAGTTTGCTTAGCGCCATTATTTAATGCCTGGGTCTGCGCAGGCGCAGAGACCATGGAAATTGCCCACAGGTGCCCTTCCCTGGCCCAAGGGACACCCCCACCCACACCAAGAGGACACCTAATGATGGGGGACCCATCCTAGGTAAGTCCAGGTGAGTATTCTCTTTTTTCTTCCAAACACTGCTCGGGCCCTGATTTGGGGCCCCCTGCACAGTGCTGGCCCCAAAGGCCATGCCCAGGGGGCATTAGTCCCCTGGGCATGGCCATGGCCATTGGGGTGGTGGGCATGGCTCCTTTCTTTACTAAGACAAAAGCCATGTTCATAGGGGTCGCGTGCCAGAACATGGATCTACACTGCTTAGAGGCAACATTTTGCAGTGTAGAGCAACAAATTGGGCGCAGAATTGCACTTAATTTAGGAGAAATCAAGCTCTTGGTCCAGAAAGTGTGCTTTCTGTAATTTAATGGCAATCCTTTTAGCAGTTTTGGAGCTATTAGAGTTTAAAAAATAGAGATATATGGGGACGAGGATTCCCTGCAGATCCATCTGTCCCCGTGTTCATATCTTATTGGCTGTGAGCACTTCAACAAGAATGTGCTGGTAACCATCTTGGCACTGGGCTTCAGCCTAGTCCCACAATAAAAGTGAAAAAAAGAAAAGGGGCTAGGGTAGGGACACTCAAGCCCTTAGCCTTGGTCTAGAGGTCCCTCAAACTACCAAGGATAAAAAGCATTTTTTTTTTAAATGTTGGGAAACTCTGTGGATCCAGTTCTGCAGATTTTCCTGACATTTAAAAAAAAAGGGCGGTCTCCCACCCTTTTTTTATTTGCCGTAGGGTGGGCCAGGTCCTAGGGTATTGGGGGTTTTAAAAGGGAGGAAGCACAGAGTCCCCCTCCTATGGATTATTTTAGCTTCGGGTACAATCACCTCCCCGGGGCGATCACAAAGGAAAACGTGCACCCTAACTATAACTCACACCCTTGCCATGCACTGCTAGCTGCCCTACAAATTACAGCACTCATGACATGTTTGATAACATTATTGATAATGTCACTGTAACATTTTCAGTAAAATTATTGATCAGATAACTGTGCACATCGGGGGCATGATTTATAGTTACCTTAGGGCACAAGTTAAATTAGCTTGAAATAAATAACTATAACTGCTCAATTTCTTTGGTTTCGTGTAAGTAAATTCAGAAAAAAATTATAACATCCATGTGTGCTTTGTTTTTTTAATGGAATTTCTAAGGTTTTTTAGTTCTATTTCCTAACTATAACTTCCTTGTAAGCGTTGTTTTTCCAGTATATATAGATAGGGTTATATGGTAAACTGCTTTGATTGTTACAGAACATGTCCTACTCCTGTCATTATACATGTGGATGGGCAAGAAAATTGTACCTAAAGGAAGGTGGTCAAAAGCAGCCTTCAATTTATGCTGAGTTTGTAATAGAATCTATACTGGAACAATCAATCTTCTCATATAATAGTTTCTTTTAAACGAGAATTTCCTAAGTAGCTTGTGAAGAAATGCCGAAGATGAGGTAGCCCAAGGCACTACAAGGAAAGATTCGTTACAGTACGTCAAATACCACGAGAGACCACGTTTATGCTTCTTGTGCAGCACAGACAGTTCATTTTCTGATACTGTTTAGAAACATCACTATTTCATTACAGATTATAGCCTTTGGTTCTCATTTGAAAAAAAAAAACAATTTCAGAAGTAGCAGTGGAATAATGCTGTTTCTAGGTCATTTTATGAGGATGTGTGTGAGTGGGTGTTAACAACAATACATTTCAGAATATCACTGTTGGCTTTATGAGTTATAAAAGAATAAAAAGAAGGCAGCTGTCCTCAAACAATTTCATGCTCAAATGAAAGGGATCTTTTTTTCATCAGTAATATAAATTTGAAACATTCTCAGTGATCTTTGAAACAGAGCTCCCCCCTCTCCCTGACAGCCTATTAAAGAACAGGGCCCGTGCCACGGCGGCCTAGCAGGGCCGGGCCATCGGTCATTTTTGGCTGGCCCCCTAAAATTCAAGGTCCCAAGCCAATTCTTTTTTATAATTAACTGTTGTGTTTTTTTACAGATGCAGGGTTGTACTACAGTGCGTGGTCTCTCTGCCTGCACGGGAATTGAACATCATGTTAAGACTTCTCTTTGATCTGGTGCTAAAAAGCAGAAGTCTACTGTCTCCAGAACCCTCCACCACACACTTATATCTGCCCCTTGAGATGAGCAGAGTGAACAAAGAAACGGGGAGAGAAACTGATCTGAGATGGTGGGCAGACTCTAGGGAAGAGAGAGGGAAACAGTAACTCAGACGAGGAGAACTTTAAAGCACGTGAACTACCTCCTTGCTTCTCAACAAGTGGAGTCAGGAACAGGCAGTTTGAAAGAAACTGCCTAGTTTGAAAGTAGCGAGGTAGGTTTAGGACATGGTTTAACTGTAGTGCAGAGTACAGACAGCTTTTAAGGCTGAGAGAGGAGTGAAAGTAAAGCGTGCCGTCGCCTTGGTACAGTTTAGACCAAGATGGGATAATGCCTCCGGTGGGCATATTACAGAGCCAGAGGAAAGAGTGTTGTCCCTGTAGCGTACTGGTGTTGTATGTATCGGTTTGGACAGTGCAAGTTACTACAGCACACAGGACTTAGGGGGCATGGCATGCTCTTCCATTGCACTAGACGTTGCTTCAACTGGAGGCAGCAATTACTTGATTGGCAGGCGCAAAGGCATGGCATGCCCCTGCAGTCTGAAGCTAGAGAGAGAGAGAGGGCCCCTCGCAACAAGGGGACGGAGCATCGTATAAACAGCAACATATATCAATTTTCCCCTTGATAAAAATCTCACATAACCTACATCATATCCCAATGACGCTTCTTCCTCATCCATACAAGTCCCTGCCGTCAATCTCTCACACTCAAAAATGACCAGTGATAATAAAAGAATGCAAAATGAAATTTCTTTTTAATATATTAATAACCCAAATAAAACATAGGTGTATTCCACCACATAAACACATAACATATTTGATAAAATTTAAAAAAGCCACAATGGTAACCTTTGATGACCTGTCTTAGTAGATTGCTCTGGTTGAACACTCTATGTGAACTGTACTTTGCCTTGTTTGATGGTTTCTGTTATTACAAATAAATAAATATAAAAATAAAAAAAAATCGGCAGAACAAGGATGAAATCAACGCACAGAACGCCATGTGGGGAGAATTTCGATGCACCACATGCAACGTGGTTGAAAGATGACGCGCCACCCGCTTCGTGGCTAAAATCGACGCCACACATGCATCAAGGCTGGGAGATCGATGTATCGCAGATGGAGAAACGATGAAACACCCGCTTGCAGCTGCTGATAATGATATGAACCCCATGTAGCGCAATTTTCCAACACCGTGCGGCAAATTTCTCACACATCGTCGCTGTGCGTCAACCTCATCGTGAACCTGCGGTACTCTGTCCAGAAATTGATGCATCACTCTCTTGCAGGGGAGAAAAATAACACATTGGCTTCCCAACCAGAAAGAAAACGACGCAAGGCCTCACTTGCACGTAAGGAATCGATGCATTGCTGACTTTTCCGACACATGTTTACCCGTGCTGCTTTTACGTGAACCAGATACTTTGTGTAAAATCGACGTTTCCATTGTTTCCTATGGAGTAAGACTCTTAGGGGGTCATTACAACCCTGGCGGACAGTGTTAAAGTGGCGGTAAGACCGCCAACAGGCTGGCGGTCTTTTTTTTAGTATTATGACCATGGCAGTTACCGCCATGGTCATCCGCCGCCTCTCCGTTCCGCCCACCAGGGCGGAGACGACCACTGGGCTGGAGACCTGGGTCTCCAGCCCGGCGGCCGTCACAATACCGCTGGCGGTATTGTGACCTGGCTTACCGTCGTGGATTTCCAGCGGTAGGAACCGCCATGAAATCCATGGCGGTAGGCACTATCAGTGCCAGGGAATTCCTTCCCTGGCACTGATAGGGGTCTCCCCCACCCCCCACCCCCACCCCGACTCCCTCCCCTACACATCCCCACCACCCCTGCCACCCCCCAAAGGTGGCAGGGCCCCCCTCCCCACCCGACCCCGACATTACCTTACACATACACACCCGCCCGCAGGCACCACCAACACACATACACGCACACACACCGACATACATGCCAACATCCACACACACAGTCAGACACGTACACCCACATTCACACATTCACGCACACATCCATACAGACATACATACAGACAGACACGCACTCATTTCCAAAACACGCAACACCCCCGCATGCATACACGCACTCACACACCCCTCTACACAGACGCACACCACCATGCACCCACACAACACACAACACCCTCCCCACACCCCTCCCCTAATGGACGATCGACTTACCTTTTCCGTCGATCCTCCGGGAGGGGACGGGAGCCATTGGGGCAGCTCCGCCAACACCACACCGCCAACAGAACACCGCCGCGCAGAATCACAGGACGTGATTAGCTGGGCGGTGTTCTGTTGGCGTGGCGGTGGAGGTGGAGCAACCTCCACTTCCCCGCCGCACGCAAGTATGGCTGTTGGCGGCTCTCCATCAGAAAAACGACGGAGTGCAGCCAACGGTCATAATATGCCGAGCGGCAAACCGTCACTACTGGCGGTCTTCTGCACGGCGGTCCCTTAGCGGTCTTCTTAAAAGACCGCCGAGGTTGTAATGACCACCTTATTCTTTTTAAAATTCATATTTTGACTTGTGTAGCCTGACTGCGTGTGCCAAGCTACCAAGGGGGTGAGCAGGAGTTATCTTGAGTCTATACCTTCATTGCCCTAACTGGAGTAAGGCTCCCTGCTTGGACAGAGTGCAAACTGACTGCCAACCAGAGACCTCATTTCTAACAATAGACATGTCCCACTTTTTAGATATCCTACACTCTACCTAAGGGCATTTAGGGCCTAGCTTAGGGTTACTTATAAGTATTAAAACAGAAGGTTTAGGCCTAGCAAAAGTTTTATTCTCCACGTTGAAATAACAGTTTAAAACTGCCCACCCAGGCTGCAATGGCGGACCTTTGCACATCATGATATGATATGCCAACATTTTCATGTTCAGAAGGGTGCACACACACACACACACATTACCACTAGTTAGAAAGATCAAAGTGCGCAGAATTGTATGGCTAAGAAAAATTATTTCAGATTTAGAAGGCAAAAATCTGGGGGAGGAATACCATGCAAAAGGTCCTCATTTCCTACACTTACTCACTGATTTTCTCATTAATTTACCCACAGAAGAATTTGTGTACACTTTCACAAAGACACTCACACATCCTGCAGTCACTCATTCAATACACACTCAACGTAATTTTTACTTACGCACTCAGTGACAAATCTAGTTACTTATACACTCCTACCTATTCAGAAAGCTTACGCACAAATCAAACATACAATCAACTATTTTCCACACATGTACTACGTTGGAAATGTCCTTTCTGCAGGGTCACCCCCAAACATTTTTCCTTCCGCCTTCTCTTTTTCTGACCTCATTTTTGCTGGCTTTAGGACTCTGCGCACTTTACCACTGCTACTTCGACTTGTCATTTAAAAGTAATTGCCAAGCCTTAAACTCCCATTTTTATACATATAAGACACCCCTAAGGTAGGCCCTGGGTAGCCCATAGGGCAGTGTGCTATGTAGGTAAAAGGCAAGACATGAACATGTGTGTTCTATATGTCCTGGTAGTGTAAAACTCCTAAATTTGTTTTACACTGCTGTGAGGCCTGCTCCTTTCATAGAATAGCAAAAAGGCTACCCTCATATACTGTATATTTAGTATGGCCAGAATGGTGATGCAAAATCCTGCTTAATGGAGAAGTTAGATTTTATATTACTATTTTAGAAATGCTACTTTTAGAAAGTGAGCATTTCCCTACACTTAAATCCTTCTGTGTCTTACAATCCATGTATGGCTACATTTAGTTGACAACACCCTTGTGCATTCACTCAGAGAGCCCCAAACACACGATGCTCAGTCATATTTGCATACGTCTGCATATTGAATGGGTCTTCCTGGACTGGGAGGGTGGAGGGCCTGACACATGTCAAAGGACAGTAGCCTGCCCTCACACAAAGGACTGTCAGACCCCCTACTTGGACCCTGGCAGATAGAATTGAACTGAAAGGGCACCCTCCCACTTCAAAGGTGCATTTGGGTATTTAAGCAGGGTCTCTGACCCTACCAACTCAGACACTTCTACTTCACCAGACACTTCTGGACAAGATACCACTGGAGAAGGAACCCTGATCCAGAACCTGCAACCTACCAAGAGTAACTGCCTGGCTGCCCAAAGGACTCACCTGTCTGCTTTTCTGCAAAGGACTGCTGCCTGGCTGTTGTCCTGCTGCCTTGCTGTCCTGTGGTTCTGCTGAGAAGTGCTCTCCAAGGGCTTGGATAGAGCTTGCCTCCTGTCCCCTGAAGTCTCAGGACCAAAAAGACTTAATCTCTGCAAAATAACTCCTTGTGCAGTGAAAATCGATGCTCAGCCTGCAAGAAACGATGCACAGCCTGCCTCACGGTGAGAAAATCACTGCACGCCAAACCAGAACAATGCAGCCCGACTTTCCGACGAGGAGATCAACGCAGTGCCATCGTTGTGACTGGAAATTCGGCACACAGCCCACTGGATCGACGCAAAGCTGAACCGGAACGACACAGCCCGACTTCCTTAGAGGAATAGATGCAGCGCCTGCCGTGCGTCAGAAAATTCCATGCAACGCCCACCGATCGCCGCAACCCCTGTGACTTCGTCCTGCGCGCCCAGGATTTCAACGCATCAACCCCAGGGCATCTGAAAACTCCGCAACCCGAAGAAGATCACAGTCTCCGCTCCGGAAATCAACGCAAAGCCTGCCATGCGTGAAAACTCAATGACACATCGTCTGTGTGCGCCTGAAAAATCGCGCACCTCAGACGTCCCTTGCGGAGAATTTAAATGCAAACCAGGTACTTTGTGCTTGCAAGAGACACTTTGTTACTTTTTAAAAGACTAAAGACACTTTGTATCATTTTTACAGTGATATTTCTACGTCTACTTATTGAATCTTGATCGTTTTGACCTGTATCTTACCGGATAAATATTAAAAGTTTCTAAACACTGTGTGGTGTATTTTTGTGGTGTTCTACTGTGTTATTGCATGATTTATTGCGCAAATACTTTACACATTGCCTTCTAAGTTAAGCCTGTCTACTCAGTGCCAAACTACCAAAGGGTGGGTACAGGATAATTTGGATTGTATGTGACTTACCCTGATTAGAGAGAGGTTCATTGCTTGGACAGGGGGTAACCTGACTGCCAATCAAAGAGCCCATTTGTAACATACTCACACGATTGAACCACAACCTACTAAAATGAAATACCCACACCTCTAACACCCACACACCTCTACAGGCACAATCCTTAAAATCACCTCTACTCATTTACAAACACACATACATATGCACACATGCATTAACTCTGGTACGCACATTCAGTATCACAAAACTGCACATGCACACAGTTGCATATTCACTTTAAGCACACATAAAATTAATGCATCCTCTCTCCCTAGTCACCGGTTCCGCATAGTCATTGTTCTGTCCTTCTCTCTAGTCGCTCTTTGCATGAGCTGTGGAAGTCCTGAGGCAATCTCTCCCTTATTCTTGCATCCCACCCTCTTTTTCGCTTATTATTATAAACATCATGTGCTGGTGTCACAGTGTATGTAACTGTAAGCCTGTGTGTATCACATGTGATGGTTCCACTTAGTGCTTGTAGTTCACAGTGTGTTGTGTTATTTGGTATATTCATTTGTCTGTATCATCATGTGAATGTTAGTTTGCGAAAGAGCATTGCAGCATGCACTAATGTCACTGTGTACAACAAGCTAAATGCCATGGTTTTTGAGGTTCAATATCGGCCTGGCTTTAAAGCACTGACACATGCAAATACTGTCAAGACAAACGCTGTCTGTATCTGTTACACCATTATAGCCAGACCTATTGGCTTTGCCAATGCATGTTTTCATTCTGGACACCACATTATTAGGCTTCTGCAGTGTCTGCAGCCTACTAACACAGCTTAATGTCCTCTGTTAAAATGTTACATGTAATATTTTTAAATTAGCAACAACGTTTCTCTTGTGTGATTTCTCTTTGTATGCGCATTCCATGCACAGTCTCTGAAAGCACAATTTTAGCAGGCAGTAGCAAATTATAAATTTATGTCAGCTGTTCTTAAAATACAGCCTGTAAGCTGCATGTATTTTTGATAAGTATGTTGAATGAAACATAGAAGAAACAAACAAAGAATGGAACACTCAATCTTCAGTGTGCGGTTCAGAGACTTTAACCACTAGTCAATAGATGACTCCTTAGTTTATAGCGTCCAGACATAACTTTGACATTGAAGCCACAGATTTGTTGGTGAAAAACAGTTAGGTTCGAATTATGATCTCCTTTAATGATGCGGGGGTGAAGCTGCCGTCAAGGCAGCGGCCTCACCCCATGTTATTACAATGTTTCCACTGGCTGACTGGCGGAAAAGTCGTATTACGACTTTCTCACCGGTCAGCCTTGTGGAAACAATGTCGAGGCATTGGCCTTGGCTCCCTTGGGGAGCTGAGGCCAATGCTGTTGCACAGCAGCACCCTCAGAATGCTTTTCAAGGGTGCTGGCCTGGGGGCCTTTGCACTGCCAATGACATGATCGTAGACAGTGCAGGGGCCCCCCCATGGCCTCCAGCACTGCCATTCCGATAGCCTTTCCATGGTAGTGAAACCGCTATGGAAAGGCTGGCAGACAATGAAGTCATGATCCGCAAGGCGGTGCCACCATTTGCACCTCTGTGGCTGATCATCACTTTGACCACTGTCAACCCATCGAGATCCGTGATCACAGCAGTGGTGGCGGTCTCCTGGCAGTCCGGACACCAGGATCACAATCTGGCAGTCGGACCACAAGAGGTGCGGCCGCCCATTTGCCACCATGAGTTTGGCAGCCCATAGACCACCAAACTCATAATGAGGCCCTTAAATATTCCATCAGTGAGAATGTTTAACATTAAAAAAACTAGTAAATAAACACACACACTGCATGAGATACTAAGGGTGGAACCTCCAACATACTGAGTGACAGTTCAATGGCTTTACCAGTAGATCAGCAGTCCCTTTTTTGTTTCAAAAACCTAACTGTAATGTTTGGACTAAATATCTTGCTGGTGTGACACTTTACAGTTATTGCATGGAGAAACCATTCCAATAACAATCTTTCTTTTTCTCTCTCTTTCATCCCATTATGGGATGGAAGAAAGAGAGAGAGTGACAGGACCGGGGGTAGCCTGAAGTCCAGGAATCCTAGTTGGCTCCCGACTCCTGCAATAGCCAGTATTGCTCCCACAAGCATAAAGCTGCTTTAAAACGCAGCTCCCTGCTTGAAGAAGCAACGTTTTCATCTGTTTTTTGCATATTTGCGTGCAGGGAAACAGATGAAAACTACACTTTCTGCAAATAGGATCTATTTAACAGCTCTTGATTGCAGAAAGTTATGTTTGCTATCAGCTCCCACAAAGCAAAAGTAAACAGCTATGTCAAGGGGGTAGGCACCCTAGGACATAGCAGGAGCCCGCCGTAGGGGTGTCCCTCCACAGTGCAATTAAATTTCCCCAGGGAGGTTGTGGTCCCCAAGGCCAGGGGTCTGCAACAGACCCCCTTCATTCTTTTATTTTAGCCCGAGGGAGGTGGTGGTCCTGGGCCTCCAGTGGGAATGTGCACCCCCCTTTACAATTCTATCTTTTCCCTGGGGAGGTGATGTTCCCCTGGGCTGTGAGGTGGCACACAGCCTCTGCATACAATTCAATATTTGTCCCAGGGAAGGGGCAGTCCTGGGGGCTGTGGAGGGCTGCATGGCCATTGACACACAATTTTATCTTTGCCCCTGGGAGGTGGCTGTCCCCGGGGCTGCGGGGGTGGGGCTGCATTCACCCCACATACAATTCAATCCTTGCCCTGCGGAGGTGGCAGTCCCTGCAGCTGCAGGGGTGCCACCCTGCATCCATATTTCATTTAGCCCTGGGGAGGTGGCGGATCCATCTGCAGATTTTTTAAAGATTTTTTTTTAAATACCCTGGCCCGTTTTCTTTTTTTTTCATTTTTTTTCTGTGATTCGGCTGAAGTCCCAAGAAGGCTGCCAACACTTCCTTGTTGAAGTGTTGACAGCCAATCACGTCCCTATATTATTTTGCCTTTTATATCTCCAGAACTCCTGAACGGATTTACACCAAATTACAAATACCTCAATCTGTGCAACAAGATCTAACTTCCTGCCAAATTTAAAGTCATTTTGTTCAGTAGTTTGAGCTGTAGGCATGTCTAAAGACCCTATGGGAAAAGATGGGGAAAATTTGTTTTTGGGACCCCCATTGTCCTCAGACCCCTCATGACAGATCAACCCAAAACTTTTAAGACAGCAGCTGAACCCACTGAAGTGTAAGTATAGAGCATCTTGTGAAGATTCGTCAAGCGGCTCCAAAGTTATTGGCAAAACAAAATACACTCTTCCTATAGAAGCTAGGTCCGAACTATAACTACCTACTGTGTGTGTGTGTGTATGTGTGTGTGTGTGTGTGTATATATGTGTATATATATATTATATATATATATATAGATATATATAGTTATAGTTAGGACCATGTTTACATAGAAAAAGCCTTTTTTGACTTGCCTATATCTTTGGCACCGTTTGACGTATCTTCACAAACTATTACAAAAAAGTGCCCCGGTGATTCTTGTTGTACATGGAAAGTTCCAGGGTGATCCATCAAGCGAGGGCCGAGAAAAAGGGGGGGGTCAAAACAAATTGTGTTTCCTTTGTTAATTCCCATAGGACCTTTAGACATGACTTCAGCCCGAACTGCAGGGCAGAATTACACCAAATTTGGCAGAAAGCTAGCTTTCGGTATGCAGATTGTGCTTTCACTTATTTGGTATTTCAGTGGGACCACCACCTCCCCGGGGTAAAATGCTTCTATTATGTGGGAGAGGCCCAAAGGCCTCCCCCGGCAGCCCCAGGGCCCATCACCTCTGGGGGGCAAATAGTAGCACCGGGGGACCACCTCCTCCCTGAAGATATTTATGTTGAAGGGAGACTGCATGGCCCACCTCAAGGAGAGGAGCCACTGAATGGTCCTGGGAACCACCACCCCCTAGGATTGGCTCCTACTATGTCCTGGGGTTCCCAACCCCAGGACATAGTTGTTTGCTGTGGTTTGGCTACAGCTCTGACAGCTGCAGTCAAGTCACAGCAAACATAACTCCTGTCAAACAGGTCCCACTGTCAGAAAGCAGAGTAATTTCATCTGTCTTCCCTGCACACAAATATGTATGCAGGGAAGATAGATGAAAACATTGCTCTAGCAACCAGGGAGCTGCTGTTAAATGCAGCTGCTTGTTTGCTGGAGCAATGGGACCAGGGGGAAGCCTTGAGGCTCCCACCTGCGATCCCAGATAGCCCATAGGTCGGCCACAAATAATAAAAAAATAATGAGCAGGGACCGCAGTGGACGCTTTGAGGCTCCCCCAGGGTCCTATAAAGCCCATAAAGGGAAGGAATATATATATATTTTTTAAAAAGACTGTTGCCTAATGGTGAAGGTCACAGACCTTTACACTGAGAGTTGAGGGTTCGACTTTTGGTGTATCCTTAGTCATTTCCCTCTTTTACTTTATTTTCAACTGTAAATGTTTAAGGCTCATACTGAAAGGTGATCTTCTAAGTATATCATCATCAATGCCTAGAAAGCTCTCTGTCTATCTCCCTCTTTCTCTCTCTCTTTTTAATCTCTTTCTCCCACTCACATGCCCAATCAGACCCTTACGTACCCACTCACAGACCCACTCAGACATTCTCACTCCCACTCACAGACCTACTCAGACCCTCTTGCATCTTGTGTTTTAGGGTCCAATGGACCACTGCCTACTCTGAAAAAACAAAACCAAATGGTTTCGTTATTTTTTTTGTATTGCAACTCGTTTTCCTTTAAGGAAAATGGGGTGCAATACAAAAAAAAAACTGCTTTGTTTAAAAAGCAGTCACAGACATGGAGGTCTGCTGTCTCCAGCAGGCCACCATCCCTGTGAGTGCAGGGAATCGCTATGGGGTCGCAAAATGCGACCCACCTCGTTAATATTAATGAGGTGGGTCTTTGCGACCCCATAGCGATTCGCAGACGGTGTCTGAGACACCGTTCTGCATCAGAATTTGCGATTCGGAAATTGCGAGTCGGTGCGACTCACAATTTCCGAATCGCAAATTCAGAGATTGCTACATCTGGCCCATAGTTACTTAGAAGAACGCATAACTGCTGAATTTCTATGGTTTTGTATGAGTAAATTCAGAACCTAACTATAAAGTCCCCGTAACCTTTGGTTTTTTGATTAAATATATATATATTCAATAAAACCTATATCTAGCCTAAAGGTAAATATGTTTGTAGTATAAACGATATACATTTCACAACTAGGTTTTTTGCTTTTCAGATTTGAAAATGAACATGACATCATCATCGAACAATAAACAATCAATTCACCCTTTATACCTGGTGAAACATAAAAAGAAACTTTTTCAGAATGTACAATAAAGATAATTATAAGTAAATTCATGTATGTTCCAAAACAATCTAAAATAGGTGTTATTTTACTACCAAATTAAATATTTTTAATTTATTAATTTATTAGTTTATTTTCCTTTTTGTTGCAGAAGGAGCATGCAATGCTATATTTGCAGGCTAAGCCTCAACTTCTAATTCTATTTCAGTCACAGCCTAAAAAATGGATAATAATGGTCCAAAAGTGACAAAACCTACAGTGTTCTTCCATTTCCTTGGAAAACAATTCAGAATCAATTACATGGTTACTAAGCCAATACATATTGGCATGAAGTTGGATAGGAGTGTGCTATAATTCTGAGAAATTTACATAATATTTCATCATAACAGTTCTTGAGAACAGGGGTGGTCATGGTCACCAAATGCCAGGCAACAATTTAAAGGCTGCTAACACTGCAAAAACCCAAGACTGCTTTAATTTCTGGGCCTAATTTTGAATTCTGCCCACCTGTAACCTTGACAGTTCTGGGAATGCATTCTCAGTATAAATGTAATGTTGGATGAGATGCCATGTTGTGTCTGTCCACCAAAGCCGAGGTTTTTATGTTGAACAAAATAACGGAGGCCCTGGTATACTGCCATCTTTTTCCTAGCAAATGGGGGTCGTAGCTGATTCCTTCAGGTCAAAGTCGCCATGCATTGGATGCCAGACCAGAGCAGGAAAATCATACATGGAAGGTCTACTCTATAGAGGGTATCCATTTTGACACTCACAGGCTGACAACCTGTGACCTAATATGGTGGAGATGGCAGAAAGCTCAACCATCTGATTCCCAGGAGTCACCAAACCTCTAAGTGAGTTACGGGAATCATGAGTGTGGCAGATGTTAGACATCCGCATTTCAGGGCCGATGTCAAAAATCCACCACATATTAAATAACTTTATATGCAATTAGCAGTGAGCATTATAGTTGCATCATTAAATGAAATTGTTCATTAAGGACTTTTCGAGAGATTTAAATATTTTGCAGCAGAATTTAGCAAAGATGTCTCTCAGAGCTGCAATTCTGTAACCACAGTGTGGGCAACAAACCTCTCTGTTTGTTTTTTGGGGGCAAGAATGCTAATGGTTCTGTAAGTAGCAAAAATTTTCGCCAATGTTGCAACCAATAATTGGATATTATCTTGTTTAATTTTGTAATAAAGGCATCAAGCGATTCTCCAGTTACCAAAAGGGATAATTATTTAAAAACTCTTGGTTAACAAATATAAAAATAATTTGACGAGGATGACATAAAAGTGATATCAGTCATATATGCAGGAGTAGGAGCCATCATGAAGATCTCAATCAAAGAATGAGACACTAGAAAATAACCTGGTTTATGTACAATGTTAAAATTGTAACCCATTAGTCTCATTCCCCATCTTTCAGTTCTTGGGGCCATTTGTGTTTTAGGATTTCCAAAAATCAACATCAGTTCTTGATGATCTGTTATATTTACAAATGGTTTCCTATAAAGAAAATCATGATAATGTTCACATGCCCAAACAACCGCAAAGCTCTCTTTCTCTGATTGAGAATATCTTTGTTCAATTTCTGACAAATGTTTGCTTGCATGTGAAAATACATATCAAGGAGTTTCTTGTGCTAATATTACACCAAGTCCTACTGGACTTGAGTCCACTATTATCTCTGCACATAATTCATATTTCAAATTAGTTGCTGATGATATCTCTTCTTTAATTTTGTTAAAAGCATATTCACAGTCAGTGGCCCATAAAAAATCCCTGCCTTTTTTTGTTTACTATCTAAGTGGAGTTCTTAAAGTGGCAACATTCCTAACATATCTAGAACAACAACTAGCCATTCCTAAACATGATCGCAGTTCTGAGACATCCTTGGGTCTAACTACTGCATGTAAAGACATTATTTTTGTTGGATCTGGTCTCATTCCTTAGCGAGAAAATACATATCCAAAGAAAGTTAATTCTTGTTTATTTATTTCACATTTTTTTTAAATTAAGTGTCAAACTTACTCTAGTGAGTTGTTGAAAACTTTATCCAATGCCTGGTCAGGATCTTTTTGTGTTTTTCCAACTACCAAAATTTCATCACTATAATTCATAGTATTTTTACAGGTCTTATTGTGTTTTTAATGGTCTCTTTGATAGTTTCAGCAGCTGAACATATGCCAAAGTTTAGTCTTTAATAGCTGAACAATCCTAAATGCTGACTATCAATTTCTAACTGATGGCATCCTTTGCATAAAACCAGTTTTGAGAAAAGAGTGGCACCATTAATGTTACTAATCATATAATTTACATGTGGTCCTGGGTATTTTCTCTTTCAATTGCAGTATTAGGTATTCGCATATCCACACAAATCCTAATGTCTTCAGCATCTTTCTTTGGAACTATAAGAATAGGTGGTACCAATGGGGTTAGACCACTGACAGGTTCAATTATGTCTTTTTGAGGTAACAATTGTATTTACTTTTCTACTTTTGCTTGTAAATGCATTGGATTCTTCCATGTGTTTGTGCTACTTGCTTTACTGCTTTATGGTATGTAATGTGATCATTAATTTCCTGAGTCCATTAAATAGGTTTGGATATTTTTTTAATATGTGATGGTCTGACGTCATATTACAAGTCATTGCTAATAAACCCATGACGTGGGCAGTGACATTACTTAGTAGACATGGTCCTGGAACTTCCCCTTTTAGCACATGTATTTCTTCTTTACTCATTATATCTTCACATTGAAGTTTCTCCTCAAACTTTCCTAAACATGAAACAGGTTTTTCGGCTCCCCACTATAACACACTAACGTTTGATGAGCTGAAAGCAGGTTGCTTTTCTATTTTGTTGTATTCAATGATGCACATAATTTTGCATGTTGCCCCACTGTCTAACATACATGGGACTTTCTGGGAGCCAAGCATTATATCCACTGAAGTTGTTTTCTTTATGTCTTCTCCTTTTATCATATTAATTTGTTTCATATTTTCCTCTTCACATATCATGTACAATGTTTCGGACTGTTCTTCTTTTTCTTGTGAATGATATTCAATGCCTTCCATCTGTCTAAAATATTTAATATTTAATGGTTTCTTTTAAACATCTGAAACATTTAGGGGGTGATTCTGAGCTTGGCCAAGCGGGAACCGCCAGAAGACCGTACCGCGGTCAAAAGACCGCGGCGGTCATTCTGGGTTTCCCACTGGGCTGGCGGGTGACCGCCGAAAGTCCGCCCGCCAGCCCAGCGGGAAACACCCTTCCCACGAGGACGCCGGCTCAGAATGGAGCCGGCGGAGTGGGAAGGTGCGACGGGTGCAGTTGCACCCGTCGCGAATTTCAGTGTCTGCAAAGCAGAAAACTGAAATTCTTTGTGGGGCCCTCTTACGGGGGCCCCTGCAGTGCCCATGCCGTTGGCATGGGCACTGCAGGGGCCC
Source organism: Pleurodeles waltl (assembly GCF_031143425.1). Lineage (NCBI taxonomy): Eukaryota > Metazoa > Chordata > Amphibia > Caudata > Salamandridae > Pleurodeles > Pleurodeles waltl. The sequence continues at coordinate 897,419,229 of NC_090437.1, read as the reverse complement.
CCAGGGGCCCCACGGCACGCCATACCGCCATCCTGTTCCTGGCGGGCGAACCGCCAGGAACAGGATGGCGGTATGCAGTGTCAGAATCCCCATGGCCGCGCAGCAAGCTGCGCCGCCATGGCGAATTCCCATGGCCAGCGGAAAGTCGGCGGTACACCGCCGGCTTTCCGCTTCTGCCCGCGGCTGTACCGCCGCTGTCAGAATGCCCGGCGGTGCACCGCCAGCCTGTTGGCGGTGCTACCGCCAACCTCCGCCCTGGCGGTATTTACCGCCAGGGTCAGAATGACCCCCTTAGTTTGTTCCAATTTTCTTTTTTACTTTTAATTTCTTTCTTATCCTTCTTAAATGTACATACATTTGCAAAATTGATGACGTTTTCTGCACTCTCCACATTGCTGTCCCAATGCTGGCCATGTTTACACATGCAGGAATTATAACGAATATTTGTATCATAATCTCTTTTCTTTATTTGATGTTTCCGATTTTACTACATTGTTAACTTTCTTGGACATTAGTCTAATTTATTGTATAGTTTTCATTCTTCCTTCTCCTGTTTTTGAAGCTTGTTTCCGTGCTTGCGTTTCTGTTCTGGCCATACAAAGGATTTCTTGTGAAGAGTTTTCTCTAATAACTTCTTTCTAAACTTTACTGAATTAAATCCTTGAATGATTCTTAACCTTATTGCCTCCTCATTGTTTAATTTTTCAAACTCACAAGAAGTAACTAATTTTCCTAACCTTATATCAAATGCATCCATTGTTTCATCTTTCTATTGAAGGCTGTATTAAAATTACATCTTTTGAAATCTAGGTTTCTTTGAGGATCAGATTTCTTATTTAAACATTGTATAAGTATTGCAATCATGTTCAGGAGATGTCACCATAATATCTTCCACGTCATATCCTACTAAATTGAGTAACAAGTCTTTTGCTTGCTCATCCATGTATGTAGTGTTTAGAAAGAGTTCAAATCTTCTTTGCAACTTTTCCCATCTTCGGGCAATATTTTGTTGTTCTGATTTATCAAATGGCAATGGCCTCCTGAAAATTGTACTTGAGATACTTCCTTCATTTTTTTCATCATTAGATATTTCTGTATCCATGTCTATTATTGTTTCATCTGTTGACTCTTCTGCATTCATTTAAATTTAATTCATTTTAATGAATTCAGTTTCTCAGTTGCAGACCACTGATAATGTGTGTGTTAATTTATGTTTAAATACGTTTCTATTTCTGTTTAAAGATGGGCAGATTAACGTGTGCACATCACATATATACACTCACAATAGTTAAAACGGAGTAAAATTTAGGTGTGCGTATCACTGAGTAAACCGCTGTGTGTATCGCCGATGTACACGCTCATTAGTTGAAATTTAATAAAATGTAGGTGTGCATTACACAGATGAATATGCACTTTAGTTAAAACTTAGTAAGATGAAGGTGTGCACATCACTGAATGAATGTACAATCAATCCAACTTAAGATGGTGTCAACGTTTAAGCATTTTAGCGCTTAATACTGCTACAGGCAGCAGTCTTGAGTTTGTGTTTAAATGTTAGTTCCAATATTTTATTATGTTTAAATACCGATTTATTTGCTATCTATAGTTAGCATCCTAACCTAGCTAATGTCTACCTTCAACTCACTATCTAGCATTGTATCCTACTATTCTAACTCAGAATCTCTATATATTCTATGTTGCATCACTATGTTACATCACATTACTACAGTCTCACCAATTTCTTGGACTGATGCTGCTGGATTTTTGACTCTGTGCACTGGGACTTTGCTAACATGCCCCTGTACATGTGCTCTGACCCATAAACCTGTCAAAGTTGCCTATACTCCTAATTGGCAAATTCAACGTACTTGTACATCCCTGGTATACAATACAAAGTATACCCACGGCCTTTAAGTTAAATATCACTAGTGGTTTGCAGCACATATTATGAAACCACTAAAGTGACAATGCAAAACATGACTGGAGGCCTGTCATCAGAAACATGGTTGTGTAGGTTTAAATCGCAAATTCAACCTTTCAAAATACTCCTTTTGACATGCTTAAACCTTCTTCTTATATATTGTGTCACATCTAAGTAATATTAAGTGCCCATAATGCAGACGATATGGTGCTTAAAAGTAAGACATGTAAAACTTTAAGTGAAAAGACCTAAAAAGCATTTTTTACTGTAGCAGAGTTAGCTAATTTATAGGAAAGCACTGGAAGTTAATATTAAAATTAAATAATCTTATCTCCACCTAGGAACCAGTGAAAAAGTTACTTCTTGCACTTTTTAAAATATGTATTACAATTACAATTCTTAGATTAAGTTGGATTTGTAACAAATATTTTTCAAAAGGTACTTTTAAAAAGTCACCCTTCACCTTTCTAAAGCTTCTATAAGCTTGAAATTGCAACTGTCACCCAGGAGGTGAATAGTTCCTTGATAAGGTGTGAATTGGCTCCCAGATGTGTGACAAGGGGCTTGGGTGTTGGAAGGTGTTCTGTTCGTCTGACCATTTGGGAAGTGCCAAAAAGTATAATTGTCTTCAAAGGGGTCCTCCCCACCCACAGGTTTGTGCCAGGAATAAATGTGGCACCCCTGGCCACCTTCTTCAGAACACCCTTGACCTGTGCAAGAACAGAAGAAGTACTGCAAATGTTGTTGAGACCTGTGAATAGACCTTAAGGGCTGGACTTGCTCCTACCTGTACCAGGGCAAAGAAGTGAACTCCATGGGTTAGTTGACTGATCTGTTATTAAGCTACAGGTTCACAGGAAGCTGCAAGAAGCCTTCTCCTGAAGATCCCAGCAGACAAATTCCAACTGGGTCTGCCCTGGACCCTGCAGGTAGCTTCTGCTGGAGTCAGTACAAACACTAAGAGGAATGTTAATGGGGAATTGGCGTAGGGCAGCACTGCAAGTCTGCCCTATGCCAATGTGAAAAGGTAGGATTGCTCCCTATGTCTGCACTATGGTGTATCCCTGTCCTTTCTCCCTCTGCTGATGCACAATTGACTGCCTAGTGCCAACACAGGCACCCTTGCACGATGCTGCAAAGGTGTGTGTGTTGCATGCAGGATGGTTTTTCTGCTGGAAGGGATACTTTTCTGTACAAAAGTAATCCAGAGAAGCATTTTCCTCTTTCTATGTGTGATGCAGAATGCAGCACACATGAAACAGGAAAACACTAGGAGAAACAAAAATATTTCTCCTCATCATGCTTTCTCTTGGGAGGTGTAAGGTTTTGATGCTGCCCTAGGTTTATGTGATTAAGTAAATCTGGGGCATTGTCAAAATCCATGTGTGGGAAAACCCATCACGGAGCCCAAGGCACACTGTCCTGGCACAGAGTAGGACAACGTAGCACCTTGTGCTGCTTTGTCTTGCTCAATACCCATGAGGCCATTCAAAGTCACGCAAAGTGGCTATGTGTGGCCTTATAGATATGGTTGAGAAGCTTGTGCCATATGAGTGTCAAAAAAGGTGACTGTTCAACAGCTCAAGCTTCTGATAAATATGCCCCTAAATGTGTTTCCAGAGGTCCTGGGAACCTTGGCAGTGCCAAAGTGTACTCCTAAAAACCCTGAGGCTTGAGAAGCTTTTGGACTAAATACCCCTGGCGGGTCAAGACAAACCTGCGAAGGTGATCTGCCTGAGTAGCATTGCCTCTGGAGTCAAGAAACAGGTATCTCCCAGTTTCTCTGTTGCAGAAACTTAATTTTATCAGGGCCTTGTCAAGAAGGTGTTGACCTTGTGGAGTCCCATATGTATACAGCGTGCAGCTTTGCCCTGCTAGAGGATTCTGAGCTCTGAAAGAGAGGAAAAGGTGCTAAAGGCATCAGGGAGAGGAAAGCTAGCTACCGGCCCTAACAGATATCGGAATTGCAGAAGCCAAGTTTGCACAATTCAGCCGGGGTCCAGTGGGTCATATTGGCTACCAGTATCTAGTTTGGGAAAGTGATAGAAAGATTTTTTAGCAGTTACATTTGTCCAAATGTGTGACCAGATTAGTGGTGTCTTTTGTAAATGATCAGAAGGACATAGGTGTAATTCCCATTTCTTTCGTTTTGATTTGATAGGTGCAGCGCTAATAGGGGATAGAAGGGAGTATATTTTAGAAGCAGCATGGCCTCCTTTATTGTACGACTGTAGGGTATTGAGTAAGTCAGCCTTGGAGGTGCATTTCTGTCTAGAAATGTTTGCTTGAATTTTTAAGACATCTCTGTCTTTTAGTCCAAATGTGGCTTTGAGACAGGAAAATGGTAATGAGTTGTGAATGGTGCCTAAGTCTTTTATTAATAGAATACCTTTATTTGCCCAATCCTCTATAAAGATGTGTTTTCCATCTATTTTTAGTAGTTTGTTGGTCTATAAAGAGGAAAATTGTGAGTTCCGTATTTTAATATACAGTTTTTTGTCTATCTTTTGGAGGGCTTGCACCATGCAAATAAGTATAACTGTGGAGTGGTCTGCTGTTATTTTCTTTATTGTAATCAGATAGGTAAGAGAGAGTGCTTTTGCCAGTGTTTTTTCAATTTTGAGTCAGGAGAGTAAGGTAGAGTGGGAGGGGTCAAGCCAAAGGCTACCCTGTTTAACTAGGAAGGCCGGCTGGTATCTTCTAAAATTTGATATGTTTAGTCCTCTCAGTGTTTTCAGTAGTCTCAGCTTTTTGAGGGCAATTCTAGGTTTTTGGATTGCCATCATAATTTGGTAAGGATACCATCTATGCTAGAAAAGAAGTTGTCTGAAAGTATAACGGTGATATATTTATGAGAACAATGATAAGAGGTGAAATCATAATTTTGATGGATTCTATTCCCCCCACCATGTAATGAACCTGGAGGGCCAGTTATCTATGGTGTCTTTATAAGAAGGTAGCCTCTTTCTAGCCTTGTTACCCCCACTTTTGGCCTGTTTGTGAGTATATGTGAGGGTGTTTTTACTGTCTCACTGGGATCCTGCTAGCCAGGACCCCAGTGCTCATACTGGAAACCCTATTTGTCAGTGTGTTTGATATGTAGCCAGGACCCCCGTGCTCATAGTTTGTGGCCTATATGTGTTCCCTGTGTGGTGCATAACTATCACTGAGGCTCTGCTAACCAGAACCTCAGTGTTTATGCACTCTTTGCTTTTAAAGTTGTCACTGCAGGCCAGTGACCATTTTTACCAATTCTGATTGGCACACTGGAACCCCCTTATAATTCCCTAGTATATGGTACCTAGGTACCCAGGGTATTGGGGATCCAGGAGATCCCTATGGGCTGCAGCATTTATTTTGCCACCCATAGGGAGTTCAGACCAATATTACACAGGACTGCCACTGCAGCCTGAGTGAAATAACATCCACGTAATTTCACAGACATTTTACACTGCACTTAAGTAACTTGTAAGTCACCTATATGTCTAACCCTCACTTTGTGAAGGTTAGGTGCAAAGTTACTAAGTGTGAGGGCACCCTGGCACTAGCCAAGGTGCCCCCACATTGTTCAGGGCAATTTCCACAGACTTTTTGCGTGCGGAGCACCATTGCACGTGTGAACTACATGTAGGTCAATACCTATATGTAGCTTCACAATGGTTACTCCGAATATGGTCATGTGACATGTCTAAGATCATGGAATTGTCCCCCCATGCCAAATCTGGTCTTGGGGTGCCAATCCCATGCATCCCCGGGGCACCAGCTTGGACCCCGGGTACTGCCAAACTAGCTCTCTGGGGTTTTCACTGCAGCTACCGCTGCTGCCAACCCACAGACAGGCTTCTGCCCTCCTGGGGTTTGGGCAGCCCAGTCCCAGGAAGGCAGAACAAAGGATTTCCTCTGAGAGAGGGTGTTGTTACACCCTCTCCCTTTGGAAATAGGTGTTAAGGGCTGGGGAGGAGTAATCTCCCCCAGCCTCTGGAAATGCTTTGAAAGGCAAGGATGGTGCCCTCCTTGCACAAGCCAGTCTACACCGGTTCAGGGATCCCCCAGCCCCTGTTCTGGCGCGGAACTGGACAAAGGAAAGGGGAGTGACCACTCCCCTGTCCATCACCACCTCTGGGGTGGTGCCCAGTGCTCCTCCACTGTGTCCCAGACCTCTGGCATCTTGAATGCAGAGGTGTGAGGGCACAGTGGAGGCCTCTGAGTGGCCAGTGCCAGCAGGTGACGTCAGAGACCCCTCCTGATAGGTGCTTACCTGGTTAGGTAGCCAACCCTCCTCTGAGGGCTATTTAGGGTCTCTCCTGTGGGTTTCTCTTCAGATAATGAATGCAAGAGCTCACCAGAGTTCCTCTGCATCTCTCTCTTCAACTTCTGCCAAGGATCGACCGCTAACTGCTCCAGGACACCTGCAAAACCACAACAAAGTAGCAAGACGACTACCAGCAACATTGTAGCGCCTAATCCTGCTGGCTTTCTCGACTGTTTCCTGGTGGTGCATGCTCTGAGGGCTGTCTACTTCACCCTGAACTGGAATCCAAGAAGAAATCACCCGTGGGTCGACGGAATCTTCCCCCTGCTAACGCAGGCACCACACTTCTGCATCACTGGTCCTCTGGGTCCCCTCTCATCTTGACGAGCTTGGTCCCTGGAAAACAGGAGCTGGCTCCAAGTGACCCTGACAGTCCAGTGGTCCTTCTGTCCAAATTTGGTGGAGGTAAGTCCTTGCCTCCCCACACCAGAAAGTACTCCTGTGTACTAGCTAGGGCTTCTGTGCACGTTTGCAAGGAGTCCTTCATGCACAGCACAGCCCAGGTCCCCAGCACTCCGTCCTGCATTGCTCAACTCACTCAGTTGACCACCGGCTTCAGGGGACCCTCTTTTGTTGTGTTGAGATGACAGCTGTGCTCAGATTTCTTGAACACCTGTTTAAGTGCTTCTGCAGGTGCTGCCTGCTTCTGCGTGGGCTCTCTCTGTTGCTGAGTGCCCCCTCTGTCTCCTCCTCCAAGGGAGCGACCTCCTGGTCCTTCCTGGGCCCGGGCAGCACCCATTATCTTCAAATGTGACTCTTGCAGCTAGCAAGGCTTGTATGTGGTATTTCTGCCTGAAAACAACTCTGCATCCTCCAGCACGCTGTGTGATATCGTCTAACCAAAGGAGAAGTTCCTGGCACCTTCCGTTGTTGCAGAATCTTTGGCTTCTTCCACCCAGAGGCAGCCCTTTTGCACCTTCATCCAGGGTTTAGTGGGATCCTGGCCCCCCTGGACACTTGCGTGACTCTTGGACTTGGTCCCCTTCCTTTGCAGGTCCTCAGGTCCAAGAATCCGTCTTCAGTGCTTTGCAGTCAGTTGTTGCTTTTGCAGAATCCCCTAACTCGACTTTACTGTCTTTCTGGGGTAGTAGGGTAACTTTACTCCTACTTTTCAGGGTCTTGGGGTGGGGTATCTTGGACACCCTTAGTGTTTTCTTACACTCCCAGTGACCCTCTACACACTACACTAGGCCTGGGGTCCGTTCGTGGTTCGCATTCCACTTTTGGAGTATATGGTTTGTGTTGCCCCTAGGCCTATTGTGTCCTATTGCATCCTAATGTATTCTACAGTGTTTGCACTACTTTTCTAACTGTTTACTTACCTGATTTTGGTTTGTGTGTATATTTTGTGTATTTTACTTACCTCCTAAGGGAGTATATCCTCTGAGATACTTTTGGCATATTGTCACTAAAATACAGTACCTTTATTTTTGGTAACTTCAAGTATTGTGTTTCTTGTTATATAGTGCTATATGATATAAGTGATATAGTAGGAGCTTTGCATGTCTCCTAGTTCAGCCTAAGCTGCTCTGCTAAAGTTACCTCTATCAGCCTAAGCTGCTAGAACACTACTAATCTACTAATAAGGGATAACTGGACCTGGCACAAGGTGTAAGTACCATCAGGTACCCACTATAAGCCAAGCCAGCCTCCTACAGTCTTCAATTTCTTTGAAGATCACCCTCTCATTATAACTAATGGACTCTTTAAGTTTTGGGGAGAAACATAATCCTAGGTTTTTTATTTTGTTGTGGTTCCATTTAAGCCTGTGGTTACCTATAATGTATTTGTTATAGTATACATTAAGGGGGAGGACCTCAGTTTTATCCCTTTTAAGGCAGTAAGCTGACAACTGCGCATAGCTGATGATAGTTGATATAATATTGGGAAGGGCTAGGTCTGCCTGAGAAGTGAAGAGAGATGCAGCTACTTCCTGAGGACCTGCCTTAAACAGAATGTCTGGGATCTCTGAGTTTTCTCTCATTTCTATCAGGAGGTGTTCTAGTGTGAGTAAGAATAGTAAAGGAGAGGTGGAGCATCCCTGTCTGGTTCCTTGTTGTAGTGTAAATGTATTGGAAAGGCAGCCATTGATATTAATTTTAGCTCAAGGTTTTTGGTATAAAGCAAGGATCATCTTGATGAAAGCAGGACCAAAGTTGAAGCTAGTAAGAGTGGCATGCAGAAAGGGCCAGGAAATCTTACCAAAGGCCTTTTCCGTGTCAAGTGCACATGATGGGTATTTCATGTGGGGGGGGGGGCTTTTTTTAAAATATGACTGAATAGTCTGTTGCTTGAGCTAAATCTACCCTTAATGAAGCCCATTTGGGAAGGGTGAAAGATTTGGCCTAGGATAGGTTCCAATCTGAGTGTCACAATTTTTGCATACATTTTGCAGTCAACGTTTATTAAGGATATGGAGCTGAACTTTTTGGTGTTGGTTGGATCTTTCCCTTCCTTGGGAATACCGATTATTGTAGCCTCTGTGGCCATGCCTAGATCAGCACCTAAACTGGAGAAGTTTGTATAAGGATCTTCTAATGCTGAGATTATGGATGCGGACCATGTTTGATAGAAGGAGACTGGAAAGCCATCTGTGCCCAGAGCATTCTTAGGGGGTCATTACGACCCTGGCGGAAGGCGGAGAACCAGCGGTAAGACCGCCAACAGGCTGGCGGTCTTACCTTGGGGAATTATGACCATGGCGGTTACCGCCATGGTCATCCGCCGGTTCTCCGTTCCGCCCGCCAGGGCAGAGACAACCTCCGGGCTGGAGACCTGGGTCTCCAGCCTGGCGGCCGTCACTATACCGCCAGCGGTATTTGGACCCGGCTTACCGCCGTGGATTTCCAGCAGTTTGAACCGCCATAAAATCCATGGCGGTAAGCACTATCAGTGCCAGGGAATTCCTTCCCTGGCACTGATAGGGGTCTCCTCCACCCCACACCCCCACCACGACTCCCTCCCCTATACCCCCCACCACCCCTGCCACCCCCCAAAGGTGGCAGGGTACCCTTCCCCACCCCGACCCCCAACATCACATAACTCACACACACCTGACACGCATGCAGGCACCACCAACACACACATGCACACACCCCGACATACATGCCAACATCCACACACACAGTCAGACACGCACACCCACATTCAAACATACACGCACACATCCATACAGACATACCCACAGACATACATGCACTCATTCCCAAACACGCATCACCCCCACAAGCATACACGCACTCACACACCCCCTCTACATACTCAGACGCACACCCCCATGCACGCACACAACACCCCCCTCCACCCCCCTCCCCTAAAGACGATCGACTTACCTGGTCCGTCGATCCTCCGGGAGGGGATGGGAGCCATGGGGGCACCTCCGCCGACACCACACCACCAACAGAACACCGCCACGGCGAATCACAGGACTTGATTCGCTGGGCGGTGTTCTGTTGGCGTGGCGGTGGAGGTGGAGCTACCTCCACTTCCCCACCGCCCGCCAGTATGGCTGATGGCGGCTCTCTGTCCGTAAAGGGACGGAGAGATGCCAACGGTCATAATAGGCCGAGCGGCAAACTGCCTGCACTGGCGGTCTTCCGCACGGCGGTCCCTCGGCGGTCTTTAAAAAAGACCGCTGAGGTCAAAATGACCCCCTTAGTCTTTAGTTTTTTTATCACAAGAAGGATTTCCTGCCAAGAGATGGGGCTTTCTAAGTGGTCCTTAGAGGTCTGATCAATTTTGTTTATGTTAATCAATTTAAGTTTAGGTAGGCTTCATAAGTAGTGTTGGTCCCTTTGGTATACAGGTTACAATAGAATATTTCAATTTCAGCAAGGATATCTTTCTCTCTATTTGAGGTCATGCCCTGCTTGTTTGTTATGGAGGTTATTCTCGTTTTACGGCTGGTATGTTTTAGGTAGGAGGCTAGTTTTCTGCCTTCCCTGTTACGGCCACCCAAAGGAATTCCTTTGAGTCTTTGGACTATTAGATGTGCTTTGCTACTTAGGATTTTGTTATGCTCGTATTTAAGTTTGGTTAAAGTGACTAGTCGCAACTTATCTCTAGATTGCTTAAGAGTATGTTTGAGTTTTTTTATTTGTTTTTCCATTTGGTCTAATGTTGCATTGTCCTGTTTATTTTTCCTTGCCATTAGTTTGATCGTATGTCCTCTGATAGTGTTTTTTTCGAGTATCTCATATTATCCGTGTATTAGGGACTGAGTTTCCATATATTTTGCATTAAATTGATCAATTTCTTTACTTATGGCCTCTCAGAAGGATGGGTCTTCAGCAAGAAGGTAATTTATTGTCCACATTTCTGATTTGGAGGAGGAACTAGAAACATCATAAAGCATGGTGATACAGACATGGTCGGAGGCTCAAATTGTCTCAGTGGTGTGATTTGATTTGTGACTGGGACTTGTTCTTCATCAACTAATACGTAATCAATGGGAGAATGTGTTGGGGGGTGAGAACAAAAATGAATAGTCTTTACCTGTGGGGTTAAATAGTCTCCAGATATTTTTTAGTTTATGGGCTTTGCAAAGGTTCAGCATTTGTTTGTGAGATTTATTTGGTATGAAAAGGCACACAGAGTTTCTGTCTAGGATGCTGTCCCATGGGAGGTTAAAATCCCCACCCACTATGAGTCTGCAGTAGGTGAGTAGGCTGGAGAGTTTTTTGTTAAGGTTGAACCAGTAGGTTGAGATATCGCCATTAGGGGCGTATATATTCACAGTTATGAGGTCGGTGTTATCTTTCTGGAGTTTCGTAATTAGCCATCTCCCTTCAGGGTCAGCCTCTGTTGCAGTAATGAATAGCCCAGAGGATGAGGAAACAAGGGTGATTAGGCCATTTTTTTTGCTGAGGGCTGGAATAGAGGATAAAGCACCCAACCATGATTTTCTTAAAAGATGTGCTTCTTTTAAGGCAAATTTAGTTTCCTATAGGAAAATTTGGTCCCAGTTCAGTTTGCAGGCATAGTCTAGGATTATTAGTCATTTTGTTGGATGATTTAGTCCCTTGACATTAAGTGATGTGATTTTTTGGTTATGTATAGTTAATAGGGTTGGGCCAGGTCAGCTGTGTTACATAAGTTTTTTTCTGTTTGGGAGGGTGCAATTTGAGGTGAGGGTGGGAGATAACGGTGGGGCCATGGGCAAAGGCTATATGGGGTGGGAACAGGAGGTGCCATGTATAGGAATAAAGGAGGAAGGTAATAGAGTGTAGCATGTGTGAGATAAGAAAGAGAGGAAAGAAGAAGCAGGCTGAACAGAAAAGAGAGATAGAACATGTACAGCACACCAACTTGGAGTATTATAATGAGGTTACCTAGACAGATACCTAAGGAAATCTAAAGCAGAGAATGGGCGGTTGGGCCATGACAGGTCGAACCTAGAACAGGAGTCGAGGGCAGCACTCATTAAGTGGTGTATTGATACGTTCTACAACGATTCTGAATAGATTCAGAATGGATGACTAAGTGCAATGGGAGTTTTCAGTGACATTCGGTTAAATTGGTGAAACAGAGAGCGTGCAGATTTGAGTTGTGGTTGCATGAGATAGCGTAGGGTGCATCAAGTGTATAGGGACGTGAGTGCTAGTTGACAGGACACAAAGTGGATGAATGGGTTGGTAAGCTCAGAAACATCAGTTACCCTGAGTAACGGTGTGAACATTGAGTATCATTGAATAGTAATCATTTACATTATATGTTACTTATCATCTGAGAGTAAGACGTTTTTACAATCGTTGACATCTGTGTTAGCTGAGAGAGCTGCAAAAGCAGAAGCGAAAAACAGAACATCATCTGAATATCATATCTTCATAACATATTAAAATCATCTGAGTAACATCTGCGTAAACCCTATCTATAGGACAACGTCTCAATTTGCATTTTGCTTGTGGATGCCAGAGGATCTCCGGAAGTGAGGTGTTATGCCTCGTAGGTCATATGATATGTTAATCTAATTAATAGGGATTGATCTGTGATTGTGTAAGTAGATAGGGCTAGTATCTTGTTAAGACTGAGATATAGTTGTGGACTATAACGCTAAGTAGGCAGACTAGTGGGGTGTGATCCAAGGTAATTAACATTCACTGCTTGCTGAACATAGAAGTCAAAGATAAAGTAAAATACCGTATTACATTAGAGTGTGCATACTATAGACTGTATAGTAGCTAAAGAACATCATTAGGGTGACTGTGTGCTATATCTAACTATCATTATGTGGTTGATCATTTGGTATTCAATTGGCTGGTTAATCAGTTAGACACTATGGGGGTCATTCTGACCCTGGCGGCCGGTGGCCGCCAGGGCCACCGACCACGGGAGCACCGCAAACAGGCTGGCGGTGCTCCCACGAGCATTCTGACCGCGGCGGTTCAGCCGCGGTCAGAAGCGGAAAGTCAGCGGTCTCCCGCCGACTTTCCGCTGCTCGGGGGAATCCTCCATGGCGGCGGAGCGCGCTCCGCCGCCATGAGGATTCAGACACCCCCTACCGCCATCCTGTTTCCCGCCATGAACAGGATGGCGGTAGGGGGTGCCGCGGGGCCCCTGGGGGCCCCTGCAGTGCCCATGCCAATGGCATGGGCACTGCAGGGGCCCCCGTAAGAGGGCCCCAAAAAGTATTTCAGTGTCTGCTTTGCAGACACTGAAATACGCGACGGGTGCAACTGCACCCGTTGCACCCCTGCAACTACGCCGGCTCAATTCTGAGCCGGCGTCCTCGTTGCAGGGGCATTTCCTCTGGGCCGGCGGGCGCTCTTTTGGAGAGCGCCCGCCGGCCCAGAGGAAATGTGTGAATGGCCGCCGGTCATTTGGCGGCGGGACTATGGCGGGACTATGGCGGACTATGGCGGACTATGGCGGACTATGGCGGACGGCCTCCACCGTCCGCCATAGTCAGAATCAGGCCCTATGTTGTTTGTTGGGGTAAGCTTGTTGGTCAGTTAAGTTTGTTGGACGTGGAGTGTAACTACTTTCTGTATATTGTTAGGTGCACATCTTTGAATTGTTACTGCCAGGAGACATTGTTGTACAGGAATGGGTTGGTAACCACTGACACGTAAGTAACACTGAGTAATACTGAGCAACATTTAACAACATTGAGTAGCAAATATTTACTTTAAAGATTACATATCATTTGAGAGTAGGACATTTTTACAACCGTTGACAACCCGCACCTTTCACAAATGGATTGCCGACTGTGCCAACACCATAGCCCCCCTAAAAAAGAACAACAGCACCTGCGCCAAGAAAGCCAGCTGGTTCACCGCAGAATCCAGATGCACATGTCGACACCTCGAGAAAATCTGGAGAAACACCAAATCTACAGAAGCCCAAATCAACTTCAGAGACCCGCCACCACCGCACATCACCATCTCATTGAAAGCACCAGAAAGAAAGCAATACAAGAACGAATCTCCTCACACTCTCACAACAGCAAGAAACTCTTCAGCATCATCAAGGAGTTTGCCCAACCCAACAGCAAAGCAACAGATATCCCACCCTCACAAGATCTCTGCAACAAACTCAACGCATACTTCCACCACAAAATCAGGACCATCTACGACAACTTCAGCGAGGACAACCTGTTGTGGACTTGGCTGGTCTCTGACATCATTGGATCGATGATGTCAGAGAATAGAAGGGAGATGTCCTCAGGATTCTTGGAGGGACGGTTGGGAGTGGAAGGAAGCAGCGAGTAAGCAGCAGGCACTGTTGTGGATGCTGTACAATAAAGACTTACCAAACGAGTCTTGGATCCGTGGACTTACTTTGTAACAGTGGCGACGAGGGTCTACAGCATCCACCGAACCTGGCGTGTGATAGACTGACGGCTGGGCTTCTGTCAAGCTTTATCAATTGAGAAGAAGCGCTGTGATGATATTTCAAGTACTCCAGCGTTGTGCTGATATTTCAGGTACTCCAGCGTTGTAGTAATAGGAGCTGTGATAAAGCAGTTTTCGTTCCTTTCTGATGTTCCGCAATCTGGAGTGCTGACCTGCAACCGTGTCGAGTGGCGCTGTGGGCTGGTGCGGGCCGTGAAATTGCTGAGCTGCGGCGGCTGAGCGGTTGAGCTCCTGGCGAGAGAAGGTATTTGGCCGCATTTCATTTCTTTTTTGGGAACGTCTCGTGGCAGTGCTAGAGCCGTGTTGGTAGCAGTGGCTTAAGCGCACGCTTGAAGTTTGTGCGCAATTTAAAAAAAAAAGAAGAAGAAGAAACGGCATACCATTGCACACGCGCATTCTAAAGCCCTTGTGCGAACCTGCGCGTGTGGCTTTAGCAGCATTCCAAGAACTCTGTGCTGAGGAGATTGTCATCAAGGGCAACGTGACACAGCGCAAGTCTCCCCAACAGGATTTCCACTTTGATGCATCGTGAGATTGACACGAATGATCTCGCGTGTTTTACAGTGTCTAGACTGCTAACTCATTTTTCCTCTGGCACAAAACCACATTTACACATACTTTGTACCTGGAAATGTTATATTTTATTGAAATGGAAGGAAGGACAATATGTGAATAATATACTATTCTTGACTTAAGTACTTAGAGGATTTTGGACATTTCATTGTATTACTATTCATTTATTGATTGATTTTTCTTGGAGCATATTTTCTACACTATGTCTCATATGGCTACTCTCAGTTTGTCTCAACCACCACAATTTTTATCTGAATGTGGGAAACCCGTTCTATTGTGGAAAAAATGGATTAACCTTTTTGAATCTTACTTGATTGGCATTGGCGGAGAAATATTTTTTTCGCCAGCAAGGAAACAAGGAATTCTTCTGCATAATTTAGGTATTGAAGGAAGGAATATCTATGACAGCCTTGATCCAATTACGATTGGCACTGCAGATGGTGACCCTAGGGATGTATATGATATGTCAGTTATGATATTGAAGAAACATTTTGATACCCGAATAAATGTAGTCATGGAAAGACATAAATTCTTCATGAGAACACAAGCTAAAGATGAAAGAGTGGGAAATGACATTGCTTCTCTTAAGACACTAGCGCAGACTTGTGAATTTGCTGGTTTAACTGATTCTCTTATCAGGGATCAACTATTAAGGTGTACCAATAATCCAAGAGTGCAAGAAAAGTTATTAGCAAAACATCCCTCTTTGGAAGAAGCTGTTGCTATTGTGGAGAGTTTGGAGCATGCCGCTTCCTGGGTCAAGGAAATAAAGAACACCACTTCGAACTGTTTAGCTGATTCCTCGGTTAATCCCGCAGTAGCTAGAATTTCCACTCAAGAAAGTTTACAAGAGAGGAATATCAAACAGAAATTAGCGGAAAGTCATCTAAAAGGGGGCAGCGAGAAGCCCAAAGAGCCCAAACTTAAATGTTCCAAATGTGGCAGCTCTGGACATTTAGCAAACAATCCGAGATGTTTTGCTAGGAATTTCAACTGCAGAAATTGTGGAAAGAAAGGACATTTAGCAAAAGTTCGCAAAAATCAGAAAATAAATGTGATAGATGAAGCAATTTCAAGTCAACAGTTGATCTTAAATGTGAAGTGTCCTGATACTCAGAATTCCTCTATAAGTAGTGACACCAAGTTAGTTATGCCAAAATGTGATATAGAGATTGATGCTAAAGTTGTTCCTGTCCTTGCGGATTCAGGATCTCCTTTTACCTTAGTAGGTGATAAAAACTGGGAGACAATTTTTGGTAATGACCACATTGAACTTTTCCCTCCTGACATTAACCCCATAGGCTATGGTGGACAGAGAATTGATTTATTTGGCTATTCATTGATGACAATCAAATTCAAAGGGCGTAAAACTGTAGGGAAAATTTATGTGGCCAAACGAGGAGACAACTTGTTGGGGTGGAGACATCAAAAAGATCTGGGCATTATTCTCAACCCAAATTCCCCCGAACAAGTTCTTTCCATATCTCATATAGGAAGTGATGCTTCAATTGTGAATGATTTTCCTGAAGTGTTCATTGACAAATTAGGGTTGTTGGCAGATTTCAAGCATAAAATCATTTTGAAATCTTCTGCTAAACCAGTAGTACATAAAGTAAGGAAAGTGCCTCATTTGATGTTGTCTCCATTGCAGGATGAGCTTAATAGGTTGCTGAGTTTGGGAGTTATAGAAGAAATTGAAGCTTCGGAATGGTTGGCTCCCATTGTTCTAGTTCCCAAGGACAATGGTTCTAAAATTAGAATGTGTGTGGACTTGAGAGGTCTCAACCAGTGCATATGGGTAGATCGCCAACCTTTGCCGAACATTAATGAAACCTTAACCATGCTTTCACAGGCCAAGGTATTTAGGGGG
Organism: Pleurodeles waltl; assembly: GCF_031143425.1. Lineage (NCBI taxonomy): Eukaryota > Metazoa > Chordata > Amphibia > Caudata > Salamandridae > Pleurodeles > Pleurodeles waltl. The sequence continues at coordinate 897,402,700 of NC_090437.1, read as the reverse complement.
TCATTCTAAGTCTGGCGGGCGGCGGGGGCCGCCCGCCAGACTTCCCCCCTCCAAAATACCGCTCCGCGGTCGCAAGACCGCTGAGGGTATTTTGGCTTTTGCACAGGGCTGGCGGGCGACCGCCAAAAGGCCGCCCGCCATCCCAGTGCAAAAACCCTTCCCACGAGGACGCCGGCTCAGAATTGAGCCGGCGGAGTGGGAAGGTGCGACGGGTGCAGTTGCACCCGTCGCGAATTTCACTGTCTGCAATGCAGACAGTGAAATTCAAAGTGGGGCCCGCTTACGGGGGCCCCTGCAGTGCCCATGCCATTGGCATGGGCACTGCAGGGGCCCCCGGGGGCCCACGACACCCCATACCGCCATCCTGTTCCTGGCGGGCGAACCGCCAGGAACAGGATGGCGGTATGGGGTGTCTGAATCCCCATGGCGGCGCAGCGAGCTGCGCCGCCATGGAGGATTCAGAAGGGCAGCGGAAATCCGGCGGGAGACCGCCGGTTTTCCTCATCTGACCGCGGCTGAACCGCCGCGGTCAGAATGCCCTGCGGGGCACCGCCAGCCTGTTGGCGGTGCTCCCGCCGACCCTGGCCCCGGCGGTCTGGTACCGCCGGGGTCAGAATCACCCCCTTAGTGTGTTAGATCTATCTGCGGCCTACCATCAAATTTTACTTCATGAGGACTCATGACACTTAACTTCTTTTGTTACGCCTTTGGGAGCTTTTAGGTTTATTAGAATGCCATTTGGCTTAGCGTCGGCAGCTGCGTGTTTTCAAAGAATAATGAAAGAAGTGCTTAAGGGTTTGAGTTCTGTCCTATTCTTTCAAGACGATATGCTAATTTATAGTGAGGATGAAGAGGAGCATGACATTGCTCTCAGAGCAGTTTTGAGGAGATTAAAGGAAAAAGGGTTAACCTTAAAGAAAGAAAAGTGCAAGTTCAAGGTTGGAACAGTTTCCTATCTAGGGCACACCATTTCTGGCGATGGTATCAAACCTAAAGTAACACTGGCCAAATCTATCATATCAATGCCCACTCCTTCTGACAGAGATCAAGTGCGCTCATTTCTTGGTCTAGCAGAATACTACTCGAAGTTTATTAGAAACTTTACGAGTGTAGTACAACCTTTAAGAGCCATGCTAAAGAAAGGTGTGGATTTTGTGTGGTCCTCGGAGTGTGAAGAGGCTTTTAACATTGTTAAGTCCAGAATTGGAGAGATGCCTACACTGGGCCATTTTGATACTAGGAGGAAAACTTTGTTGTCCACGGATGCTAGCCTGAAGGGTTTGGGTGCAGTTTTCTCACAGTTGGTTGATGGTGAAGAGAAAGTAGTGGCTTTTGCCTCTCGTTCTCTTAGAGAGGCAGAAGTCCGCTATTCAGTAATAGAGCGGGAAGCTTTGGCATGCAATTGGGCTGTTAACCATTTTGAGTACTACCTATGGGGGTTACCGTTTGTACTTAGAAGTGATCACAGACCTTGAATGCAGATGTTTTCGTGCCGTAATATAGAAAACACAACTCCACGTATCAAACGTTGGGTAGAAGATCTAATGGAATATAATTTCCATGTGGAATACCAACCAGGGAAAGAAAACATTCCGGCAGATTTCCTTTCTAGATTACCTTTGACGGACCATACTACGGATGATCAGATTCCAATTTTGAGGATTATAGAACCAGCTATTGATAAGGAGGGACGGGAGTCAGAATGTGAACGAGACACTGTTCGCATACTGGTTTCAGAATATGTTGTGAGGGGTTGGCCTGATTTATGCAACTGTCCAGATGGTGTTAAAGCATTTTGGAACGTCAAAGATGAATTGAGTATTGTTGGAAATGATCTGTACAGATGTGAGCGGTTGGTTCCTCCAGTTGGGTTGTACGAGAGACTGGTCAATTTAGCTCATGAGGGACATTTAGGCAGGAATTTAACCAAAGCTAGTGTCAGAGAATGCTACTGGTGGCCAGGCCTAGATAGACAGGTTGAGGCGGTCGTAAAAAATTGTATGTATTTTGCAAGGAGTGATAAATCCAAAAGTGTAAGAACTGCTCCTTTATCCCCGGTTCGTGTTCCTGATGAACCATGGTGTAAACTTGGATTAGATATTGTGGGACCGTTTGAAACTCTACCTCACAATGAGAGATTTGCAATTGTGTTAGTTGATTATATGTCCAAATGGGTCACTGCTAGTTGTGTGAGTGCTATCACCACTAAAGTTGTCATAGAGTTCTTAACTGATGTTTTTGCATGTGAGGGTATTCCAAAAGTGATAGTCACTGATAATGGTGTGCAATTTACTTCACTGGAAATGAAGAATTTTCTTAACAATTTGGCTATCTCTCACTTTCGCACCACTTTACATTCCCCCCAAGCCAATGGGTTGGTTGAAAAGATGAACCAGTTGGTGGTAGCTAGTGCACAAAACTGTTCTCAGGGAGAAATTATGGGCCCACAGAAATGCTCCTAATGCCGTTACGGGTATGTCTCCTTTTAGAATATTGAGAGGTAGATTGGCGGGTTCTAAACTTAATCCCTTGTGGTTGTTAGCTGATAAAGAGATTAGGGATTCACCAGATGGTAAAGATGCTATCCGACACAGAGTTATTGCGAATCAAGCAAAATATAAGGAAGCATTTGATGTAAAACATGGTGCTCATCAAAGGTTGTGGCATGTAGGTGACATGGTGTATGCTAAAAAACCTTTTTGGTCAAGGAAAGGTGCGTTTAAGTTTATGGGACCGAAGAAAATTGTGCAAGTGAGAAGGAATGTTGTTGTTCTGGAAGGGGGTGATGTGTGGAGCATGTCGCGCTTAGCCAAATTTGTGAATGACAAACCAATGACTGAGGGAATGTACACGGAGGAAAATATTGGTGGATCCTGGAGAGAAGATTAGAAGGAGTGTAAGGAATAAAACAACTCCCAAATACTTAGAGGATTTTACATGTTAAGTGTGGGAAAACAGGGCTGATTGCAGAGGCCCCCTAACTTTTCTGCCCCCATTTTCCACTTTATGCTGGTGTTTTCCTGACACTGATGGTGCCCTGGGTACTGCTAACCAGTCCCAGGGCCTGTGCTCTGTGTAAAATGGATATGCAAATTAGGCTAATTATAATTGGCTAAGTTAACCTACCTATAAGTCCCTAGTATATGGTAGGGCATGTAGGTTTAGGGACCACAGCATAGGTGGTGCACACCTAGGTGCACTGCTGAGGTGCCCAGTGTCATTTTAAAAGCAAGCCTGCCTTGCTGGCTGCTTTTAAATTAAAGTTATATGCAAATTCGACTTTGGAATTAAAGGTACTTCCAAAGTCTTAAACTACCTTATTTTTACATATAAGTCACCCCTAAGGTGTGCCCTATGTGCCCCTAGGGCTGGGTGCCATGTAACTATAAGCAGGGACTTTATAAAAATAGATTTATAAGCCCTGGTGAGGTAAAAACAGACAAATTTGTTTTTCCCTCATTGAAGTAAATGGCCTTCATAGGCTAGAATGGGCAGACTTTATTTTAAATTTTAAAGTCTCCTTAAATGTTGCATACCAAGAATTTTCTATCAAATTAATTGTTGTAATAAATCCTACAACTTCCAGTTGTTGGATTTAATATAACTAGTTCAGGTAAAAAGTTTAGACTTTACCAAAAAAGTTGCCAATTTCAGCTCTGCATTGTTTTTGCTGCTGTGCTCTGATTGGCCAGCCTGCAGCATCTTCTGCCAGGCTGCCTTGATGAGGTGTGAAGTGGCCAGGCTTCACACAAAGGAATGTGCTTGGGGGAGAGAATCTCCCCTCAGCAGATGGTGAGGCAGGAAGGGGGAGGGCTGCCAAACTGGTCTTCAAAGGCAGAGAAGGACATTTGCAGCACCCAGCAACACCCCCACATCCTGCAACCCCAGACAATTAGGTGCCCCCTTGATTAGATTAGGAGAGGGCAGGAGAGGGGTGTGTTTATGATTTTTAGCCACACCAGTGGGTGGGCTCAGCCAGATGTAACCTCCAAAAATCAGATTCATCCATGTTGGATTTTTAGAGACTGTTGCCTTCTGGGATGGATTTTTGCCACACTTCCCAGGAAGTGGTCATCACAGGGGGACGACCCTGTCCCTGATTGGAGAACCAGGGCCCCCCTGCTTTTCACCCAGGAGCAAGGATAAAACTGGCAGACCTGCACCCACGCCTCAGATCCCCTCCAGAATTCAACAAGAAAGGAACTAAAGAAGAAGAAGGACTGCCCTGCTGGACCCCTGGCCTGCACCTGGACACTGCACTCAGAAGGACTGCACCAGCTGCACACTTGGGCTTCACCACAAGAAGGACTTTGCCTGGCTTCAACTGGTTCAAGGAGGGACTCCCTGTTTGCTACAGGTGAAAAATTGCTAACCAGAGTCCCCTGCACCAACTCCTGAAGAAAGCGACCAGCTGACCACTGTCCAGTGGCCAAAAAGGAGTTTGCGCCAGGTGCATTCTGGGAGTTGAAGTCCGCACCCCCCAAGGACCATCACAGAACTTCTGGACCCTTGGGGTGAGCTGTGGACCCCAAAAGAACGCTAAAAGAACATCTGGGTGAAGCCCCAGAAGTTTGGAAAAGATTTGAGAATTTTTGGAAAAAAGCTCCAGAGAGGGACCGACCCGCCGCGGAAATTCTAGCCGGCTTGCCTCAACCGCGACCCGGCCTGATTTCGTGGTTCGTCCCGGTAAAGAAAAACATCCAAAAAAGAGACTAAGTCCGAAGGTAAAAAGTTGACCGGGACCTCCCAGCCATCGTATCCGAGAAGGGCTCCATGGACGTCGGATCAAGATCCAGGTTTACCCCGGTCGAAGGATTTTCATCTCGAAAAAACGACTAAGTCCGAAGGTAAAAATCACCACCGAGGAAACCGACTTCGCGTATCCGGACAAGGGCACCAGGAGGTCGGATTCAACTGGCAGGTTCGTTCCGGTGAAGAAAAACTTCAAAATAAAGACTAAGTCAGAAGGTAACTTTTTAACCGAGGCCTCCCGCGACCTGTAGCCGAGCAGGGCTCCATCGCGGTCGGCCTGAAAGTTTGACTTTGCCCCGGTCGAGGTGCAACCAGATGACCCAATTGGAGCTTTTTGTTTCTAAGCGCTAGAAAAGTAATAATTCTTTAAAAATTCATATCTCCGGTTCCCCTGAACCGATTTTAATCGTTTTTGTGTCATTTTAAAGATAAAAATATAAACTATTTTTATAAATTGGTTTTGGATTTTTAAACTGTTTCCTGTGTTTTATTTAATTACTGTTTTGTGATATTTGAATGCTTTACACTTTGTCTCCTAAGTTAAGCCTTGACGCTCGTTGCCAAGCTACCAAGGGTTGAGCTGGGATTAATTTACTGAGACCTAACTGTACCTATGTGGAGGTTAGTGGCTTGTTGCTAGGTGTAGGTACCTACCTGCCCTACCAATAACCCATTTTCCAACATTAAGGAAGCTATGACAGTAACACTGTGTGTGTGATTACATATTGTTCATATATTGATCATTAATGGTTATTTCATTTGCATTAGCTATAGTTACATTTTTGACAAATGAGACCACTATTTTTTTTTCTCTTTTTATGGTGTTGCATTGTGTTGATCTCCTTTTCTTTCTTTGTATTCTTTATATCAATGTGTTGTAATGTTATTGAAATATAGATAAGTTAAGTTATTTGCTATTTCTATGGGAGGGAGATGTGTTGTGGACTTGGCTGGTCTCTGGCATCATTGGATCGATGATGTCAGAGAATAGAAGGGAGATGTCCTCAGGATTCTTGGAGGGATGGTTGGGAGTGGAAGGAAGCAGCGAGTAAGCAGCAGGCACTGTTGTGGATGCTGTACAATAAAGACTTACCAAACGAGTCTTGGATCCGTGGACTTACTTTGTAACACAACCTATGTGCCGAAGCCCCTCCACCAGAACCCGACCAAAAAAAACAAAAACCAACAACTGGACTCACCTCACCACCGAAGATACATTGAAGACAAGAAAAACAAGAACAGGGTGATGCTCATTCTCCTACCTCACCACCACAGCCTGGAATGCCCTACCGCCCCACCTCAGACAGACTACATCCCTCCTCAACTTCACAAAAGAGCTGAAGACATGGCTATTTGAAGAACCACTGCACTGATGGACGCTCCCTGCCCCGCGCCTTGAGACCCTCATGGGTGAGTAGTTGCGCTTAACAAGCACTGATTGATTGACCTGTAGTCTCTGGTATGGGTATATGGTATTATCTATGTCACTCCGACCACATCTTGGTTTAGGGTAAAAGCTTTCTCCTCAGCTCCCAGGAGCACACATTCACAACTGAGTTGATGGCGCTCTCAATGCTCTCAATGCTCTTAGATGTGAGAGGTGTTCTCAGTTCTCAGTGTTCTCAGTTCTCTCAGTTCTCAGTTGTGAGAGATGTTCTCAGATCTCAGTTTTCAGTTCATTACATTCTAAGTCATCAAAAGTCACATAGAGGTCTCTAAATATATCTGTGGGTTTTCACGAGAGACCGGTGACTACTTAGTGGGGGAGATCAGTGGTAATTAGCTGGGATACATCAAGGTATAATCACTGGGAAGATTCTGGAAGCTGCAGATCATAGAACAGTGGCCATCTTAAGATCAGGAATTGAAAAAGGTGGCTTCCAGGTTAATCGTGAGGGAAGTGCATTAGTTTCCGTTAAAAATGCACTTACCAGGGGCCAGGTCTGTTGCAGGTGATTGTCAAGGTTACTCTGTCACGACTTACGTGCTGCTTTAACCTGGAGTCCGCAGAACGAGTGGCGAGGATCTTGTTCCTGAATGTTCGGCATTGGCCCAGGTAGGGGCAACTCTTTCTGGTAGCCACGGTGCTGCAGGCAATGGGTACGCCAAGAGCAGGCCGTGTCCCTCAGAAGTAGTGCCAGAGGGAAAAACCCCAGAAAGGGGAAAAAAACCTCCAAAAAGATAGTTTCCTGTAACAGGAACAAAACGAATAGGTAAAAAAAGGAGCAAAATTACAGGAAAAAACACTGGAACAGACGAGAACCAGCACAGGATACAAGTAAGCAGGAGCAAAGACACCATCCAAACAGAAAGTGTTGCAGCGCAAGGAGAGAAAGAATCACAGCCCTTAAATACCAACAAACAGGAAGCGACCAACAGGAAGTACAAGGACACCATCTTAGATAGAAAAAACACATAGAACAGAATGGACTAGGAGCCATAGAGAGTAGGGAACAAGAAATGCTGGGAAGAGAGGGGTAATATGGGAAAGGGAGAAAACAGAAAGGAAGGCACAACAAGACAACAAGAAAAAGAAGAAAAGAAGAACAGGTCAGTGGGGGAGGTCAGACCTGCCTGGGAGCGCGGTGCGCTAAAAAAGAACGAGGCCCAATTTGGGGCTCGTAAGGTGCAGAGCAGGCTGGAGACGCGGCGTGTTTTTAGACCGCGTGCCGCAGCCCAAGCCGAATGTTCATCTCGTGCCGCCCGCAGCGGTGCGACATCCCCAGCAAGGTAACTAATTTTTTCAAGGGAGCACTAGCGGTGGGATTTCCTCTAGCCTGGCCAGAGTCTCTATATCGGCCATGTTAGGGACATGCATCCCGCTGGTTCAAAGCCGAGGATCGGAACGGGCACCACCATGTGGTCTGAAAATCCATTCCATACACTGCAAGGCCAGTTCTGGCCATGACTGCAGCATCACCGCATATTCAGGCGGTGCAGGAGTGTCAGCATAAAGGTAAGGGGACGCTCATGGGTGGCGGCAGAGGTGATTTAGAGTCAGGCGCGGCGGAGCTTACCATCTAGAAACCTATCTTCTCAGGAGGAAGCTGTGCCCTCCTCCAACATTTATATATTTTTAACAAAAGCTTCTGTTCTTCCCATCATTAGATATTTAGGGGGTCATTACGACCCAACGGTACATACCGCCATATTATGACATTGGTGGTTTGTCAAAAGCCAAACCTTCAATGTACCGCACCGACCGCCGGGCTGGAGACTACAGTCTCCAGCCCGGCGGCCGTCATTAGGCAGCCCACAGTAATATGACACTGCCCACTGCCCACGCCGCTTGAGTGCCTGACGCCAAATCCACGAGGGGGCCACATGCCCACTGTTCCCAATGGGACCCGTGGGAGCAGCTTAGGTGGCTGGAGTCTTCACCCTCTCCCGTCGGGCACTGGCCAACTTCTGATGCTTCACAGGTGGGGGACTGTCTGTGCTGTGGCTCCGCGCCACACTGGCTGCCCTGGTGGCCGGTGCACTCCAGATTCTGGTGACTACAGGCACCACTGGTCCCGGAGATGTTGTGGCTGAGGTGCTAGTTCGGGACCTATAAGATGGATGGGGTGGGGGAGGTGTGGGAAAGAGGTCAAGGTTGGACAGGAAAAGTTTTTTGGACACACTGGGACGGGTAGCTGGAGGGGGTTTGGGAGTGGAGGAAGAAGTGGTGGTTCTAGGAGGTGTACGTTTGGTGACTTTGGGTGAAGGTGCATGCGCTGGAGGCTGTCGTGATGTGGATGACTGTTGGGTGGGTGTGTGCCTGCGTTTGCGTACCTTGGGAGGGGGCGTCACAGAAACACTGGGGGAGGACACAGGGGACGTGTGAATGGTAGTGGGGGTGGTGAATGCACTTGAGCGGGGTGTGCTGGTGGGTGTGTTGGAGAGGGACGTAGTGGCTGTAGAGGTAGTGCATGCAGGTGTGAGTGTAGACGAGACTGGGAGGGAGGGGGGAGATGAGGGAGACACAGTGGAGGCAGTGGATGTTGGTGTGTCTGCATGTGTGTGATGCTTGCGTGAGGGCCTGTGGGATGTGTAGTGCTTATGTTTGCCTGAGCTTCCCTTGGGTGTTGATGTGTGTACATGTTGGTCTGTAGGTGTGCTTGGGATAGGCTGAGGGACAGGGGATTAGGTCGTGGTTGAGGAAGTTTGAGGGTGGATGCTAGAGACGGGGACAACGGCTACCATCAGTGCTGAGGCCAGAGTCTGAAAAGCTCGGTGAAGGGCCACCTGACCAGAATGAATGCCCTCCAGGAATGCATTGGTTTGTTGCAACTGCCTCTCTATACCCTGGATGGCATTCAAAATGGTAGACTGCCCAACAGTGAGGGACCTGAGGAGGTCAATGGCCTCCTCACTGAGGGCAGCAGGGGTGACTGGGGCAGGGGCTGAGGTGCCTGGAGCAAAGGTGATGCCCACCCTCCTGGGTGAACGGGCACGGGGCAAAGGCTGAGGGGCTGCTGGGAGGGCGGTGCTGGTAGGGGGGTGGCGGCTGTACCTGTAGATGCGGGGGGCACAGATGTTGCCACCACCACAAGGGAGCTCCCATCAGAGGACGAGTCCGTGTCACTGGTGTCAGCTCCTGTCCCCGCCGTGGAGCTCCCCTCACCCTCCGTCCCACTGGTGACTTCAGAATCCGTAGTGTCGCCCTCCAGGGCCATGTGGGATGCAGCTCCCTCGTGCTCCGTTGCCACTGCTCCTCCGCCTGATGATGCTAATGCACGCAAGAACAGGGAGACCACAAAAAGGAGGGGAACGACAGAAGAAAGACATGTTGAGTGCATGCATTACCGCTACAGTTGGCGGACACAACAGAAACAGAAGCCCCAGGCACTACGCCGCGCTCTTGGGCTCCACTGTTCAATTTATGGGAAATGGCCTACAAGGCTCTGGACGAGATCTGCACACATAGATGACATAGGGGCATGACTAGCTGTACTTGGCACTCTACAGAGGTGGGCTGGGGTGCCACATGGCCTGACATATACAGGGGCCTTGCCTACGGAACTCGCCCTGGCCTAGGGAAACCCACAGCCCTCCTCCCCCACTCAGACACCTCCACTATGCGCAAAGTCAGCAGAATGAGAGTGTACTCACTCCCTTGTGGCTGCTGTGATGCCCTCAAGCGCCCATCCAACTCTGGGTAGGCCACCGCCAGGATCCTGAACATCAGGGGGGTCATGGTGCGACGGGCACCCCTCCCACGTTGGGAAGCCATCCCCAGCTGAGCCTCCGCCGTCTTCTTGCTCCAGCGGCGAATGTCCTCCCATCTTTTCTGGCAGTGGGTGCTCCGTCTGTGGTAGACCCCCAGGGTCCGGACCTCCTTGGCGATGGCACGCCAAATATCTTTCTTCTGGTGGGTGCTGACCTACATGAAATGTACAGGGGAAAAAGAGAAGTTATTACCAACTGCACCGTCGAAGTGATTGGCCCCCATCCCTACCCTTGCCATGTGGCACATGCATTCACCGTCTTTCATGCACGCAGCACTCTCCCCCCTTCCTTCTTACATCCAGCCCTCTCCACACAGGCGTAGCCCATACAGCATGCTTCCAGTGTACTTACCTGTTTGTCTGGAGGACCGTAGAGTAGCGTGTACTGGGGGAGGACCCCATCCACAAGTTTCTCCAACTCCTCCAATGTGAAGGCAAGGGCCCTTTTCCCAGACACTCGAGCCATTGTCTCTTCCAGACCGAGGTCACAGCAGCACTTGCAGTGTAGGTCCTCTCCTGTCGAAGATCAGGTATCGAGTGATTGAAGTGATAGAAAATGGCGGTCACGTCCGTGGCGGTGCGTACCGTTACCGCCGGCGTACATCACCATTGGCTCCTGGGACTCATAGGGTCCAATGTTAACCAATGCAGCATTGCGCTGTAGTCTTCGACCAGCGCAGTTACCTCACATCCCATTGTCCCACTTTACAGGTCAGGCAGCCGCCATTTCAGGGGCCCAAATGGCTTAATTTCCAACTGCGTCACTCATACCTAGGCCTAGACTCAACACACATACAGGCCACCTTTTGTGTATGATAGGTGTTCTGTGTAAACTGTGGGTACGTACCTCTGAGTTGTTTGACTCTGTGCTCGCTGTTGTCCTTCATAGGCACCATCCGCTGGGACATGTGAGGAGATGGCGGCATCCTCCGGTGGACCGACCGTTGGTGGACCTGTCGACAATGGAGGGGCGACATTTGATTATCACATACAGGCTTGACCGTGCCACAATCCAGGAACAGTGTACCCAGTTGGAGCCAGACCTGATGTCAGCAATCCGCCATCCCACAGGAATCCCCCCTCAAGTGCAGGTGCTGTCAGTGCTCCATTTCCTCGCAAGTGGTTCCTTTCAGACAACAGTGCCCATGGCATCAGGGATGTCCCAGCCTATGCTTTCCAACGTATTGTCCAGAGTGTTGTCTGCCCTTCTGAAACACATGAGGAGCTACATTGTTTTCCCTCAGGTGGAGGATTTGCCTACAGTGAAAGGGGATTTCTATGCCCTCGGACACATCCCCAACATCATATGTGCCATTGATGGGACACATGTGGCTTTGGTACCCCCCCACAGGAGTGAACAGGTGTACAGAAACCGGAAGAGTTATCATTCGATGAATGTACAGATGGTATGTTTGGCAGACCAGTACATCTCCCATGTGAATGCCAAGTTCCCTGGCTCAGTGCATTATGCCTACATCCTGCGGAATAGCAGCATCCCTTATGTGATAGGTCAACTCCAGAGGCACCGTGTGTGGCTATTAGGTGAGCACCTGGAAGCAAGTCAGTGGGAATGGTTGTCTGGGTCTGGGGATATCCCTCCAGGTTAGTGCGTGTCTCAAAGTTGTCCCTCACCATTTGCAGGTGACTCTTGTTACCCCAACCCGTCATGGCTAGTGACCCCAGTGAGGAATCCCAGGACAAGGGCAGAGGAACGCTACAATGAGGCCCATGGGCGAACTAGGAGGGTGATCGAGCGGACCTTAGGCCTCCTGAAGGCCAGGTTCAGGTGCCTCCATATGACAGGTGGATCCCTATTCTACTCACCAAAGAAGGTGTGCCAGATCAATGTGGCCTGCTGTATGCTTCATAACTTGGCTTTGCGACTACAGGTGCCTTTTCTGCAGGAGGATGGTCCAGATGGCGATGTTGTTGCAGCTGTGGAGCCTTTGGACAGTGAAGACGAGGAAGCAGGGGAAGAAGACATGCACAACAGGGACTCAGTGATCCAGCAATATTTCCAGTGAGACACAGGTAAGAATACAAACCTGCCTACTAGATGTACTTTAACACTACTACCTCTCTACTGTGTGTCGTTTTCACCCAGTGTATGGTCACTGAGTTGTCACTTTCCCTTACGATTTCACAGATGTGGGTCCCACTGTGTGACATCTGCATAGATTCCTCATGGACTAGAGCTGTGTGACATAGGTAAGTTGACATTAAACTTGAAAGAGCATTTGTCACTGTAATTGCTAATATACTATTTCAAAATCACAGACAGACTCCAGATTGTTTTGTGCTTTAAGTGTGTTTATTTAAGTGCTCAATATTGGAGGGGGTAGTGAAATGGTGAGGGGTGATGGCGGAGGAATGTCCATGGCAGAGTCCAGTCTATTAGTCTCACAGGTGCATTGCCCATATGGGCATAGGAAGTGGAGCTGTGGCAGTTTCAATATGGAAAGGGTGATAAAGTGGGACAGTAGGATGACAATCAGGGTGGTCTCATTTCTTGGCGGGGGTCTTGGCATCGTGCTCTGTCTTTGTCCTGGATCTCAGGGACCGTTTGCGGGGTGGTTCTCTCTCTGCAGGGGGTGGGGTGCTGGTGTGGTGGTCCTGTGGCGGAGCGTCCTGTCCACTAGCGCCGGTGGAGGTGGTGGGCAGTTCATCGTCCATGCTAGTGTCAGGGGCCCCTTGTAGTGCCACAGTGTCCCTCCTGGTGTTCACAAGTTCCTTCAGCACCCCTACGATGGTGCCCAGGGTGGAGCTGATGGTTCTGAGTTCCTCCCTGAAGCCCATATCCTGTTCCTCCTGCAGGCGCTGGGTCTCCTGAAACTTGGCCAGTACCGTTGCCATCGTCTCCTGGAGGCTCCCATGATGGAGGAGAGGGCCTCGTGGAGAGTGGGTTCCCTTGGCCTGTCCGCCCCCTGTCGCACAGCAGCCCTCCCAGTTCCCCTGTTTTCCTGGGCATCCGTCCCCTGGACCGTGTCCCCACTACCACTGCCCCCAGGTCCCTGTTGTTGTTGGGGTGGTGGGTTATCCTAGATTCCCTGTAGTGGTGGACACACAGCTGATTGACGTGTCCTGGGGACGGAGGTGTGTGCCCGCTGAGTGGGTGCTGTGCTGGTGTTTCCAGAGGGTGGAAGGTCTGTAGTGGCCTGTGACTGGGTGATGGGAACCGACTGTCCCGAGGTCCCCGATAGGCCGGGCTGGTCATCTAGATCCAGTTGGACAGAGGAGATGTCATCACTGTGGGCCTCTTCTGTTGATGGTGTGGACATGTGTGGACTCTCCTGTCCGGTGACGTTGGGTAGGGGTCCTGCAGGGGTATAACAGGATGGTTATTACATCTGTGTGTGTCATGGTGTGCAATGGGTGGGTGACCGTGTACCCGAGTGCTTGCATTCCTGTGTCAGACCTTGTGTGAGGATGGTTTAGGGGGTTGTATGGGTATGTGCAGTGGCCATGCTTTAGTGATGGGTGTCCATGCGTTGTTGTTGCATGCAGGGCTTGGTGTTGGGATGGGTGGTTTGTGATATTGGGACACATGTGAGGAGTTGGGGTGCTGGGGGTGAGGGTGAGGGTGGGGGTATGTGATAGCATTCAGGTAGGGTGGGGGTTGTAATAGTTAAGATTTGACTTACCAGAGTCCATTCCTCCACCTACTCCTGCAAGGCCCTCAGGATGCAGAATCTCCAAGACCTGCTCCTCCCATGTTGTTAGTTGTGGGGGAGGAGGTGGGGGTCCGCCGCCAGTCCTCTGAACCGCAAGGTGGTATCTTGAGACCACGGAACGCACCTTCCCCCGTAGGTCGTTCTACCTCTTCCTGATGTCCTCCCGATTTCTTGGGTGCTGTCCCACTGCGTTGACCCTGTCCACTATTCTTCGCCATAGCTCCATCTTCCTTGCAATGGAGGTGTGCTGCACCTGTGATCCCAATAGCTGTGGCTCTACCCGGACGATTTCCTCCACCATGACCCTGAGCTCCTCCTCCGAGAACCTGGGGTGTCTTTGCCGTGCCATGGGGTGGTGTAGGTGATGTGTGGGGTGGACTGTGTGGTGATATGTGTGCTGATATGTAGTGGTGTGTTGTGTGAGGTGCGTGGAAGTTCTGTGGGTGATGGTGTTGTGTGCCTGTGGTTGCTATTGTTCTTGCTGGTGCTCTCTCTCTGGCCTTCTTTTCTGAAGTTTGTGTCGTGGGGGTTTGTGGGTGATGTGGGTGTGTGTTTTACAGTGGTGTGGGTGTGTGGGAGTGGTGTGTGTATGTGTATCAGGTGTGTGTATTTGAAATTGTCCAATGTGGTAGTGTTTTGTAAATGTGTGTGTATTTTGAGCGCGGTTGAAAGACAGCCATGTGGATTCGTGTGTCGTGATAGTGTGGGCGTATTTTTGTTGGCGTGACGGTGGAGGTTTTGTTTTCGCCAGTTTATCATTGACCTTTGGTGTGGCAGACTTGTGTGGGTGTCTGAATTTTGGCCGATTCCGAAATGTGGGTCATAATAGCTGTGGCGGAATTCTGCGGCCGCGGTGGTGTGTTGGCGGTCTTCTGCACTGCGGTAAGCGGCTTTTACCGCCAATGTTGTAATGACCGCCATAATCACCAACAGTTGGCGATAAAATAGATTTGAGAGACCTAACATTAATAAGACTAAGCATTTAAGAAGAAGAATTCATAAAGTCAATAGGAATATCTTTGATACAGATATCACATGTTGCTCAGAATTTGCAATCATTAGTCAATTAAATGTTATCAGTGTCAATAATCCTTGGTAGTGCATAGTTAACCCTGTAGCTAACCAAATGAGGAAAACACATGTGGGCAAAATAGAAAAAGGACAAAAAGGACAAAAACTAACTAAAAGGGCATCTCAATGAGCAATGACAGAGAGGAAGATACCTTTCCAAAGGTACAATAAGCAGGGAATCTCCGTCAGCAATGCAACTGGTCACTAAGGCATCTGCAAGCATCAGGAAAGTGTCTGGGGCTAACCAAGACTGTTACTGAGACTGACCAAAGTTTGAATGTTGATTCGTGTATCTATTCACAAGACGTGTTCATCATAAAATCATAAATTATCACCAGACTTCAAGTTGCAACAGTTTGACAATTTCCCAAGTCTTTCATGGGAGCATCTCATTTCTGTGTGACTTGAAGCAGGTTTGAATTCAATGTATTCAATCTCAGTCCATGTTCCTGCACTGTAATGGTCCCAAGCACAAATGAGTATGGTTTGAAAACTGAAAGAAGATTTCACGTAAAAAAATATATATTTCAACACTATTACATGATTGCAAAGTGCAAGCTCTGTAGGCCACACTTATGCTAACACAAAGAAAAATACTAAGTGCATTTAACAATTATTTTTAGTAAAACACATATAAAATACAAACTTATAAATCCATCATTAATAATATTTCATCAGTATAAGTAATAGTTCATTTCAAACAAAAAGGATTTGTTATTGCACTACATTAAGTATAATAGAGAAGTGCATTTTTTTCACTTGCATATATTTTTAAGGTCATTAATCTTTCATAAATCACAATAAATTCAGTGTTGTTTCTATATGTACCATTAGTTTAGAGTTTGCGTTACATTTTAACATCAACTTCAGCCTTCTAGCATGTAATTTAATTAAAAAGGCATCTAAGTCGATCTTTGAAATACAATTAAATGCATATTTAAAATGCATATCAGTGCAGCCTTCTATCTTGGTTTTTCCACTCTTTTACTTACATAAAATAAACTTTTCACAGTTTGATGACTTTTGTGACATGAGGGACAACACTAAAATTTACACTATATCGATTGCATAAACAACGAGAGAGCAGAAATGCTCCATATTTACGAAGGTATGGAACATTTCCGCCCTCTCCTTGTATTGGCTCAATGTATGTGCCAAAGGCCAACATAGGCACCCTTACACCATAGTGCAAGGATGTCTGCATTATGGGCCGGTTTGTTTTTGTGCAGGAAGGAACGCCTTTCTGCATAAAAACAATCCTTTAAGATATTATCCTCTTTCAATGTGTGCTGCAGATTGTAGTAGACATAAGAATAACATTACACCTCACTCGCATTTTGATGCATGCCCAGGTTAATTAGGTGGCGGACACTTCCCTAAGCCTGACCAAGCCTCTAGGGTGCACCAACTAGACTGTGCCCTGAAGGATGGCCTGTGCTGTCTTGAAAAGACGTACAAAGAGTGGGTTCTGGGTAGTTTGATGATGTGCACCCACCGGAATTAGTCACTTCAGGGGCAGATTAGCTACAGGACTAGGTGCCCATTCGCTACTAGCTCACACCCCTTAACACCCCTAAATCTAGGATTTAAAGGGCACCCCTGACACCAGAACCTCAGATCTGCTGTGAACCAAGAAGAGACCTGAGTCCATGACAAGGTAAGACTCCACGAAAAGAGGCGTAATGTTTTCCACCTGTTGTATCCACTCTGCAAACCTCTGGATTTTGACTTTGCCCAGACAAGAGACGGGTCCCAAAAGGAAGGTGAACCCCTCTGCAACTATTCTTTTCTCTAGGACTCCCTAGGATTAGAGATACTAGTCCCCTTATAATAGCACTTCCACAACCACTGAAGAACTGTCCACCGGGCTTCTGAAATATGGGTGCTCAAAAGTAACTGGTCTGGAGCCTTCAGAGAACTGAAAACCTGATCCTCTGGGAGGCTCAGCTTTCTGTATCATTCCCCTGGTCCTTTGAAAGAAGACTGCTGCAAATGCTGTGCTTGCCGGCACCAAGACATGTTGGTGGTCAGTCCGACTACTACCTGCTTTACTCAATGGTACAGGCCCAAGGATCAATTGTTACGGTTCAACAATCAACCTCAGTGGCTCAGTTGACCAGTCATTGCATCTCCTTTCAGCCTACGTTAGCACACCTGGTAAAGTCAGCACCCACGGATCCCATTCAGCGTCATGGATAGCCAGGAGCACCTCTACACCCGAGATGCACAGGTGTCATCAAGCTGTTTTGCCTGGTGAGTCCTGGTGCAAGGCCAACTCCAAGCTTACGATCCAAAGGGCTTCACTGAAATCGACCTGCAAGTTACCTTTTGCTAAGGTGCCCACTCCAAGACCTCAAATCCCACAGAGCACCAAGGACAGCTAGCACCTCTCTGCATCACGGCCCACAGAACCAGGTAAAATTATACTGCCTATTGAAGCTTGCCCTCTGGGCCCGCAAGACCTTAACTATGGGTGGGTTCTACTGAGCTCACCCTATAAGAGACCGATTGCATGCTGTGATTTTTCCCATTGACCACAAGGATGGAGTTTGACAGCTCTGCAAGGTGCTGATTTATTTTATCCTCTAAAATGGATAACTCTGGCTATTATCTATGTATCCACTTCGTTCTTGTGTCTAACATTGTATAAAAATCAAGGTTTCGCTTTATAAATTGGTGTTGGATGTCTGTCGGCTAGTGTCAATTACTTATCACCCACATTGGTGCTGTGAAATGCTTACCACATTCCTCTAAGAAGCCTGACTACTCTTTACCACTGACTGAAGTGAGCTAAGGTTTACTAGTGTGAATCCGAGGTCCACTTTTGGGTACAACTCTTTGAAGAGAGGCACAACGTTTTGCACTTGTGGTAGCCACTCTTGAAACTACTGGATTTTGTCTCACCCAGGACCAGAGACCCATTCAAAAAAGAAGGTGAAACCATCTGCAACCAAACCCCTTCACAAGGAATCCCTAGGACTAGAGGTAACAGTTCCCTGATGATGGCAGAACCAGACCACTCTTCCATGATCATTGATTCACTTTCTACCGGGCTCCAAAGCGTGGCTGCCCAAAAGTAACTGGTCAGGAGCCTTCAGAGAAGTTCAAACCCAATCCTCAGTGAGGCTTAGCTTTCTGCATCCTTACCCTGTTCAGGAGCCTTCAGAGAATTGCAAACTCAGTCCTCAGTGAGGTTCAACTTTCTGCATCATTACCCTGGTCCTTTGGAAGAATATTTCTCCACCTGGATGAGGACCAACTGCCTCAAGCTAAATTCAGGCAAAACCGAGATCTTCATCTGCAGGAATAAGCCCTCCCCCTGGGACAACATGTGGTGACCCACCTCCCTCAGACACCACCCACATCCACCAACCACGAACGCAACCTCTGGATAATTTTTGACACCCAACTGACCATAAAGCAGCAGATCAGCGCCGTCTCATCTGCCTGCTTCAACATCCTCTGCATGCTCCACAAGACCTTATGATGGATCCCCATCTCTACCAGGAAAACATTCTTCCAGGCCTTCCTCGCCAGCCGCCTACAGCAATGCGCTCTACACTAGAAACATAGCACAGCACTTGAGCCACCTCCAGGCCACATCAGCAAGACTCATTCGTGACCTCCCCAGAACAACCAGCCTCACTCCCTACCTAAGAGCCCTCCACTGGCTCCCAGCACCTCTTCAAGCTCATCAGGTTCACACACAAGGCCCTCAACAACACCGTACCCTTCTACATCAACAACCACCTCACATTCTACTGACTGACCAAAGAACTATGTTCAGCCTCCCTCGGTAAGGCCCAAGTCCCCGCATCTGCTGGGAATGATTCAGAGATCGATCCTCCTCCCACCACACCTCCAGGTCCTGGAACGATATCCACCTCCACACCTCCCCTTCTCTGAAGGACTTCAGAAAGCAGCTCAAGACTTGGATCTTTTACCGCCATCACCAGCCAGACAAGGCCCAGAGTATCCCATCAGAGTCTGCACTCTACAAGCACCCCTTGATTGATTGATTGATTGATTGAAATGCTGTGCTTGGCTGCACCAAGGCATGTTAGTGGTCAGTCCGACTACTACCTGCTTTACTCAATGCTCCAGGCCCAAGAATCCATAGTCACCATTCAACAATCCACATCAATGGCTCTGTTGTCCAGTCTTGCATCTCCTTTCGGCCTGCTTCGGCACGCCTGGTAAAGTCAGCACAAGTGGATCCCGTACAGCACCACGGATAGCCAGGAGCACCTTTGCACCCAAAACATCTGAGTATCGCCGAGCTGTTGAGCCTGGTGCTTCCTGGTCCGAGGCCAATTCCAAGGTTAAGTTCCAAAAGGCTTCACTGAACTCGACCTGCACATCACCTTTTGCTAAGATGCCCACCCTAAGACTGCGATCTCGCTGAACACCCAGGACAGTCAGAACTCCTCTGCATCCCGGCCCCCCAAGCCAGGTAAAATTGTCCTGCCTGTTCAAGCATGTTCAGTGGCCAGAAAGACCTTAACTCCATGTGGGTTCCACAGAGCCCAGGTGGGTTCCACAGAGCTCACCTCACAAGTGACCAGTTGCATACTGTGTTTTCTCCCATTGACCACAATGAGTTTGACAGTACTGATTTACTTAGTGCTCTAAAATTGATAACTCAGAGTATCCTCTAAATATTGACTTCATTTTGGTGTCTAAAATCATATACAAATCAGCTTTATTGTTATAAATTGTTTTCAGATTTCTCATGAGTTGTGTGAATTACTTATCTTCCATGTTCCATGTTGGTGCTGTAAAATGCTTAGGAGAAGTTCCCAGCTCTCTTCTTTCTTGCAGAACTCCAAGCTTCTTCCAACAGGTGGCAGCTTCCTTGCACTATCAGCTGGCATTTCCTGGGCTTCTGCCCACTCTCGACACTGTCGCGACTATTGGACTTGGTCCCCTTGTCTCACAGGTACTCAGGTCCGGAAATCCACTGTTGTTGCACTGCTGGTGTTTGTTCTTCCTGCAGAATCCCCCTATCACGACTTCTGTGCTCTCTGGGGGTAGTAGGTGCACATTACATCTACCTTTCATGGTCTTGGGGTGGGCTATTTTTCTAACCCTCACTGCTTTCTTACAGTCCCAGCGACCCTTTACAAGCTCAAATGGGTTTGGGGTCCATTCGTGGTACGCATTCCACTTTTGGAGTATATGGTTTGTGTTGCCCCTATACCTATGTGCTCCTATTGCAATCTACTGTAATTTTACACTGCTTGCATTAATTTTCTTACTATTACCTGCATAATTTTGGTTTGTGTACATATATCTTGTGTATATATCTTATCCTCATACTAAGGGTACTCACTGAGATACTTTTGGCATATTGTCATAAAAATAAAGTACCTTTATTTTTAGTACTTCTGTGTATTGTGTTTTCTTATGATATTGTGCATATCACACCAGTGGTATAGTAGGAGCTTTACATGTCTCCTAGTTCAGCCTAAGCTGCTTTGCCATAGCTACCTTCTATCAGCCTAAGCTGCTAGAAACACCTCTTCTACACTAATAAGGGATAACTGGACCTGGCACAAGGTTTAAGTACCTCTGGTACCCACTAGAAGCCAGGCCAGCCTCCTACATTGGTTGTGCAGCGGTGGGATAAGTACTTGTAACTACTTACCACTTTGTCATTGTGTACTTTTCATAAGAGAATAATATACAAAACAAGTTCAGTGTATGTACACTTAACCAAAAAGTTTTGCTTTTCTCCTCTAACACTTTCTACTAAGTGCTGAAAAGTACTCCTAAACTTTGAAAAAGTTTCCAAAAAGTTTGAAAAAGTGTTTTTTTCTGTTGTTTAAAAAGTCCTGAAACTTTTTCTCTCTTCTCACTGTCTCTAAACCTTCTTCTATCATGTCTGATGTAGGAACTGCTCTTAAAATGGTCAATACAACTTATGACAATTTAAACTTCAAGAGCCTAAGGAGTCTCTGCATTGATAGAGGTTTAGTGATAGAAAAGAACCCTTCAAGAGAATTTCTATTTAACTTGCTCATTGAGAATGATAAGTCCATAGCAGGCACTTCAACTGAGAAGTTGGTAGATAGCTCCCATTCTGACTCAGGGGAACCCCTTGAGGGCGGTGTGGAGGGTTCTATTGCAAATCTGCCCCTCAGCAGACCTCAGAGCAATGCTGGTAGTAATAGGAGCTCCCATCATAGTAGGGATGTTTTTATTCATGGAGGCCAGGTTGTTAGAGTCCAAGCTGTTAGGGACAGATCTCCCTCTGTTGGTTCCAATTTATCCTCAGTGTCCAAGCATTCCCAACCCACCCACCCTGAAGACAACATGTTAGAAAGGGAACTCAAAAAGTTGAGAGTGGAAGAGACCAGGCTGAAGCTTAAACAGCAACAGCTGGCTCTAGACAAGGAATCCCTAGACCTGGAGAAGGAGAGACAGAGATTGGGGTTTGGACCCCATGGTGGCAGCAGCAGTATTCCTGATAGTAATCCCGTGAGAGAGCATGATTCCAGGAATCTGCATAAGATAGTTCCCCCCCCACAAAGGAGGGGGATGACATCAACCAGTGGTTTGCTGCACTTGAGAGGGCCTGTATGGTACAGGGGGTCCCTCAAAGGCAGTGGGCTGCTATATTGTGGCTATCTTTCAATGGAAAGGGTAGGGATAGGCTCCTTACTGTTAGAGAAAGTGATGCTAACAATGTTGCAGTTTTGAAGGATGCACTCTTGGATGGATTTGGCTTAACCACTGAACAATACAGGTTTAAGTTCAGAGACACCAGAAAAGAGTCCTCACAAGACTGGATAGACTTTGTTGACTGTTCAGTGAAGGCCTTGGAGGGGTGGTTACATGGCAGTAAAGTTTCTGACTATGAAAGCCTGTATAATCTTATTCTGAGAGAGCATATTCTGAATAACTGTGTGTCTGACTTGTTACACCAATATCTAGTGGACTCAGATCTGAACTCTCCCCAAGAATTGGGAAAGAAGACAGACAAATGGGTCAGAACAAGAGTGAACAGAAAAGTTCATACAGGGGATGACAAGGATGGCAAGAAGAAAGATGGTGAGAAATCTCAGGATAAGCATGGGGATAAGGATAAAACTAAAGATCCTTCTTCAAATCCTAAACACTCTTCAGGGGATGGGGATAAATCAAATTCTTCCTCTTCTTCACAACATACACACATTAAAAAGCCTTGGTGCTTTGTGTGTAAAAATAAAGGCCATAGGCCAGGGGATAAGTCCTGTCCAGGTAAACCCCCTGAGCCAACCACCACTAATACATCAAACCCTAGTGCCCCTAGCAGTAGTGGAAAGAGTGGTGGGACTTCTGGCAACAGTCAAACTAAGGGTGTAGTTAGGTTCACTTATGGGTCCATCATAGAAACTGGGGTAGTCAGTCCCAAGACAGTTTCTGTCACACCTAGTGGCATTGGCCTTGCCACACTGGCTGCTTGTCCCCTTACAATGGATAAGTACAGGCACACAGTTTCAATAAATGGTGTTGAGGCCCAGGCCTACAGGGACACAGGTGCCAGTATCACTTTGGTGACTGAAAACCTAGTGCCCCCTGAACAACACATCATTGGACAACAGTACAAGATTATTGATGTCCATAACTCCACTAAGTTTCTTCCCTTAGCTATAGTTCAGCTTAGTTGGGGTGGAGTTACTGGCCCTAGGCAGGTGGTAGTGTCACCTAGCTTACCTGTAGACTGTCTCTTAGGTAATGACCTAGAGACCTCAGGTTGGGCCGAGGTAGAGTTTTATACCTACAAAGCTATGCTGGGTATCCCTGAGGAATTGCTCCCTCTCATTTCTACTGAAATGAAAAAGCAAAGGAGAGAAAAGGGCCTGAAATCTCAGGATCCCTCTCCTACAACAGGTAAAAAAAAGGGCATCAAAGTATCCCCTAACCACTCTGCCATACAGGATACCATTCCTGTGGTAGGAGAAACCTCTCCTGGGGTGGTACCTGTGCCAAGGGAATCATCAGCTAACACAGCTGTACTCCCTTAGGTAGAAGTACCTCTCTGTGGGATAACTACTATTGGTGAGAAAAAGAGCACCATTTTAGTTAACATGGAGCATCCCTCCAACCCTCCCAGAGAAACTTTAGTGCAGAAACCCTGCACTGCCTCACAACACATAGGACAGCAGCCCTGCCCTAGTGTGGAGCTCATAGGACAACATCCCTGCCCTGCTCCAACTAAAGAGAAACAGCATCCCTGTTCTCTCTTACAGCCATATTGACAAGGTTTTTGCCCAGCTATGGCTTTACTGAGACAGCATCCCTGTCTGGCATCCTCATCATTAGAAATAGGTCTAGTGGGCAATTCCCACTGTTCTAAACTAAAACTTACTGATAGGAACTCTGAAAATATATCTGCACATTGTTGGTTAGCTAAAAAAACTTCAAACAGGGTGGTTTACATCCCCACAGGGAAGTAACCATATAGTGGATGATAAAGGGAGTAACAAGTCTATTGCAGAGCTACTCTCCACTTATCACCACTTAGACAATAAAGACTCAACTGGCCAAGGTTAGCCTTATTGTCCTTCGTTTGGGGGGGGTTGTGTGAGAAAGTAACCTCTTTCTAGCCTTGTTACCCCCACTTTTGGCCTGTTTATGAGTATATGTCAGGGTGGTTTCGCTGTCTCACTGGGATCCTGCTAGCCAGGGCCCAGTGCTCATAGTGAAAACCCTATGTTGTAAGTGTGGTTGTTATGTGTCACTGGGATCCTGCTAGCCAGGACCCCAGTGCTCATAAGTTTGTGCCCTATATGTATGTGTTCCCTGTGTGATGCCTAACTGTCTCACTGAGGCTCTACTAACCAGAACCTCAATGGTTATGCTCTCTCTGCTTTCCAAATTGTCACTAACAGGCTAGTGACCAATTTCACCAATTCACATTGGCATACTGGAACACCAATATAATTCCCTAGTATATGGTACTGAGGTACCCAGGGTATTGGGATTCCAGGAGATCCCTATGGGCTGCAGCATTTCTTTTGCCACCCATAGGGAGATCTAACAATTCTTACACAGGCCTGCCAGTGCAGCCTGAGTGAAATAACGTCCACGTTATTTCACAGCCATTTACCACTGCACTTTAGTAACTTATAAGTCACCTATATGTCTAACCTTCACCTGGTGAAGGTTTTTTTTTTAATATTTTTTTTTATTTATTTATAATTTTATGTAAACAACATATAACATAAAATAAAATGCCACCTTGGTCCTTACAGTAATGGATCAGTCAACTACTTTGATTTATCTTCGGCTCTCCAAGCTCCCCACATCTCAGTAACTCTTATGAATCAGGCCGGGGAAGCCAAAAAACATTGCAGAATTTCCATATAGTGGGATGCCCCAGCCGAAAGGGTCCATCGGGTCGTCAAGTCCAAAGTCAGGACCAAACAGATGTGGCAGATAGCAGAAAAAAGAGAAACAAAATAAAATAAAAGAAGACAAAAACTTCAAAAATAAAAGAGAGAGAAGGCCGGAAGGAGCAATCACAGTTCTCAGCAACCATTCTGTACAACCTTATCCCATTGTAGAGTGAATAGCACTCATCACCTCAGCATACCCATCCGCAGCACGTTCTTTACACAGACACAGATTCAAGATAAGATCTAAGCGGTGCCCAGATGTCACGTGGCCTGGAGCCAACCGGAGTCAGCTCCCAGTAATTTGTTAATTGTTCCTGGCAAAAAGCGGCATCCCGCAGCCAATCTGATATTTGAGGAGACCGGGCCCGGCCCCAACAGATTGCCACTCTGCGCTTAGCTAGCAATAACATCATGCCAACCAGACGCCGCACTGAAGCCTGCACCTTATTCACCCCTCCCAGCAGCGCCATCAAGGGAGATGGAGGAATCTCCAGCCCAATCATCTCAGAAAGTATAAAAAAGACCCTTCCCCAATAGGCACATACTGCTGGACAGGTCCACGCCGAGTGCATAAAATCGGCAGCAGGGGCCCGGCATCTTGCACAGGTATCATCCGTTCGCAGCCCCATAGCACATAGACTTCTGGGTATGTAGTACAGACGGTGTAAAAACTTAAAATGTATAAGGCGTAATCTATAGTTCGGTGACAACTCCTTCATGTGCGTACAGCACATCCTCCAAACATCTTCTGCGATGTCCTCCCCCACATCTTCCGCCCATTTCATCCTTACAGGTAGCCCCGTCCCCTCTCCCTGCCCCTGAGTGCTGCTATACAGCTTAGTGATTAGCCTCTCAGGCATATGCACACTCCACAACACTTCCAACGCGCGGCAAGAAGTTGGGGTCGCGGGCAAGCAGGAGTAGCGAGCGCGCAGCATAGTGCATATCCTTAACACGTAGAACCGGTGGAGAGCAGTGACCGGTCTATCCCCCAGGATCTCCTCCGGGGACATCAGCCTGTCATTAACAAACCAATCATCGAGGGTTATCAAATCAAAATCCCGTAAAAAGCTCCGCAGCCGCGAGTCCTGAAACATCACCTCATCTCCCGCCGCCACCACTTGCATAGACGGTGCAAACGCCACTTCTATCCCTGAACGCTTCAGCAAACACGACCAGGCCCGGACCGTGGAGGCCACCGTGTCAATGCCCCGAGGGCGAGCCCTGTCCAGACTGCCCAGCACTCGCTCGAGCCCATCCGGCCACACTGCATCGCTCTCTGGGGCCAGGTGTGGCAGGTAGCGTATCGGATTGATCCAGTAATAGGCAAACAGAGCCTGCGCGCAGAGATAATAGAGCTCCAGATCAGGGGCCGCAAGACCACCCAGCTCATATGGCAGCACCAGTGATTTCCAAGCTATGCGAGGCTGACCACCCGCCCATACCAATCGGATCAGCGCGGAATGAATGCGCTGCAAAAAAACAGCTGTAAGCACCAGCGGGAGGTTAAGAAACAGATACAAAAACTTGGGCAGCACAAGCATCTTAGCCACCGCAATCCGTCCAGTCAAGGACAATGGCAAGGAGCGCCATGGCGTGACTCTATCGTCCAGCCAGGCCATGGCCCTACCATAGTTGGCAAGCCAGAGCGTGTCTACATCACAGCTCAACCAAATGCCCAGATATTTGACAGGGCTGTCCGCCCACACAATAGGGTAGCGGGACCGACAATCCACCGTTCCAGACGTCAGAGGCAGCACAACCGACTTAGACCAATTTATCGCCACTCCAGATATGTCTCCGAACCTGACAATTTCATCCAGAAGCACATCAAGGTTTCGCATGGGATCTCGTACATACAGCGCCACATCATCAGCGTACATAGAGATCAGGATCGCTCTCTGGCGGAACGGCAGCCCCCGCTCACTGTGGTGCTGTCTCATAAATGCTGCCAGCGGCTCCATCGCAATCGCAAAAAGCAATGGTGACAGGGGGCAGCCCTGCCTAGTTCCACGCGCCACCTGGAAAGGCTCTGACACGTATCCGTTCACCCTCAAGCGAGCCACTGGCTGTGAATATAGCAAGTGTATCCAATTCACAAAGCGACAACTCATCCCCACTCTCTCCAGAAGCGGAAACAGATATTGCCACAGCAGTGAGTTGAACGCCTTAGTAGCATCTAAAAACACCGCCACAGCCCCATCATCGACGGGGACTGAGCCAGCGACAGCAAAGAATGTACGTAAGTTTTGAGCCGTGGACCGCCCCGGTATGAACCCCGACTGATCCAGCAGCACCAGTTTTGCCATAAGAGGCCGCAGTCGTGTCGCGATCATTTTGGCTAATATCTTATTATTGATATTAATCATCGTCAGGGGCCGGTACGAATCGCAGCTAGTTGCAGCCTTCCCAGGCTTGAGAATCGTAACAATGAGTGCCTTGCACAAAGAGGCCGGGAGCACTCCATTCCGCAATGCCTCATCATAAACCTCCAGTAGATAGGGTGCCAAAAAGTCTGCAAACTCTTTGTAAAATGCCAAAGTCAATCCATCCAGCCCAGGGGCCTTGTCTCCAGGGAGGCACCGAATAGCAGCCTTCACCTCTTCTATAGTAAAGGGAGCATCGAAATACTCCCTGTGTACCCTGTCAAACCAGAGGAGGCTAATATCCGAGAAATATCCCCAAATCACCTCCATAGGCACCGCCGAGGGAGCAGAATAAAGATCCTGGAAAAAGGTAGTAAAGACCTTCAGAACTTCAGACGTACCCGCTACTCTCTCCCCACTTGAATCGTCTATTTCAATCACATAGCCGCTAGCCCACGGCCTACGAAATAGATTCGCCAAAGTGTGTCCGGATCTATCACCCTCTCCATATCGCCTGGCCCGTGCAAATTTCCCCAAGAAATGTACTTCTCTCAAGGAAGCCTCTTCATACACGGAGACCGCAGCCCTCAAAGCCGCTAATGTGGTTCCGGACCAGTCCAGCACCAGTCTAGCCTCCAGATCCGTAATCCGGCCTTCTAACTCATTCAGCTCCCGACGTAACGCGCGCAGCACGCCGTGTTGCTTAGAAATGCATATCCCGCGAACAACTACCTTAAAGGCTTCCCACAACGAACCAGCCGAACTCACCGTGCCCACATTTTTTTCAAAAAAAAGATTGATATTGCGGTGCTGTTCCTCACGGAACGACTCGTCTCTGAGTGCCCCAGGCGGCAGCCTCCACATATAGGCCTGAGCAGGTCCGCCGGGTATCTCTAGCTCCATACGCACCGGGCGTGGTCAGACAACATGCGCGCCAGGTGATCGACCGACCGGGTCCATAAAGCCACATCTCGAGAGCCCATCCAACGGTCAAGACGCGACCAACTATTGTGCACATAGTTAACACAAGTGCCTTCCCGTCTAGCAGGGTGTTTCATCCGCCATAAATCTACCAGCGACGCATCGTTCATAATCGCAGATAAGACGCGAGCAGCAGCAGTACGCTGCGTCCGATCTGAGCTTTCCCTATCCAGAATGAAGAATGAAGTCTCCTCCCCAAAGCACATTTCCTCCCCCCAGAGACTCGATCAGTCGCCATACCTCGCTAAAGAACTCAGGGTCATCCGAATTAGGCCCGTACACCGACGCGAGGCGACACGGCCTATCCATCAGCACTCCGCTAAGCAGAACATACCACCCCAATGGGTCAACAATCACCCTGCAAGTGCGCCACTGCAATCCCTTGCGTACCAGAATCGCCACGCCTCTAGCATAACTCAAATATACAGACCCGTGGTATTCCCCAATCCATCCCGCCTTTAAATAATGTAAGGTACTCTCCACCAGGTGTGTCTCCTGTAGCATGCATATATCTATATTCTGCCTCTTGTCATATGCCGACATAAGGCGCACCTTCCGTCTATCATTTAAGCCACGCACATTCCATGTTAAGCAGCGAATCAGAGACTCTCTCATCTGTGTCATCTGTTCTCCTCAGCGGACATACAGCGCAATTCCATCACTCCTCCATCCCGGCCAATCTCCCAAACCCACAGAACACTGAAAGAAAAACAGAAAAGTACACAATGCAACAACCCCAAAGACCCACTCCCCCCCCACCCACACAGACCCCCCAAACAGGTCAATGACATATCCCTCCCCCCAAAAACCACAATTACCCAAATATGCAAGTAAAGGGGACTCATCCAGAGGGCGGAGGCTAGCCGCCCAACCCGCCTAGTATCAGGCAGGGAGGGCAGGCGGGGGCCCAGCTCAAAAGGAGTGTCTTCAGGACGAGCGGTACAAAAAGAAATGCATCTCACAACTAGTTACAGCGGCGTGTTTTCTGCTGAAAAAACAAAAATAATCAGGGACGAACAGTCATTATCGCTCAGCGACTCTCGTTCCGCGACACTCTCAGCCTCCAGCATCACCTCAGGCTTCTGAGGAAGAGACTTGGCATATCTTGCCGCCAGTTTCGGGTCCGTAAAAAACTGTAGAGACCCACCCTGTTGCACCTTTAGTTTCGCCGGGTATATGAACGAGAACCTAGCAGCAGTTTGGGCCAGCGAGCGCTTCGCCGGCAGGAACGCCCTGCGCGCCGCCTGCACGCCAGGGGTGTAGCCTGGAAAAAAGTTGAATTCTGTGTTTTTATATCACCGGGCGGCGCTCCCTGGCCAGTCGCAGAATCGTGTACCGGTCTCGATAGTTCAGAAGCTGAATAATGATGGGAAGCGGGGAAGCTCCAGGCGGGGGCCGCGGCCCCAGCCATCTATGCGCCCTCTCCACTACCAGCAAACGGGATAGCTGGCCGGGGAACAGTTCAGACAACATCTCCTCCACAAAATCCTCCATTCTGCCCATGTCCGTGGTCTCGGGGAGCCCCATTAACCTGAGGTTGTTCTGACGCGATCGGGCCTCCAAATCTTCGTTCTTTGCCAGGATGACCTCCAGCACCCTCTCCATGCGCAGCAATTGGTCACTCTCACCTCGCTGCGTGTCTTCCAAGCCAGAGGTACGCGCTTCCAACTGGTCAAGGCGGTCGTCATGCTCGTCCACCCGAGTCTTGATACGGTCAAGTTGCTCTGTCACGTGATCAAGCTTCCCATCTATTCCAGCAAGGCTGGTTTTAAGGTCTAGAAACATAGCCTTTACCGAACTATCTGAGTTCTCTTCATCCGTCGCAGGCCCCTCCGGCTGGGATGCGGATGCACCCCCCTTCCGTCGGCCCCCCTCAAAGGAGAGCTTGGCCTGTCTCTGCTCCGCCTTCCGCATCGCTCAACCAGTGGGTCGTTGACAAGTACACTCCGCTGACCTCCCCTGGAGGTCCAAGAGGGGAGGACAGATGTTCAATCCACCTTCACAAAGTCCACCCGGCTCCTGCTAATTAGCTTTATCCAGCGTCAGTGGTGCTATGAATCTCGCCAATGTTGGGCGTCAAATAAGCCTCTGCGTCAACAGCACTAGTCCAGAGAACCACTACACCATTTCCCACTCCAGACTTTCCCTTCGCCACCACCGCACCTCCGGACCTCGGCCACAATCCCGCCACCTCCACTTGTTCGATCGTCTTTGAGTGTGTCCCCTAGGCTACACCGACCGTCGCACCTCCAGGCCAAGCGGTCCAGGCTCTCAAGTCAAGGCCCTGTTCTCCAGACTCGGCAAGAGAGGCCTTCAATCGCAGAGGAGGAAGAGGAAGGGGGGAGGGCCTGCGGCTTGACACCACCGCCAATATGCCCCCCCCAGAGCACCCCAATGATCACTGCCTCGGGGCCATCCAGATCTCCGGGGAAAAAAGCAGGCCAGTCCCACTCAACGCGGCGGACGGGAGCACGACATGACCTTAAGAGGCCGGCTCGACCCCTCGCTCCGCACCGTAACTGCCGCCTCTGCATCGGGGGGAAGCCATCAGCATCAGGCGACCCCCCACCTTCTCATCACTAGGCCAGCTCCGTCCTGACCGGAGAATTTAGCAAACTGGGCCCCTGCCGGAGCAGAGCCTCACGGAGTGCCGGCCATCTTGCCGCTGCCTAGCTCCGCCCCCCCACCAAGTTACTTAGTGTGTGGGCACCCGGGCACTAGTCAAGGTGCCCCCACATTGTTCAGGGCAAATTCCCCGGACTTTGTGAGTGCAGGGACACCATTACACGCGTGCACTATACATAGGTCACTACCTATGTATAGCGTCACAATGGTAACTCCGAACATGGCCATGTAACATGTCTAAGATCATGGAATTGTCACCCCAATGCCATTCTGTTATATTGTGCAATCCACTGTTGTTGCATTGCTGGTGTTGGTTTTCCTTGCAGAATCCCTCTATCACGACTTCTGTGCTCTCTGGGGGTTGTAGGTGCACTTTATACCTACTTTTCAGGGTCTTGGGGTGGGCTATTTTTCTAACCCTCACTGTTTTCTTACAGTCCCAGCGGCCCTCTACAAGCTCACATAGGTTTCGGGTCCATTCGTGGTTCGCATTCCACTTTTGGAGTATATGGTTTGTGTTGCCCCTATACCTATGTGCTCCTATTGCAATCTGTTGTAACTTTACACTGCTTGCATTACTTCCTTTTGCTATTACTGCATAATTTTGGTATTGTGTACATATATCTTGTGTATATTTCTCATCCTCATACTGAGGGTACTCACTGAGATACTTTTGGCATATTGTCATAAAAATAAAGTACCTTTATTTTTAGTATATCTGTGTATTGTGTTTTCTTATGATATTGTGCATATGACACCAGTGGTATAGTAGGAGCTTTACATGTCTCCTAGTTCAGCCTAAACTGCTTTGCCATAGCTACCTTCTATCAGCCTAAGCTGCTAGAAACACCTCTTCTACACCAATAAGGGATAACTGGACCTGGCACAAGGTGTAAGTACCTCTGGTACCCACTATAAGCCAGGCCAGCCTCCTACACCGAAGGGACAAGTAGCCCATTGGCCACTGTCCCCCATACCCTTAAGACCCCCAAAGCAGGATTTAAGGGGCTCCCCTGGTATCAGAACCTCAGTCTGACTATGAAATCAAGAAGAGGTGCAAATAGGATGCTGTTACCGACAACAGGACTTCAGACTCCACCACAGTGGAAAGAGAGGATACAAGTGCCCCAGGGAGACCATATACTGGATCAGTGTGATGGACATTTGCCCGTGTTGAAAAGTCAATGCTCCCAGCAAGAAGGACTTTAGTGATGCCAGAAACCTAAAGGATACTCCCCATACAGTTGGCACAAGTCACCTGCAACCTGCAGAAGAAACGCTGTACTGCATCCCCAGAAGTTCAACCTGTTGTTCCCCTCATGAGGGAACCCAAAAAAGTAAATGACTTGCAACACAGGAGTGATAGTTAGGCTCAGACCAAAGTTCGAGCTGCTACCCACTTCCGGACAACCTCCAGCCAATCAATTAGCCATGGACTACATTTGCTGCTGCCAAGGCTCGTCTGTTGCCAGCCCGGTAACCAACAGCTTCTCGGACATCACTGACTACAGAGCAGTTACCCAGTATAGTGAATTAAGTCAGAAACAATCCCATTCTTGAGAATCTCCATCCTGAGGGAGGCGACCTCGAGAGGAGCAGCAAAGCATATTTGGCACTATGAGTTCCTGTGATTGACAGCTGCAAGGTCACCTCTGGACGTGGTTGCAAAGGTCCATTGGTGGAATCCTGATATTGGGACCCCAAAGGCCTCTACTTTCCAAGGGTAGAGTGTGAATCCACCCCAAACTGTGTTTTTGCCAAGTGTTGCATTTTGACACCTCCTGCGGATCCCATCAGCACCAAGGACAGCCAGGGCAGCTCTGCACCCAGACTCTTTGGGCAAGGTAACTAGGGATTAACTGTTGAGTCTTGGTTTAGGGATCCAAAAGACCTTAGCTCCAAGTGGGTTCCCCGGAGCTCACTCCACAAGTGACCGATTGAACACTAAGGTTTTCTCCATTGACTTCAAAGGGAGTCATTTCGCCATTAAAAGTACTCTAGTTTCAATGCTTTAAAAATTCACAACTCTATCAGTGTGTTAGAAAAAAAGTTTGTTTTGGTGTCTAAATTAGAGTTATTTTTCGAAATTGGAGTCATATTTCTTTCGAGTCTTGTCATTTACTTATCATCCATTTGGTTGTTGTGAAATGCATTACACATGTTTCTTTAAGTAACCTGACTGCTCTTTGCCACACTACCAGGACTGACCTAAGGTTTATTAGTGTGAACTCAAGGTCCACTTCTCGTAACATTCTAGCATTACATAGTAAGACTCCACAGTCGTACCACAAAATACTGCCACCTGGCTACACAGAGATGTTGCCAGTGTGATGCTTTGAAGTCAATTATGGAGAGACCATTGCAACAACAACCTCTCACTCTCTCTCTTCCATCCTGTTATGGGATGAAAGAGAGTGAGAGAGAGATATACAGAAAATGAAAGATTGAGAGAGAGAAAGTGATTTATAGAAAGAGATTGACAGAGACAAAAAGAAATAGAGAGATAAAAAAAGAGAGATTTATAAGGATTTGATGAATGATATACTTAGAATGAGATATCTTTTAACAAATGGAAGAAAAATGTATTTGTCAAGTAAAAGAGTGATATAACCTTTCGGTATGTACCTTAATTAGTTGAAGTTAAAAAGAATTGAAAGCCAGAAAATAACCACTAACACACTAGAACCCTCAACCTTCAGAGTACAGGTCTAAAACCTTAACCCCTGGGTCACAGATAAACGTCTTCAAGCTTTTTTCAAGACATGACTATGACATGCATGTCAAATGATCTGCGTGGTGAAGACATAAATGTTCCATCACTAGGAATTTTTAATAATCAAAAGACGAGTATATAAAATGACAAACTGACACGAGATTCCAGGATCTGAACCTTCAAACTAAGGAAAGGCAGTCCCACAACTTCGCCAGTAGGCCAGAAAGTAACTAAGTGCTGCTGTGCATCAAAACAGAGCTATAACAATCGAACAACACATGTTGCCAGTGTGATGCTTAAAGGCATTGTATGGAGAGACCACTGCAATAACAATCTCTTTCTATCTCTCTCTTACATCCCATGGGATGTAGGAGAGAAAGAAAGTGAGAGAGATACAAGGTGAAAGATTGAGAGAGAGAGATTTAGAGGAAGAGATGGACAGATATAAAAAGAGTGAGAGAGACAGAAAGAGATAAAGAGAGATTTTTAAGGATTTGATGAATGATATACTTAAAATGAGATATTTATCGACAAATTGAAAAGAAAAACATATTTGTAAAGTATAAAGCATGAGATCACCTTTTGGTATGCATCTTAAATAGCTGGAAAGGAAGTCATGTCAGGAAATGGCCAGTGACACACTTAAACTGGAATCCTCAGAGTAAGAGTCTGAGGCCTTAACCACTGGCCCATGGTTGTCAAGACATGACTAGGACATGCATGCCAAATGGCCTGCGTTGAAAAGACAGAAATGTTCTATCACTAGGAAACTTTAACATTCAAAAGTTTTTCAACCCACTGAGTGACAGACCAACAGCTTCACCTGTAGGCTAGACATCACTCTGCGCTGGTGTGCATCAAAACAGAACTACAACAGTCGAACTGGACATTTTGCCAGTGTGATGCTTTGAAGTCATTGTATGGAGAGACCACTGAAATATCAGTCTTCATCACTTCCATCCTGTTATGGTATGGAAGAAAGAGAGAGAGAGAGACAGAGACAGAGAGAGAGAGAGAGAGAGAGAGAGAGGGAGAGAGAGAGAGAGAGAGAGGGAGAGAGAGAGAGAGAGAGAGAGAGAGAGAGAGAGAGAGAGAGAGATTTTCTACGATTTGATAAATGGTATACTTAGAATAAGCTATTTCTAGACAAGTTGAAATAAACAATGCATTTGTCGAGTAAAAAGAGTGAGATAACCTTTTAATATGTACCTTAAATGGTTGTAGCTGAAAAGAAACTCAAGCAAGGAAATAACCACTGATACACTTAGCCTACAGCCCTCACCATTCAGAGTAGTGGACTGAGCTATTAAGCACTGGGCCCCAGGTAAAACCTTCCTATGGAATATCAAGTCATGACTGTGACGTGCATCCCAAATGATCTGTGTGGAAAAGACATATGTGTTCCATCACTAGGGATGTTTAAAATCCAAAAGACGGGTAAATAAAGTTTCAAACTATCATGAGATTCCTAGAATTGAACCTACTGAGTAACAGTCAAACAGCATTACCAATAGGCCAATCATGCATCTGTCCTTCTGTGCATCAAAATGGACTTATAGCAGTCGAACTGCACATGTTGCCAGTGTGATGCTTTGAAGTCATTGCATGGAGAGACCATTTAAAAAATGATCTAATTCTCTCTATCCATCCTATAGCAAACTGGACTTCTTTTCAGATGCCCACCCACTTGTTTTCTGCTTGATGCTGTTGCTTTTGACCTGCAAGTCTACTGAGGCCTGCTAACCAGACCTCAGTACCAGTGCTCTTTCCCTTAAATACTACTGAGTTGATTGCAAGCCAAATTGGCAAGTACTTTACCACCCCTGTAAGGCCTTAGTAAATGGTGCCAGTGGTACCCATGGCAGGGATGCTAAAGGGGTAATCAGGGCTGCAGCAATGATTGTGTTACCCTGTCTAACCCGAATAAAAGTAAACCTACAAAGCTGCCATGTCAGCCTTCAGGAGCAGTGTAGGAAGGTAGCTTCTTTCTAGCATTGTTACCCCCAGGACCCCAGTGCTCCTAGTTTGGGGCCTGTATGTGTATCCCTGTGTAGTGCCTAACTGTGTCACTGAGGCTCTGCTAACCAGAACCTCAGAGCTTATGCTCTCTCTGCCTCTAAAATTGTCACTATAGACTAGTGTCCATTTTCCCCAATTCTAATTGGCACACTGGAACACCCTTATAATTCCCTAGCATATGGTACCTAGGTACCCAGGGTATTGGGGTTCCAGGAGATCCCTACGGGCTGCAGCATTTCTTTTGCCACCCATAGGGAGCTCAGACAAATCTAACACAGGACTGCTACTGCAGCCTGAGTGAAATAACGCACATGTTATTTCACAGCCATTTTACACTGCACTTAAGTAACTTATAAGTCACCTATATGTCTAACCCTCACTTAGTGAATGTTAGGTGCAAAATTACTAAGTGTGAGGGCACCCTGGCACTAGCCAAGGTGCCCCCACATAGTTCAGGGCAATTTCCCCGGACTTTGTGAGTGCAGGGACACCATTACACGCATGCACTACATATAGGTCAATACCTATATATAACTTCACAATAGTAACTCCGAATATGGCCATGTAACATGTCTAAGATCATGGAATTGTCCCCCCATGCAAAATCTGGTATTGGGGTGCCAATCCAATGCATCCCCGGGGCTCCATCGTGGACCCTGGGTACTGCCAAACCATCTCTCTGGGGTTTTCTCTGCAGCTACCGCTGCTGCCAACCCACAGACAGGCTTCTGACCTCCTGGGGTCTGGGAAGCCCAGTCCCAGGAAGGCAGAACAAAGAATTTCCTCTGAGAGACGGTGTTACACCCTCTCCCTTTGGAAATAGGTGTTAAGGGCTGGGGAGGAGTAGCCTCCACTAGCCTCTGGAAATGCTTTAAAGGGCACTGATGGTGCCCTCCTTGCATAAGCCAGTCTACACCGGTTCAGGGAACCCCCAGTCGCTGCTCTAGTGCAAAACTGGACTAAGGAAAGGGGAGTGACCACTCCCCTGTCCTTCACTACCCCAGGGGTGGTGCCCAGAGCTCCTCCAGTGTGTCCCAGACCTCTGCCAACTTGAATCCAGAGATGTGCTGGCACAATGGAGGCCTCTGAGTGGCCAGTGCCAACAGGTGACATCAGAGACCCCTCCTGATAGGTGCTTCCCTGACTAGATGGTCAATCCTCCTCTGAGGGCTATTTAGGGTCTCTCCAGTGGGCTTTTCCTCAGATAACGACTTGCAAGAATTCACCAGAGTTCCTCTGCATCTCCCTCTTCAACTTCTGCCAAGGATCGACCGCTGACTATTCCAGGACTCCTGCAAAACTGCAACAAAGTAGCAAGAAGAATACCAGCGACATTGTAGTGCCTAATCCTGCCTGCTTTCCTGACTGTTTCCTGGTGGTGCATGATCTGGGGTCTGTCGACCTTCAACCTGCACTGGAAGCCAAGAAGAAATCTCCTGTGGGTCGACGGAATCTTCCCCCTGCTCCAGCAGGCACCAAACTTCAGCGTCACCGGTACTCTGGGACCCCTCTCATCCTGACCAGCGTGGCCCCTGGAACACAGGTGGTGGGCCCAAGTGACCCAGACTGTCCAGTGGTCCAACTGTCCAAATTTGAGGAGGTAAGTCCTTGCCTCCCCTCTCCAGACAGTAATCCTGTGTACTGTATGAACTGTAGCTACTAGGCTTCTGTGCACTTTTGCAAGGAATCCTTCATGCACAGCACAGCCCAGGTCCCCAGCACTCTGTCCTGCATTGCTCAACTCGATGACTTGACCACCGGCTTCGTGGGACCCTCTTTTGTAGTGTTGAGACAACCGCCGTACTCAGTTTTCTTGAACCCGTGTTCAAGTACGTCTGCGTGTGCTGCCTTCTTTTGCATGGGCTCTCTGTGTTGCTGAGGGCCCCCCCTATGTCTCCTCTTCCAAGTGGCGATCTCCTGGTCCTTCCAGGGCCTGGGCAGCACCCTTTTTCTTCAACCACGACCTTTGCAGCTAACAAGGCTTCCAAAGAAACAGCTCTGCATTCTCCAGCACTCCGTGGAACATCTTCTGCACAAAGGAAAAGTTCCTGGCACCTTTCGTTGTTGCAGAATCTTCAGCTTCTTCAATCCGGAGGCAGCCATTTTGCACCTTCAACTGGGGTTTAGTGGGCTCCTGCCCCCCTGGGCACTTTCGTGACTCTTGCACTTGGTCCCCTTCCTTTACTGGTCCTCAGGTCCAGGAAACCGTCTTCAGTGCTTTGCAGTCTGTTGTGGTCTTCGCAGAATCTCCTATCACGACTTTAGTGAGTTTCTGGGAAAGTAGTATCACTTTACTCCTACTTTTCAGGATCCTGTGGTGGGGTATCTTGGACACCCTTAGTGTTTTCTAACACTCCCAGCGACCCTCTACACACTACACTAGGCCAAGTGGTTTGCATTAGACTTTCTTAGTATATGGTTTGTGTTGCCCCTAGGCCCATTGCATCCTATTGTATTCTACAGTGTTTGCACTATTTTCCTAACTGTTTACTTTGCCTGATTTTGGTTTGTGTGTATATTTTGTGTATATTACTTACCTCCTAAGGGATTATATCCTCTGAGATATTTTCTGACATATTGTCACTAAAATAAAGTACCTTTATTTTTAGTAACTCTGCGTATTGTGATTCTTATGATCTAGTGCTATATGATATAAGTGGTATAGTAGGAGATTTGCATGTCTCCTAGTTCTGCCTAAGCTGCTCTGCTATAGCTACCTCTATCAGGCTAAGCTGCTAGAATACTACTAATCTACTAATAAGGGATAACTGGACCTGGCACAAGGTGTAAGTACCACCAGGTACCCACTATAAGCCAGGCCAGCCTCCTACAAGCAGCTTGCCTTCTTGAACTTGACTCTGCCCACACCACATGCAGGCACATTCCCTATGGCCCAGGAGGCAGGGTGCATGGTGCTGTGAATATGGACAAACGTAAATGACCCTGCAATAGCATATCAAATGTAATGCTATCACAAGAGACCAGAAGTCCATAGGATAACATGGACTGGCTTCCAGGCAGTCCCCAGATGTCCAGCTCCATGATGGCCCTGCCTATTCTCCCCGTATTTTGTTCCATCCAAAGACCATGCTTTTTAACCCTGGGCATGATTACTGTGGCCAGGGTTAGCTAGCATGTACCCGGGTTGCGTCGTTAGAAGCACACTTAGATGTTCCTATTTGAACTCAATGGGAGTCGTTTGACCAATAAAAGAACTCTTTTTTTCAATGTTTTAAAAATTCACAACTCAGGTTGTATGTAAGATAAAAAGTTTAGCTTGGTGTCTAAATTA
The DNA here is from genome assembly GCF_031143425.1 of Pleurodeles waltl. Taxonomy (NCBI): domain Eukaryota; kingdom Metazoa; phylum Chordata; class Amphibia; order Caudata; family Salamandridae; genus Pleurodeles; species Pleurodeles waltl. The sequence continues at coordinate 897,364,617 of NC_090437.1, read as the reverse complement.
AGATGAAAATGTATTTTTTTCCTAAATTGGTGCCGGTATTTTTTCGAGTTGTGTCATTTAATTATCGTCCATTTGGTTGTTGTAAAATGCTTTCCACATGTTCATCTAAGTAGCCTGACTGCTCTTTGCCACACAACAGGGACTAAGCTAAGATTTACTAGTGTGAACTTCTGTAAAATGAGCATCATGGCCTACCCAACCGGAGTATTTTCTACCAGTAAGTCAGTAAGCGTTACCTGGCATTCTACACAGGATGAGGGGGAGAACTCACCCCAGAGTGAGGCCCTGATGCCTGAGGAGGAAACAGCAGCTGAAAAGTCCTGGCCTGACCTGGCAGAGCTACTCACTATTTTACACTAAGGCTACGTGATGGACCACGGGGGAAACTGCTAGGACTCCCCAGTCATACCACATAATACTGCCACCTTGCTACACATCCTATTATAGGATAGAACAGTGGTTCCCAACCTGTGGTCCGAGGACCCCTGGGGGTCCTAGAACTCTCGTCAGGGGGTCGGTGACTGCTTAGAAAATTAAATATTAACAGATTAGGTCCTCAACTTTTTGTAACAACAGTGCAGGGGTGCCTAGATTCCAATAAAGATTCAGTGGGGGTCTCCGGGCTGCAGTAATGACAAAATGGGGGTCCACAGAAGTCAAAAGGCTGGGATAGAAGAAAGACAGAGAAAAAGAGAGAGATAGAAAGTGAAAAACTGAGAGGGAGAGATTTAGAGAAAGAGATTGACAGAGAAAACGAGAGAGCAAGACCAAGGATGTGATGAATGATGTTTCTGGACAAATTGAAAAGAAAAAAATATTTGTCAAGTAAAAAAAAGTTAGATCACCTTTTGTATGAACTTTTACTAGTTTTAGTTGAAAATAAATTAAAGCCAAGAATTTACCCCTGACAAATGTAAGCTATGACCCTCAACCGTGAGTTCTGAGGATTTAACCACTGGGCAACCGGTGACTCCTTTGGGAAGAGTGTCAAGACACAGAGTATGACATGCATCCTAGATGATCTTCATGGAAAGGAGATACATGTTCCAAGACTAGGAATGTTTATCATTCAAAAAACTAGTAAATAAATGGACAAACTGCCATGAAATTCCAGGATTTAAAAGTTCAACCTACTGTGTGACAGTCCAACAGCTTTACCAGTATGCCAAAAAGTGACTCTGTGCTGCTGTACCTCAAATCAGAAATATAACTGTTGAACCGGACATGTTACCAGTGTGATGCTTTAATGTCATTGCATGGATAGACCACTGCAATAACAATCCCTCTCTGTCTCTGTTGTAAAGTGCCCCTTTTTGGATGGTCACCCCTACTTTTTGTTGTCAGATGCTGTGTTTTTTGACTTGTTAATATACTGAGGCCTGCTAACCAGGCCCCAGTACCAATGCTCTTTTCATTAAAGTAAATGTCAAACAGCATAGGCCAATTGGCAAGCAACCTACCACTCCTGTAGATCCCAAGTAAATGGTACCCAGGGGCAAGTGTGATACAGGGGGTACCAGAGCTGTGGCACTGATTGTGCCACCTTGAGTACCCCAAGTAAAAGAGAGACTGCAGAGCTGCTATGTCAGCCTGCACAAGCACCAGGTGAATTCAGAGCCCATGAATAGGTCAGTGACCCCAAAGGCAAGCCCCTCTAACCCGGGGACAGGGCGCACTCTTCCATGGATGAGGGCATATGTGCAGGACCATATATGCCCCCGTACTGGCATTTAAACTGCAATGCTGGCCTAAGTAACCGACCGTCCTTTGGATAACATGGGCTGAGGTGAGACCTTAGTTAAACCAATGCATAATAGAGATGGACCTGATCCTAGACCAGACCATCCTCTCCATTCTCAGGATCAATGATCTGAGGGAAAATTGAAAAGCTAGGGGCATTAGCTTTATATCTACTGCCAAGAGAGGAGACCTTGTAGAGGAGGTCCTCACTTTTTTTTAAGAGGAAAGAAACAGAGAAGAGGCATCCTCCTCAGAACCATAGTCTGTTAGAGATGAAGAAGAGGCCTTAGTCCCAGTTAGTGAAGGGGAAGGTGGAGAGGACCTTGACCTTCTATCCTTCCTCAGACTTCCCTCTCCAGTGGGAAGTGTAATAAGTCACACTAGTAACCCCCTCACTTGTAGACAGAGTAGCATCCTGGCAGACACGTTTCAATAAATCTCCCTGGAGAAGAAGAGACTTGAACTTGAGAAAAGGAGACTAGCCTTGGAAGAGAAGAGGGCTAGATTGGGACTAGTTTCCAGAGATGGTGGCAGCACAGAAAGTAAGTAAAGTGAGGGTTCTTGTGACCCTAAATCCCCCAAAGGAATTGTCCCAGCATATAGTGCAAATAGTGTGTTGCATTTGAGAGATGTTGCAGAATAAGGAATTTTTGTCCACAGCACTGGGGCTCTCTACTTTGGGAGTTATCACCAGCTGAGGGCAGAAATAGACTTCTGACCCTACCTGAGGAAGTGGCTGAGTCTTATCCCCATATGAAAGAGACCCTTGTTGAATGGTTTGGACTCACCACAGAGGAGTACGGAGTCACGTTTAGGGACACCCAAAAAGGCCAAGACCAGACTTGGGTGGACTTTGTAGATTCCTTAGTCAAAGCACTAGAGGGCTGGATAAAGGGCAATAAAGTTGACACTTATGATGGGCTATATAATCTTTTGATGAAAGACCATATCCTGACTAATTGTTGCACAGAGAGATTGTGACAACATCTGGTAAATTCTGAATTGTCTTCTCCCAGAGAGCTGGGGCAGATAGCTGACAAGTGGGTTAGGTCCAGGGTAACTCAGACCAAATCCCAAGGTGGATGTGACTCCAAGAAGGGTGCATAACCTCCTCAGTGGGGGAAGGGGAATAACACTGATAAGGGGAATAAGACAGAGTCCTCACCAGGCCCCCAAAGGGACATGCTTTGACTGTGGTCAGCCAGGACATACCAGATGTAATTCAGTTTACACCAAGATGTCCCCCACTGAGTGGCAGTCCAAGAGCATTGCCAGTGTTGGGTTGGGAGTAGCAGTGTGCTCTGGAGAAGTCAGATGCTACAATGTGGGTACCTTGGTTTCCCTGGGTGGGGTGGACATTGAACCCTTGCCTGTCTTACCTTCCAACTTGGAAAAGTACAGACAGTGGCCAAGAATCAATGGGACTCAAGTAGAGGCTCTGAGGGATAGAGGTGTCATTAACACTATGGTGACAGCCAAACTGGTTTCCCCAGGCCAGATCATCCCTGGTGAGAATCACCTTATTACCAACACTGATAATGTAACTAGGTCACATCCAATGACTTTGGTGAACCTAGAGTGGGGAGGAGTAACTGGCCCAAAGAAGGTGGCTGTGTCTCCTGCCATCCCAGTAGAGTGTCTGTTGGAAAATGATTTGGAAACTTCTGTCTGGGCAGAAGTTGAGAAGAAGGTCCATGCAGGACTGTTTGGTCTCCCTGGCTGGGTGGGTGTGACCACAAGGCTGCACATCAGGGCAAATATGACAAACTGGAGCCTGAAACTAAGGCCCAGCACCTTAAGAGCAAGAGGAAGGGCAAGAGAAATGCTAACCCAGCCTCTACTTCTACACAGGATGAGGGGGAGAACTCACCCCAGAGTGAGGCCCTGATGCCTGAGGAGGAAACAGCAGCTGAAAAGGCCTGGCCTGACCTGGCAGAGCTACTCAGTGGAGGGGGACACTCCAGGGAAGAGCTTTGCAAGGAGCAAAGAAGTTGCTATGCCCTTGAAAGCCTCAGGCAACAAGCTGCCAGGCAAGAACAAGGAAACACCAGTGGTACTCATAGAGTATATTGGAAGGATTGCTTATTGTTCACTGATGTCAGGGAACCCAAACCAGTGGTAGCCAGAAGAGTGGTGGTCCCCCAGGCGTACAGAGAAGTCATCCTCACTTTGGCTTATAATGTTCCACTGGCTGGACATCTGAGACAGTCAAAGACTTGAGACCGGTTAGTGGTCCATTTTTACTGGCCTTAAATGTCTGAGAGGGTGAAGGAGTTTTGTAGCTCCTGTGTGACCTGCCAGGCCAGTGGCAAGACAGGCTCACAGTCAAAGGCTCTTTTAATCCTACTACCTGTGGTTGGGACTCCTTTTGAGAGGGTACGGATTGACATGGTTGGTCCCCTTGACACACCCCATGCATCTGGAGACAGCTTTTTCTAATGGTAGTGGATAATGCCACTAGGTACCCTGATACAATCCCACTTAGGACTGCCGCTGCACCTGCAGTAGCCAAGGCCCTCCTGGGTATCGTCTCCAGGGTAGGGTTTCCTAAGGTAGTCGTCTCTGATAGAGGGACAAATTTCATGTTTGTATACCTTAATGCTATGTGGGATGAATGTGGTGTGACTTACAAGTTCTCCACCCCCTTTCGCCCCTAGACTATTGGCTTAGTTGAGAGATTCAACAAGACCATTAAGGACATGATCATGGAACTCTCAGAGAAACTTAGGAGGAGGTGGGATGTTCTCTTGCTATGCCTCCAGTTTTCATACAGGGAGCTTCCTCAGAAGGGGGTTGGATTCAGCCCCTTTGAACTTCTGTTTGGACACCCTGTAAAGTGTCCTCTGAGTCAGTCGTGTGAAAGAAGGATGGGCAAGGCCTCTCAAGTTACCTACGCAAGACATAGTGGGTGATGTCTTAGGCCTGCGTTCTCGCATGGCAGAATACATGAAAAAGGCAAATGAATCTTCAGGCCAGCCAGGAGCTCGTAAAGCATTGGTATGATCAAAAGGCAGCCCTGGGTGAGTATCAACCTGGCCAGCTGGTGTGGTGTTGGAGCTTTGGCTCCCATGGCCCTCCAGGACAAGTGGACTGGACCCTATCCCATTGTGGAAAGAAAGGGAGAAGTCACCTACTTGGTTGACTTAGGCACCCCCATGAATCCTCACAGAGTGATTCATGGCAATCACCTCAAACCATACCAGAACAGGGCTGACATGACCATGCTGTTGTTCACAGATGGAGAGCAGGAGGAGGAGAGTGAGCCACTCCCAGACCTCCTGTCATCCAACCCACAAGATGGTACAGTGGAGGGTGTTTAGCTGTCAGCTACCTTCACTGCACAGCAACAGGTCAACTGTAGGCAGGTTCTCAGTCAGTTTGCAGAGCTCTTTTCCTTAACCTCTGGACAGAAAACATGGTGTACCCATGATGTTGATACTGGTGACAGGTTCCCTGTCAAGAATAAGTTGTACAGTCTCTCACACCAAGTTAAGGATTGCATCAAGATAGAGGTCAAGAAGATGCTAGAGCTGAGGTTTTGAGTGGATTATAGGGGGGTTGAATGACAATTACTAAAACTGATGCACACCCCATTCCAAGACCAGATGAGCTTATTGATAAGCTAGGGGCAGCCAAATTCCTAAGTAGATTTGACTTGACATCAGGGTACTGGCAAATTGAACTGACCCAGGGAGCAAAAGAGAGATCTGCATTCTCCACTACTGAGGACACTTGTAGTTTAAGGTGATGCCCTTTGGCTTGAACAATGCACCTGCCACTTTACAGTGGTTGGTGAATAGAGTTCTCCCAGGCTTGGAAGACTTTACTGCAGCTCACAAGATGACATAGCTATCTTTAGCTCCACCTGGGAGGATCACCTGGTCCACCTCAGAGAAGTTTTACAGGCCCTGCAGCAGGCAGGCCTGACTACCAAGGCCTGTAAGTGCCACCTAGGACAGAGTTATGTTGTCTACTTGGGCCACCTGGTAGGTGGAGCCCAAGTTAGAACTCTAGAGGCCAAGATCTATACCATTCTGGACTAGCAACCTCCCACAACCCAGGCCCGGGCCAGAGCATTCTTAGGCCTCACAGGGTACTACCGGAGATTTGTGAAAATGTATGGAACCGTTGTGGCCCCTCTCACTGAGTTAACCTCCATGAAACAACCCAGGAAAGACATCCGGACAGCAGCCTGTCATAATGCCTTTGATGCCTTGAAAGCAGCCATGTGTTCAGCTCCTGATTATAGGAAACAATTCAATGCTCAGACAGACACATCTGAACTAGGGATTGGGGCAGTGTTGTCACACACCAATAATGAGGGTCAGGATCAGCCGCTAGCATTTATTAGGAGGAGGCTCCTTCCCAGAGAGCAGAGTTGGAGTGACATTGAGAGGGAAGCCTTTGCTGTGGTTTGGTCCCTAAAAAAGCTGAGGCGATACTTGTTTGGAACTCACTTCAAAGTTCAAATCAACCACAGGCCTCTCAGGTGGTTAATGCACATGAGAGGAGAGAACTCCAAATTGTTGAGGTGGTCCATTTCCTTACAGGGGATAGGCTTTGTAATAGAACACAGACCAGGGTCGGACCATGCCAGTGCAGATGGCGTTTCCACGTTCTTCCACTTAGAAGGTGAGGACTACCAGAAAGGAGATTAGTGCTCATCCCCTTTCATCAGGTGGAGGGCGTCCCTTTTTTGGATGTTCACCCCTCACTTTTTGTTGTGGTTTTTGACCTGTTAGTGTACTGAGGTATGCTGAGCAGGCCCCAGCACCAATGCCTTTCCCTTAAAGTAAATGTTGAATTGCATAGGCCAATTGGCAAACACCCTACCACCCTTGTAAGTCCACAGTAAATGGTACCTAGTGCAAGGGTGGTAAAGGGGGTACCAGTGCTGCAGCTCTGACTGTGTCACCCGGCATACCCCAAGTAAAAGAGAGACTGCAGAGCTACTGTGTCAGCCTGCACGAGCAGACTGCTGCTCGAGTGAGGCTCTGCCCACACCAAGTGCATGCAGAGCCCCTCTTACTGTCCATGGACAGGTCAGTCACCCCTCAGGAAGGCCCCCTCTAGCCCAGGGGCAGGGTGCACTGTTCCATGACTGAGGACATATGTGCAGAAGTACATATGCCCATGTGCTGGCATTTAAACTGCAATGCTGGCATGAGTAACCAGTAATCCATTGGATAATATGGGCTGGCATCTGACCACTGCTCAGATGCCCAGCTCTGCAATGGCCCAGCCGAATCCCATCGTGTTTGGTATCAAACACTGTGCTTTTTAAATCTGAACATGATGTCCATGTGCAGAATTTAAAAACCAGATGCCCAGGTGGTACCCTTAGAGGGTGCCCACTGAGTTACCAAGTCCTGAACTGTTTTGACAGGCTCTCCCGAGCTGCTGCTGCCACAGACAGAAGTCTGACCTCCTGCCGGTGGCGCTAGTACCTTGGCAGGCTGGGCAGGTGGGAACTTAGCTATGCAGGAGATGTGCAACTTCCTCAAACTAGCTCTTGAGGTGGATTATGAGGCCTGCACGGCCAAGGAAGGGTTCTGCCATCTTGGCAGACCCCAAGAATAGTGGGTTCTGGGTAGAAAGTGACATACTTCCCACAGGAAGTGGAATGGAAGCGATAGATAACGAGAGAAATTGAGAGATTGAGAGAGAGAGAGAGAGAGAGAGAGAGAGACACTAGAGAAAGAGATTTACACAGATACATTGAGAGAGAGCAGTCAGACTCTATTTAGAGGCAATGTGTAAAGTACTTATGCAACAGTTCAAATAGTAATAAAGTGAAAACATAACACACAAATCCAATACCAATTTAGAGAAATGGAGGTCATTTTACACCAAGACCAAAACAGCAAAAATCAAAACAGTATAACCATAGGTATGCAATTTTAAATATTTTTTAAGGGGGATTAGCATCAAAAATCACAAAACACCAACTGTCATAATCTGGTGGTTCTTAACCGAGAAAAAGTCATACGTTCAAGACGACCACAAAGGAGCGTGATGTATGCTACAGACTCTCAGTTAGGCCTGCTTACCAAGGGTATGTCAAATCCTGGTTGTGCAAATATGCTTGTTGAGGATGCATTGCACAGCAGAGGTGATGCAAGGTTGGAGCAAGGAGATGCGTCACGCAGTGGCATTTCCAGTGAGCTATGAAGTGCGACACAACATCTTTGTGTGGAAATGCCTAATGCAGTAGAGTTTAAGATGGGATGATTTGGAGGAGGCGATGTCCTTGAGTGGAGATCCGCAGGCTCCATTGGGCTGTAATTAGAGATGCAAAGTAGTTGCAAAGAGAAAGTCCAAGCAGCAGAGGTGATGTGTTGATGCCAAGGGTGATACTTTGTGTGTAGGAGGCTGGCCTGGCTTGTAGTGGGTACTCAAGGTACTTACCCCTTGTGCCAGGTCCAGTTATCCCTTATTAGTAGAATAGAGGTGTTTCTAGCAGCTTAGGCTGATAGAAGGTAGCTATGGCAAAGCAGCTTAGGCTGAACTAGGAGACAAGCAAAGCTCCTTCTATACCACTTATATCATATGCACAATATCATATGAAAACACAATACACAGAGTTACTAAAAATAAAGGTACCTTATTTTTATGACAATATGCCACAAGTATCTCACTGAGTACCCTCAGTAAGAAGGTAAGTAATATACACAAGTTATATGTACACAAACCACAAATAGGTAAGTAAAGAGTCAGAAAAGTAATGCAAACAGTGTAGAATTACAATAGGTTGCAATAGGCAAGCATAGGTCTAGGGGCAACACAAACCATATACTCCAAAAGTGGAATGCGAACCACAAATGGACCCCAGACCTATGGGAGCTTGTAGAGGGTCTCTGGGACTTTAGGAAAACAGTCAGGGTGTCCAAGATATCCCACCCCAAGACCCTGAAAAGTAGGAGTAAAGTACACCTATTACCCGAAAAGAGCACAATAGTCGTTATAGGGGGATTCTGCAAGAACAACAAACACCAGCAGTGCACTGACAACGGATTCCTGGACCTGAGGACCTGCAAAGCAAGGGGACCATGTCCAATAGTCGCGACAGTGTCCAGGGGGTGCAGGACCCCAGGAAACCCCGGATGAAGGTGCAAGGAAGCTGCTTCCGGATGGAAGAAGCTTGGAATTCTGAAAGAAATCTCTACCAGTCCATTAGTCTGTGAATAGTAAGGGGTGGTGAACTTGTAGGTAACACCACACTCCTTCCACATTGCTTTCAAGTATGCAGACATGAATTTGCTACCCCTGTCTGATACTATCTCTTTAGGAACACCCACCCTGGAAAAGATTCCCAGGAGGGCCTTTGCCACTGCAGGAGCTGTAGTGGTACTTAAAGGTATGGCTTCAGGATATCTTGTGGCATGGTCCACAACCACCAAGATAAATCTATTGCCTGAAGCAGTAGGAGGGTCAAGGGGGCCTACTATGTCAACCCCTACCCTTTCAAAGGGCACCCCAACCACTAGAAGTGGAATTAAAGGGGCCTTTGGAGTGCCACCAGTCTTGCCACTGGCTTGGCAGGTCACACAAGACTTGCAAAAATCTTTGGTGTCCTCTGACATACGAGGCCAGTGAAACAAGGGGACAAGTCTTTCCCAAGTTTTTATCTGGCCCACATGCCCAGCCAAAGGAATGTCATGTGCAAGAGTGAGAAGAAACTCTCTGTACTGCAGGGGAATGGCCAATCTCCTAGCTGCTCCAGGTTGTGGGTCCCTTGCCTCTGTGTACAAGAGGTTATCTTCCCAGTATACTCTATGACTGTCACTGACATCCCCATTTTGCTGTTTGACAGCTTGCTGTCTGAGGCCCTCTAATGTGGGACAGGTTTGCTGTGCCACACTCAGCTCTTCCCTGGCAGGCCCCCCTCCACCCAAAAGCTCAGCAGTGTCTGATGCCAGCTCCTCTGGTGTAGGTTCTGCACAAGGAGGAAATTCCTCTTCCTCAGAAGGGGAATCATCTGCAGAGGGAGGGATAGTGGGTAGGGATTTACCCTTGCTACCCCTAGCTTTAGGGAGCACTTGGTCCATTCTTCCAGGATCCAAGTTACCCTGTCCTTTTTGCTTCTTGGCCTGAGCCCTGGTTAAAGCAAAAATATGCCCAGGAATGCCCAGCATTGCTGCATGAGCCTCCAACTCCACTTCCGCCCAAGCTGATGTCTCTAAATCATTCCCTAGTAGACAGTCTACAGGTAAATCTGAGGCAACCACAACTTTCTTTGGACCAGTAACCCCACCCCCCCCAGTTGAGATTCACAACAGCCATGGGGTGGCTAAGAGTGTTGTTATAAGCGTCTGTCACTTGGTACTGCTGACCAAGTAGGTGTTGTTCAGGGTGGACCAGTTTTTCTATCACCATAGTTACACTGGCTCCCGTGCCCCTGTAGGCCTGAACCTCAACACAATTTCTTAGGGGAAGTTGCTTGTACCTATTCATATTAAGGGGACAGGCAACCAAGGTGGCCAAATCAATGGCACCTTCAGAGACTAAAATAGCCTCTGTGGTCTCCCTAACAAGATCACCCCAACTACATTGCCAATAGTGAGCCCAGCTACACCCTTGGATTGGCTACTAGTAGTAGATTTCCCACCACAACTGCTATTACTAGGGGCACTAGAATTTGCAGCAGGGGTTGGGGTGGTGGGAGGTTTGGTGTTTTTCTTTGGACAACTGGAATCAGTTGCCTAATGGCCTTTGGCTTTACACAAATAACACCAAGGCTTTTTAGGTTGATTATTGGAAGAGGATTTGGACCCACCACCCCCAGAGGATTTCTGTGGGCCTGATGAAGACTCAGAATGTTTACTTTTGTCCCCACCCTTGTCAGAAGACTTACCATCCTTCTTCTTGCCATCCTTGTCACCCCCTGTATGAACTTTTCTGTTCACCCTTGTTCTGACCCACTTGTCTGCCTTCTTTCCCAATTCTTGGGGAGAGGTCAGATCAGAGTCCACTAGGTATTGGTGCAACAAGTCAGACACACAGTTGTTTAGAATATGCTCTCTCAGAATAATATTATACAGGCTTTCATAGTCAGATACCTTACTGCCATGTAACCACCCTTCCAAGGCCTTCACTGAAAAGTAACTTCCCTACTACCAACATAACACTCCAACATCTGATCTAACGACTCCTTTAACCATGGGGAAAACCAAAAAACGTGAAAAACAGAGCCAGGGCGAGGCCGCAAGCACTAAACCCACTACCCACCCCACAAAATCGCACTCCACAGACGATCTGTCACTACATGAAACTACTCTGGACACGGTTCTCCTGGCCATCAGAGAGTCCCGAGAAGCACTGGAGAAGAAAATAGATAACTTGGCAACGGACCTCACTCTACTGAGAGATGACCATCGCAAACTGAAGGAGAGAGTAGGAACCAACGAAACATCGCTTGCGGCAGTGACTTTAACACAAAAAGCAACAACTGCAGAACTCACAGCTCTCACCACCCGCATCAAAACCTTAGAAACCAGAGCAGAAGACGCTGAAAATCGGGCTCGCAGGAGTAACCTTAGGCTGGTTGGGATCCCTGAGCAAACCGAAACATCTGCAGACAGTATGGAGTCCTTCTTAGAAAACTGGATTAAGACCACAGTGGCGCCGGAGGGCCTCTCAGATTTCTTCGCAATAGAAAGAGCACATAGGGTACCCAATAGGATCCCACCCCCAGGAGCTAGACCACGTCCAATAGTGGCTAAATTACTACACTACAGAGACAGAGACTATGGGGGTGATTCTGACCTTGCCGGTCTTTTCGCAAGACCGCCGAGTTACCGCCGCGGTAAAGACCGCCGACCGCGGCGGTATGCCGCGGCGCGTATTCCGACCGCTGGGAGCGTTCCGCCGGAAAACCGCCAGCAGCCACACTGGCGGTCGGCGGGAAAGTGGAGACTGGTCAACCTCCACCGCCACGCCATCAGAACACCGCCCACAGAATTACGACGCACATTTCTGTGTGGCGGTCTTCTGTTGGCGGTCTTCTGTTGGCGGTCACGTCCCTATGGCTCCCGTCGCCTCCCGGAGGACCAACGCAAGGTAAGTTGATCGTCCGTGAGGGGAGGGGGTGGGGGGGGTGTTGTGTGCGTGCATGGGGGTGTGTAGAGGGGGTGTGTGAGTGCGTGCATGCGGGCGGGGGGTGCTGCTGTGCCTATGGGCAATGTGTGTAGTTCGGCGGGTGCGCATGTTGGCATGTATGTGTGCGGGTATGTGCCCCCGTTGTGTATGTGTGTGTGTAGGGGGTGTGCATATGTGCATGTTGGGGGTGCGTGCATGTCGGGGTGCGTGTATGTGCATGTCGGGGTGGGGGGGGCAGGGGGTTTGTAACATCTCTGGGGGTGGCAGGGGGTGGAGGGTGTGGGGGGGGGGACTCGTGGGGGTAGTGGGGGGTGGGGGAGACCCCTATCAGTGCCAGGGATGGAATTCCCTGGCCCCGATAGTGCCTACCGCCATGGTTCGCATGGCGGTTCCCGACCGCCAAAAACCGCGGTGGTAAGCAGGGTCATGATGCGGTTGGCGGTCTTGGGTCGACCGCCGGGCCGGAGTGCGCAAACTCCAGCCCGTCGGTCATGACCGCCGTGGCGGTCGGAGTGGGAAAGTGGCGGTCGATCGCGGCGGTGACCGCCGCGGTCAGAATGCCATTTTTTGGACCGCCGGTCTGTTCGCGGTCCGACCGCCGCCTCTCCGCCGACCGCCGGGGTTAGAATCACCCCCTATATTCTCTCACAAACACGTCAACTCGGAGAGATCACTTGCAACAACCAACGGATCATGATCTTTCCAGATTTCACCAGGGAAACGCAAACACAAAGGGCCTCCTTTAATGTCCCCAAACGCGCATTGCGCGAGAACAGCATAAAATATGCAATGCTCTTCCCAGCTAAACTCAGGGTGGAACACGACGGTAAAACGCACTTCTTAACCTCGCCGCAACTAGTTTGGGAGTGGTTGGAAGCTCGGAATATGTCCACCTTGAACCACTCCACTGGGACCCCGCGCAAACAGGGTGGGAAACCCACCAGATCCTCCAAACGAACCACGATGGCGGCCCCCCCAGACACCAATCCCTCTGCGAGATGAGAAACGCGGTGGAAACTGCAGCAGCCCAAAGCGGGGGAACGAGCCCTCGCCCGCAATCCCCGGAAAATACATCGGATCTTGATTCGGACTGCGGGAGCTCCTCATTGTCGCATGACACCTTAACAAGCCTGCCGAAAATCACACCAGGCACTGCTGAGGAGATTATCTAATCACTAGCTTCAAAGATCATGCCCTGTATGCATACTGGCACGACCCTTACCGTCTTCAGGTAGAGACACCTCCGACCCTGCTACTAGGCTAGGTTTACTAAGTACACTCTTTTGGGTCCTAGATATGACACAGCCGGGCCCCGGGAGCGACTCGGGATGGAAGCTCTCGGCCCCTGCCACGCCACCCACCTATAGGACTTTAAACTAAGAATGTTCATGGTTTGGATGGGGAAAATTTTGGTTACCGGTCCTGGGGTATGGGAGTTGGGGTTTAAATTTGTTCTTATAGTTATAGGGGCCCACGTCGCATTAATCATCCACGAACCTAACAACTCTCGTCATCACTCCTCAACAAACTCACATAACAGAAGACCTGTCCAGCGGTCCAGTCCCACACATAGTCAACAATTTACAATTCATAATACATGGCTGTAACCTACAAAATGATAACATGGAACGTCAGAGGCTTAAATAGCATGTCCAAACGATATAAAGTACACAGCTACCTTAAACGTAGAGGAGCGCATATAGCCCTGCTCCAAGAAACACACCTACTAGAGCAGGAAGTCACAGCGCTCAAAAAAAGATGGAGAGGCCAAATATTTGCCACTAACTACTCCGCTTATGCCAGGGGGGTACTAATATGGATCCGCCCAGGGGTCCCATTCGAGGCACTTCTAACATCGATAGATAAAGAAGGGAGATATGTGGTAATCAGGGGAAGGCTAGATGGAAAAGAAGTGACAATAGGCGATCTCTATGTGCCAAACTCAGACCAAAACAATTTCCTAGATAAGTTATCACGAGACTTAGGACCGACCCTTACAGGCCAAAAATACTTGGTGGGGACTTCAACTGCATAACTAACACACACTTAGATAGATCACACCCCCCCTTACAACACACGCAAACTAAAAAAACTGCCAAATACTTAGCGGAATGGCAACAACACTGGCAACTTGAAGACTGTTGGAGACAACACAATCCACAAGGCAGAGATTACTCCTATTATTCGACAACACACGATCTACACGTTAGACTAGATACCTTCCTGGTCTCCCAGGAACTGCAACATATTGTAACAACAGCCGAATACCTAAGCCGCACTATATCGGACCATAATCCCCTGATGATTTCACTGACATGGGGTGGGGAGAAACCAGAAATCCCCACTTGGCGTCTGAGAACGGAGGCACTCGAAGACGAGGCATTCAAACATACCATACACCAAAGCATTGAGGAATTTTTCTCTCTAAACGCAGGGTCAACTCCTTCTAGAACCCTGGAGTGGGAAACCTTCAAAGTAGTAACAAGGGGTTACTGCATTGGCGAGAGCACTGGCGTTCGAAAATCTATCGAAACTGAACTCAAAAACCTAGAGGACTCCCTCAGAGAAACCAAGCAAAAGCTCCCAACACATCCCGAACTGATGTCCCTCCTGAACGATACGAAAACTAAAATAGTCGAAGCTGGCTCAAGATTGTCCCGCTTTGACTACAAACAGCACCTAAACAGACAACATACAGAGGGCGATAAAGCAGGAGCCCTGCTAGCATGGCTTGCCAGGCCCCATAAACAACAAACCCCCATAGTTGAGATCATTACACTCACAAGGGGCAGCATACACGGTCAAAAGGAAATAAACACATGTTTCCTCGAATACTACTCAACCCTCTACGCCCCCCAGTGGTTACTATCTGTAATACCCAGATCCAGGAATTAGAGTCACTCACCCTCCCAACATTAGGCACAGAGGACAGTCAGGCACTAGCTGCGCCTATCTCAATCACAGAGATTAAAGCAGCTATACAAGGTATGGCTAGGGGAAAAGTCTCTGGAACAGACGGACTCCCTACGGAGTTTTATCTGTTGTACCAAGACCTGTTAGCTCCTAGACTATGCGAACTATACGCAGAAGCCTGGCATAACAATAAACTGCCCCAATCAACTAATGAGGCTGTAATGATCCCCCTACTAAAACCAGATAAACCTCCCACAGATGTTCGCTCATACCGTCCACTTTCCATGTTAAACCTAGATTATAAAATATTACGCAGAATACTGGCAAACAGACTATTACCCCACATGACGTCACTAATCCATCAAGACCAGGCAGGATTCATTCCCCAACGCAGCACAGCGCAAAATATTAGACGCTTAGTTTCAATATTACACACCATGCCATCAACTACAACGCTACCCCAAGCAGCGATAATCTCAATAGACATAGAAAAAGCCTTTGATAGCCCACGGTGGGACTATCTGGAACTGGTTATGCTAAAACTAGGGCTTGGGGAGGGCTTTACGCACTGGACAAGGCTACTCTATACCAACCCCACAGCGAGAGTACATACAGGTGGCATTATTTCCGACTCTTTCCCGGTGGGCAGGGGGACCAGACAGGGCTGCCCACTGTCTCCCCTCCTGTTTGCCATGGCAGTGGAACCCCTTGCACAAACAGCGAGATCAGGGAGGTACTTTGAGGGTATATCGATCAACAATCAAACACACCACATAGCACTATATGCAGACGACATGCTATTGTTTCTCAAAAAGCTGGACACTGGCCTACCAGGGACAATAGACATGCTCGAAAATTTCGGTAGGGCTTCTGGTCTCCGAATCAACTGGAGAAAGTCCACCATCTTTCCACTTACTGCAGACACTCCTGAGCCCACAGATACTAGAGGTCTTTCCTGGTCCCCGCATACATTTAAATACTTGGGGATCAATGTATAACATAAAATTGAAGACCTCCTAGAAGGAAACATACAGAGAGCTATTAATGGGCTCAAAACTAATATGCAATTTTGGAATACACTCCCCCTGACTGTCTTTGGAAGGGTTGCCCTGACAAAAATGATAGCACTGCCCAGACTACTATACTATTTCTCCACCATCCCTCCAATAAGCCCAAAAAGAGTATTCAAAAACATAGACTCCCTAATTGTGAATTTTATATGGGGATCGAACAGACGCAGAATCGCGCTTAACACACTCCAGAGGCCTTCCTCAGAGGGAGGATTAGCTGCACCAAACCTAGAGATTTACTATTGGACAGGGCAACAACAATGGATAGCAAGGATAAGCAGCGAGTTCCTAAACAATAGCAACCCACGAATCTCATTAAACTGTCCTCTAGAAAACATTTTAAACATCTTACTGAACCCCAAAAAAACCATTGCAACAGCTCCCATTAGAATGGGAGGCGCATAGACATTGTTGGGACCAATTCCTAAAACGCACGTGCACAAGAACCCCCTATTCACCCGAGATCCCCCTAACAGCTCTAAACCGCACCCCAAAGGGACACATCATAGCGCACTCTAACAAAATGACAAAGTATAACATCACGAAAATAGGAGACTTGTTTAACAATGGTAAACTTTGCAAATATATAGAATTACAAGAACGATTCAACCTACCCTCGGGCTTATTCCTCACCCACTCTTAATAAATACTCTCCAAAAACTATGGGGCACAAAATCGAGTGAACCTGACATACACAAAAGTTGCCACCTCCTCTGCACAACGGGAGACCAGAGGGGGGAAGTATCGAGAATATATAAGTCCCTACAAAACACCACCTGTCTCCCACTGAACAAACTTAGATCCAAATGGCAGACCGACCTAGATTGTACCCTAGAGGATACCCAATGGGCCAGAATCACCTCCCACATTTACTTTGTATCCAGGAACGCAAGGTTCAAATTGATAAACTTATACACTTATCATAGAGCTTACCTGACTCCACAATTACTAACCAAATTCTTTAACACAAATCATTCTAAATGCCCCAGATGCGAAGAATTATCAGCGGACCTTCTGCACATGCTATGGAGCTGCCCAAGAATAAACTTGTTCTGGACTGAAGTGTTCAGGAAACTAGCCTCCAGCACAGAAAGAACAATCTCGCCCACGCCATTGGTTGCCCTACTGGGAGATTTCCCTCGCCCCTCAGCAAAAAAAATATCCAACAGGTTCATAGATCTGGCACTAATACTCGCCAAGAGGGAAATAACTTCCCACTGGAAAGACCCAGCAGGCCCTCTGGTGGACAGATGGCAAAACGCACTAGTGAAGTGGGCCGAAATCGAAAGCACAGCACTGCTGAAAGAAGCGCTGCAAGGTCAAAGACCCAGGGACAGCGCCAAACACTGGGACACACTGCTGGACAGTCTAAAGGCGATGGATGCCTCCACATCAGAGGATAGCACATCTGACTCGGAATCGGACCCTGTACAGTCGACAACTACTACGACATAACATACAATATGGATCACCGACTAATATTCTGGCAGCAAGGAGAGTTGTAATTAGAATAATAGATGATGGACAAAATGCGAGATGGGGGAGGGGGGTATAATACACAGTTGGGAATAACTTAGTATCTGTATTTGTTATGAGACATAATCCCTTGTTAAAAGCAATAAAAGATATTTTAAAAAAAAACATATCACCACACACTCCACCCCACACATCACCTACACCACCCCATGGCACGGCAAAGACACCCCAGGTTCTAGGAGGAGGAGCTCAGGGTCATGGTGGAGGAAATCGTCCGGGTAGAGCCACAGCTATTCGTAGCACAGGTGCAGCACACCACCATTGCAAGGAAGATGGATCTATGGCGAAGAATAGTGGACACGATCAATGCAGTGGGACAGCACCCAAGAAATCGGGAGGACATCAGGAAGCGGTGGAACGACCTACGGGGGAAGGTGCGTTCCGTGGTCTCAAGACACTACCTGGCGGTTCAGAGGACTGGCGGCGGACCCCCACCTCCGCCCCCACAATTAACAACATGGGAGGAGCAGGTCTTGGAGATTCTGCATCCTGAGGGCCTCGCAGGAGTAGGTGGAGGAATGGACTCTGGTAAGTCAAATCTTAACTATTACAACCCCCACCCTACCTGCATGCTATCACATACCCCCACCCTCACCCTCACCCTCCCACCCCAACTCCTCACATATGTCCCAACATCACAAACCACCCATCCCAACACCAAGCCTTGCATGCAACAACAAAGCATGGACACTCATCACTAAAGCATGCCCACTGAACATACCCATACAACCCCCTAAACCATCCTCACACAAGGTCTCACACAGGAATGCAAGCACTGGGGTACACGGTCACCCACCCATTGCACACCATGACACACACAGATGTAATAACCATCCTTTTATACCCCTGCAGGACCCCTACCCAACGTCACCGGACAGGAGGGTCCACACATGTCCACACCACCAACAGAAGAGACCCACAGTGATGACAGCACCTCTGTCCAACTGGATCTAGATGACCAGCCCGGCCCATCGGGGACCTCGGGACAGTCAGTTCCCATCACCCAGTCACAGGCCACTACAGACCTTCCACCCTCTGGAAACACCAGCACAGCACCCACCCAGCGGGCCCATACCTCTGTCCCCAGGACACGTCAATCAGCAGTGTGTCCACCACTACAGGGAACCCAGGATAACCAACCACCCCAACAACAACAGGGTCCTGGGGGCAGTGGCAGTGGGCACACGGTCCAGGGGACGGAGGCCCAGGAACACAGGGGAACTGGGAGGGCTGCTGTGCGACAGGGGGCGGACAGGCCAAGGGAACCAACTCTCCACGAGGCCCTCTCCTCCACCATGGGAGCCTACCACCACTCCCAGGAGACGATGGCAACGGTACTGGCCAAGTTTCAGGAGGCCCAGCGCCTGCAGGAGGAACAGTATATGGGCTGTAGGGAGGAACTCAGAACCATCAGCTCCACCCTGGGCACCATCGTAGGGGTGCTGAAGGAACTTGTGAACACCAGGAGGGACACTGTGGCACTACAAGGGGCCCCTGACACTAGCATGGACGATGAACTGCCCACCACCTCTACCGGCGCTAGTGGACAGGACGCCCCACCACAGGACCACCACACCAGCACCCCACCCCCTGCAGAGGGAGAACCACCCCGCAAACGGTCCCTGAGATCCAGGACAAAGACAGAGCACGATGCCAAGACCCCCGCCAAGAAATGAGACCACCCTGATTGTCATCCTACTGTCCCACTTTGTCACCCTGTCCATACTGAAACTGCCTCAGATCCACTTCTTCTGCCCATATGGGCAATGCACCTGTGAAACTAATAGACTGGACTCTGCCATCACCCCTCACCATTTCACTACCCGCTCCAATATTGAGCACTTAAATAAACACACTTAAAGCACAAAACAATCTGGAGTCTGTCTGTGATTTCGAAATAGTGTATTAGCAATTACAGTGACAAAATGCTCTTTCAAGTTTAATGTCAACATACCTATGTCACACAGCTCTAGTCCATGAGGAATCTAAGCAGATGTCACACAGTGGGACCCACATCTGTGAAATCGTAAGGGAAAGTGACAACTCAGTGACCATACACTGGGTGAAAACGACACACAGTAGAGAGGTAGTACTGTTAAAGTACATGTAGTAGGCAGGTTTGTATTCTTACCTGTGTCTCACTGGAAATATTGCTGGATCACTGAGTCCCTGTTGTGCATGTCTTCTTCCCCTGCTTCCTCGTCTTCACTGTCCACAGGCTCTACAGCTACAACAACACCGCCATCTGGACCATCCTCCTACAGAAAAGGCACCTGTTGTCGCAAAGCCAAGTTATGAAGCATACAGCAGGCCACGATGATCTAGCACACCTTCTTTGGTGAGTAGAATAGCGATACACCTGTCATATGGAGGCACCTGAACCTGGCCTTCAGGAGGCCGAAGGTCCGCTCGGTCACCCTCCTAGTTCGCCCATGGTCCTCACTGTAGCGTTCCTCTGCCCTTGTCCTGGGATTCCTCACTGGGGTCAGTAGCCATGACAGGTTGGGGTAACCAGAGTCACCTGCAAATGGTGAGGGACAACTGTTAGACATGCACAAGGTGGAGGGATATCCCCAGACCCAGACAACCATTCCCACTGACTTGCTTTCAGGTGCTCACCTAATAGCCACACACGGTGCCTCTGGAGTTGACCCATCACATAAGGGATGCTGCTATTCCGCAGGATGTAGGCGTCATGCACTGAGCCAGGGAACTTGGCATTCACATGGGAGATGTACTGGTCTGCCAATCATACCATCTGTACATTCATCGAATGATAACTCTTCCGGTTTCTGTACACCTGTTCACTCCTGTGGGGGGGTACCAAAGCCACATGTGTCCCATCAATGGCACCTATGATGTTGGGGATGTGTCCCAGGGCATAGAAATCCCCTTTCACTGTAGGCAAATCCTTCACCTGAGGGAAAACGATGTAGCTCTGCATGTGTTTCAGAAGGGCAGACAACACTCTGGACAATACGTTGGAAAACATAGGCTGGGACATCCCTGATGCCATGGCCACTGTTGTCTGAAAGGAACCACTTGCAAGGAAATGGAGAACTGACAGCACCTGCACTTGAGGGGGGATTGCTGTGGGATGGCGGATTGCTGACATCAGGTCTGGCTCCAACTGGGTACACAGTTCCTGGATTGTGGCACGGTCAAGCCTGTATGTGATAATCAAATGTCGCTCCTCCATTGACGACAGGTCCACCAACGGTCGGTACACCGGAGGATGCCGCCATCTCCTCACATGTCCCAGCGGATGGTGCCTATGAAGGACAACAGCAAGCACAGAGTCAAACAACTCAGAGGTACGTACCCACAGTTTACACAGAACACCTATCATACACAAAAGGTGGCCTGTATGTGTGTTGAGTCTAGGCCTAGGTATGAGTGACGCAGTTGGAAATGAAGCCATGTGGGCACCTGAAATGGCGGCTGCCTGACCTGTAAAGTGGGACAATGGGATGTGAGGTAACTGCGCTGGCGTTGTACACCGTTGCGGTAGGCGGTCGAAGACCGCGGCGCAATGCTGCATTGGTTAACATTGGACCCTATGGGTCCCAGGAGCCAATGGCGATGTATGCCGGTGGTGACGGTAAGCACAGCCGCGGACGTGACCGCCATTTTCTATCAATTCAATCACTCGATACCTGATCTTCAACAGGAGAGGACCTACACTGCAAGTGCTGCTGTGACTTTGGTCTGGAAGAGACAATGGCTCGAGTGTCTGGGGAAAGAGCCCCTGCCTTCACATCGGAGGAGTTGGAGAAACTCGTGGATGGGGTCCTCCCCCAGTACACGCTACTCTACGGTCTTCCAGAGAAACAGGTAAGTACACAGGGAGCATGTTGGTTGGGCTATGCCTTTGTGGAGAGGGCTGGATGTAAGAAGGAAGGGGGAGAGTGCTGCATGCATGAAAGATGGTGAATGCATGTGCCACATGGCAAGGGTAGGGATGGGGGCCAATCACTTCGACTGTGCAGTTGGTAATAACTTCTCTTTTTCCCCTGTACATTTCATGTAGGTCAGCGCCCACCAGAAGAAAGATATTTGGCGTGCCATCGCCAAGGACATCCGGACCCTGGGGGTCTACCACAGACGGAGCACCCACTGCCGGAAAAGATAGGAGGACATACGCCGCTGGAGCAAGAAGATGGCGGAGGCTCAGCTGGGGATGGCCTCCCAACGTGGGAGGGGTGACCGTCGCACCATGACCCCCCTGATGTTCAGGATCCTGGCGGTCGCCTACCGGGAGTTGGATGGCCGCTTGAGGGCATCACAGCAGCCACAAGGGGGTGAGTACACTCTCATTCTGCTGACTTTGCACGCAGTGGAGGTGTCTGGGTGGGGAAGGAGGGCTGTGGGATTCCCTAGGCCAGGGCGAGTTCCGTAGGCAAGGCCCCTCCGTATGTCAGGCCATTTGGCACCCCAGCCCACCTCTGTAGAGTGCCAAGTACAGCTAGTCATGCCCCTGTGTCATCTATGTGTGCAGATGTCGTCCATAGCCTTGTAGGCCATTTCCCAGAAATTGAACAGTGGAGCC
Organism: Pleurodeles waltl; assembly: GCF_031143425.1. NCBI lineage: Eukaryota > Metazoa > Chordata > Amphibia > Caudata > Salamandridae > Pleurodeles > Pleurodeles waltl. The sequence goes on along the minus strand of NC_090437.1, from coordinate 897,342,711 downwards.
CAGGAGCGCGGTGTAGTGCAGGGGGCTTCTGTGTCTGTCGTGTCTGCCAGCGGTAGCGGTAATGCATGCACTCAACATGTCTTTATTCTGTCTTCCCCCCCCTTTTTGTGGTCTCCCTGTTCTTGTGTGCATTAGCATCATCAGGCGGAGGAGCAGTGGCAACGGAGCACAAGGGAGCTTCATCCCACATGGCCCTGGAGGGTGACACTACGGAGTCTGAATTCACCAGTGGGACGGAGGGGGAGGGGGGCTCCTCGGCGGGGACAGGAGCTGACACCAGCGACACGGACTCGTCCTCTGATGGGAGCTCCCTTGTGGTGGCGGCAACATCTGTGCCCCCGCATCTACAGGTACAGCCGCCACCTACCCTACCAGCACCGCCCTCCCAGCAGTCCCTCAGCCTTTGCCCTGTGCCCGCTGACCCAGGAGGGTGGGCATCACCTTTGCCCCAGGCACCTCAGGCCCTGCCCCAGTCACCCGTGCTGCCCTCAGTGAGGAGGCCATTGACCTCCTCAGGTCCCTCACTGTTGGGCAGTCTACCATTTTGAATGCCATCCAGGGTGTAGAAAGGCAGTTGCAACAAACCAATGCATTCCTGGAGGGCATTCATTTTGGTCAGGCGGCCCTTCACCGAGCTTTTCAGATTCTGGCCTCAGCACTGATGGCAGCCGTTGTCCCCGTCTCTAGCATCACCCCTCCAACTTCCTCAACCCGACCCAATCCCCTGTACCTCAGCCTATCCCAAGCACACCTACAGACCAGCATGCACACATGTCAACACCCAAGGGAAGCTCAGGCAAACATAAGCACCACACATCCCACAGGCACTCACTCAAGCATCACACACATGCAGATACACCAACATCCACTGCCTCCACTGTGTGCCCCTCCTCCTCGTCTCCCTCCTCCCTCCCAGTCTCGTCTACACTCACACCTGCATGCACTACCTCTACAGCCACTACCTCCCTCTCCAGCACACCCACCACCATACCCGCTCACGTGCAGTCACCACCCCCACTACCATTCACACGTCCCCTGTGTCCTCTCCCAGTGTGTCTGTGACGCCCCCTCCCAAGATACACAAACGCAGGCACACACTCACCCAACAGTCATCCACCTCACGACAGCCTCCAGCGCATGCACCTTCACCCAAAGTCACCAAAGTAACACCTCCTTCAACCACCACCTCTTCCTCCACTCCCAAACCCCCTCCAGCTACCAGTTCCAGTGTGTCCCAAAAACTTTTCCTGTCCAACCTTGACCTCTTTCCCACACCTCCCCCACCCCGTCCGTCTCATAGGTCCCGAACTAGCACCTCAGCCACAACATCTCCGGGACCAGTGGTGCCTGTAGTCACCGGAATGTGGAGTGCACCGGCCACCAGGGCAGCCAGTGTGAAACGGAGTCACAGCACAGACAGTCCCCCACCTGTGAAGCATCAGAAGTAGTCCAGTGCCCGGCGGGAGAGGGGGAAGACTCCAGCCACCAAAGCCGCTCCCAGGGGTCCCGTTGGGAGTGTGGAGTCAGCTCTGACACCTTCCAAGGTGGGGAAGGGCCACAAGAAACCAGGCAAGTCTGGGAAGAGCTGCACGTCGCCATCATCCCCGATGCCCAGGAGGCCACCGCCAGCACCAGCCCCCAGCTGCCCAGGAGGCCACCGCCAGCACAAGCCCAGCTGCTCCGGAGGCCACTGCCAGCACAAGCCCAGCTGCCCAGGAGGCCACCGCCAGCACAAGCCCAGCTGCCCAGGAGGCCACCGCCAGCCATGAAGGACCGCGAGCAAAAGGCCCGCTGGGCCATGAAGGACCACCAGTAAAAGGCCCGTTGGGCCATGAAGGACCGCCAGCAGCTGAGACCCTGCAATGGAGACCGCCATCTGAAGCACCGCTAAACAGGGCACCGCCATCTGAAGCACCGCTGAACAGGGCACCGCCATCTCAAGCACCGCTGAACAGGGCACCACCATTTCAAGCACCGCTAGCCCATGAGAGGATGGGGCACTGACGCAACTGAGTCCTTCACGGGGTGAATGATGCACTCTGGGCACCATGGCCCCTCCAGAACCAGTGGAGACTGTCATCCACTACCTCTGTCCTTAACAGGATGAAGAACTCTGGACACCATGCCCCCTCCAGAACCAGTGGAGACTGTCATCCACTACCTCTGTCCTTAACAGGATGAAGCACTCTGGGCACCATTCCCCCTCCAGAACCAGTGGAGACTGTCATTCACTACCTCTGTCCTTAACAGGATGAAGCACTCTGGGCACCATGCCCCCTCCAGAACCAGTGGAGACTGACATCCACTACCTCTGTCCTTAACAGGATGAAGCACTCTGGGCACCATGCCCCCTCCAGAACCTGTGGAGACTGTTATCCACTTGTTAGACTGTGGCTCTGCACTCCCCAGGATTGAACAGTGGGCAGACCACCCACTGTAGAGACTTGAGAGACTGTGGATTTGCACTCCCCAGGATTGAACAGTGGGCAGACCACCTACTGTAGAGACTTGAGAGACTGTGGCTTTGCACTCCCCAGGACTGAACAGTGGGCAGACCACCCACTGTAGAGACTTGAGAGACTGTGGCTTTGCACTCCCCAGGATTGAACAGTGGACAGACCACCCACTGTAGAGACTTGAGAGACTGTAGCTTTGCACTCACCAGGATTGAACAGTGGGCAGAACACCCACTGTAGAGACTTGTGAGACTGTGGCTTTGCACTCCCCAGGATGGAACAGTGGGCATGTGGCCCCCTCATGGATTTGGCGTTGTGCACTCAAGCGGCTGAGGTTCCCCCCCTTTCCGTCCCCCTGAGGTGCCTGTTTTCTTGGTATCTGATGCCCCTGCAGTGTTCTCTCCGTCATGGTCGGTGATCTTGTGTGGGCCTCGCCCATACTGTGTGGTCCCAGTGTTCCACAGACTATCTTAGTGCACTACCTGGACTGCTATGCTTGGTATTTATTTTGTACATGGTGTATATATATATATTTCTGCCTACTTGTTTTTAATATATTACAATGGTTACACTAATTTTCTATTGTCTTTGAATTCTTTCGGGGGGTTTGGAGGGCGTAACTGTTATGTATTGATATGCATTTGTGTGTGTTGCAGTGGGTGAGGGTGTGGGTGTTGCGTGTGTGTGTCCCTGTTTTTTCCCTCCCCCCTGCCCTGTGTCATAGGTGCAGTACTCACCGTGGTCTTCGCCGCCGGCGTTTGTGCTCCTGGTAGAGGAGCAGGAAGACTATCTCAGGGAGAATTTGGAGTTCCGGTTCCATGGTGTCCTCGTTCCTCATGGGGTGTGTCGAGGTGAGCGTTTTCCCTTCGAAATTCCTGTTTCCGCTGTGTTTTTATCCACGGTGAATCTGCCCCGGAAAAGGTGGCGGATTGGCCTGTCATAATAGTGTGGGCGGTACATTGTCTCCCGCCTGTCTGTTGGCGGTGACCGCCGCGCTGTTTGTTTGTACCGCCGTGGCGGTCGGAGTGTTAAAGTGGCTGTCTTTGTTGGCGGTTTCCGCCACGGTCGTAATTGCTATTTTTTTACCGCCGGCCTGTTGGCGGTTTCACTGCCGCTTTAACACCGTCCGCCAGTGTTGTAATGACCACCAGAGTTACTAAAAATAAAGGTACTTTAATTTTATGACAATATGCCACAAGTATCTCAGTGAGTACCCTCAGTAAGAAGGTAAGTAATATACACAAGTTATATGTACACAAACCACAAATAGGTAACTAAGAGTCAGAAAAGTAATGCACACAGTGTAGAATTACAATAGGTTGCAATAGGCAAGCATAAGTCTAGGGGCAACACAAACCATATACTCCAAAAGTGGAATGCGAACCACGAATGGACCCCAGACCTATGGGAGCTTGTAGAGGGTCGCTGGGACTGTAAGAAAACAGTCAGGGTGTCAAGATTCCCCACCCCAAGACCCTGAAAAGTAGGAGTAAAGTACACCTATTACCCGAAAAGAGCACAATAGTCGTTATAGGGGGATTCTGCAAGAACAACAAACACCAGCAGTGCACTGACAACGGATTCCTGGACCTGAGGACCTGCAAAGCAAGGGGACCAAGTCCAATAGTCGCGACAGTGTCCAGGGGCGGCAGGAGCCCAGGAAACCCCAGATGAAGGTGCAAGGAAGCTGCCTCCTGATGGAAGAAGCTTGGAATTCTGCAAAAACGAAAAGGACTAGGAACTTCTTCTTTGGAAGGAAGATGTCCTACGTCGTGATGAAGGTTGCAGAAGTGTTCCCATGCAGAAATACCACAAAAAAGCCTTGCTAGCTGCAAGGGTTGCGGTAGAGGTTTTTGGGTGCTGCAGAGGACCAGGAAGGACCAGGATGTCACCCTTTGGAGGAGGAGACAGAGGGGGCACTCAGCAACTCAGAGAGCCCTCACAGAAGCAGGCAGCACCCGCAGAAGTACCTGAAGTGGCACTTGGAAGATTTGTGAACTGGAGTCCATGCAGAGTTACAAAAGAGGGTCCCACGACGTCGGAGGCCAACTCAGCGGGTTAAGCACTGCAGGAAAGAATGCTGGGGACCCAGGCTAGGCTGTGGATGAAGGAAATCCTGAAAGACTGCACAGAAGCCGGAGCAGCTGCAAATCACACTGTACACAGGTTTGCAGTCTAGCGTAGGGAGGCAAGGTCTTATCTCCACCAAACTTGGACTGAAGGGCCACTGGACTGTGGGAGTCAGTTGGGTAGAGTTCCTGTGTTCCAGGGACCACGCTCGTCAGGATGAGACGGGACCCAGAGGACCAGTGATGCAGTCTTTTGGTGCCTGCGTTAGCAGGGGGAAGATTCCATCGACCCACGGGAGATTCCTTCTGTGCTTCTGGTGCAGGGTGAAGGCAGGCGACCACCAGAGCATGCACCACCAGGAAACAGTCCAGAAAGCCGGAAGGATGAGGCGCTACAATGTTGCTGGTAGTCATCTTGCTACTTTGTTGCGGTTTTGCAGGCGTCCTGGAGCAGTCAGCGGTCGATCCTTGATAGAAGTCGAAGAGGGAGATGCAGAGGAAATCTGGTGAGCTCCTGCATTTGTTTTCGGAAGAATTCCCCAAAGCAGAGACCCTAAATAGCCAGAAAAGGAGGTTTGGCTACCAAGCAAGGAGGATTGGCTACCAAGAAAGGTAAGAGCCTATCAAAGGGGGGTCTCTGACGTCACCTGCTGGCACTGGCCACTCAGAGCAGTCCAGTGTGCCCCTAACACCTCTTTTTCCAAGATGGCAGAGGTCTGGGACACACTGGAGGAGCTCTGGGCACCTCCCCTGGGAGGTACTGGTCAGGGGAGGTGGTCACTCCCATTTCCTTTGTCCAGTTTTGCACCAGAGCAGGGCTGGGGGATCCCTGAACTGGTGTAGACTGGCTTATGCAGAGATGGGCACCATCTGTGCCCATCAAAGCATTTCCAGAGGCTGGGGGAGGCTACTCCTCCCCAGCCCTTCACACCTATTTCCAAAGGGAGAGGGTGTAACACCCTCTCTCAGAGGAAATCCTTTGTTCTGCCTTCCTGGGCCAGGGCTGCCTGGACCCCAGGAGGGCAGAAACCTGTCTGAGGGGTTGGCAGCAGTATACCTCAGTACCATATACAAGGGAATTATATGGGTGTACCAGTGTGCCAATGAGAATTGGTAAATTTAGTCACTAGCCTGCAGTGACAAATATGGAAAGAAGAGAGAGCATAAACACTGAGGTTCTGGTTAGCAGAGCCTCAGTGATACAGTTAGGCACCACACAGGGAGCACACACAGGGCACATACTATGAGCACTGGGGTCCTGCCTGGCAGGATCCCAGTGACACAAGGGCTAAAACAACATACATACAGTGAAATATGGGGGTAACATGCCAGGCAAGATGGTACTTTCCTACATTGTGCAACAAAGGTAATGTGCCAGTTCTGCACAAGATGAGCTTTACTGCAGAGGAAATGTGTCAGTTCTGCCCAATAAGCAGATAAGCACCTTCAGACTCACTACTGAGGGTCCTGGACTTGAGTGTCACCATTTGGTAGGGCAGGACTCTCAGACAGTGGAGTCCAGGTGCTGGGCTCAAGGTTGTTGGATGCACGTTATGTCCCTGAGGCTTCTGATCAGGTGTCCAGCTAACTAATCTTTGGAGTCTCTATGGGGTCCTGGGTTTAGAGATGCAGCTCCAGTCCTTCTTACCCAGACACGACAGGAGCAGGGCAGTAGGTCAGCCTAACACAGAAATGCAACAGTTCTTCAAAGCAGCAGTCCTGCATAGTGGCAGTCCTTTCAGCAGAACAGCAGCACAACAGTAGTTCTTCCTGGGGAATGAGTCGATCTCTGTAGTCTGCTGCGGCAGTTCGGATTGGGCTCTCAAGGAAATGTGTTGATTCTGAGAGGTGTGCACTGACTCTGTTCCCACAACTAGTTCTGCTACATGCAAACAGGAGATACGTTGATTTCCATGGTGCAAGCTTGTGGGTCCACTTCCTGTGAACTAGGCATAGGAAGTGCCTGACTCTCAAGCAACAGGAGGTGAGCCAACATGCCCTTGTAGATCACTTAGGGTGCAAGGTATAGCCCAGCTCTTCCCCAGCATGGTCAGAGAGCAGCAGACATCAGGGCAGTGCAGCAGAAAAGCAGTCCGTCTGTAGTGTAGCCATTGTTAAATGTAGCTTTATGCGCGTAAGCTTAACGTATTAGGCCTCTGTGCACTTTGCCCTAGATGCATTTTATTCAACCTTGCACTGTTATTTTACAATAACCAGTTTCACGGTCTTGTTTTTATTTCATTCTATCACACTGTTTAGCTTACTTCGGCACTGTGTTCTCAAACAATACATTCTTGCTTGCTCTGTGCTTCAGTCAAGGCTACAGTCTGGTACATTGCCGTTAAACGTGGTAGAAGTTTAGTCTCTAGTGTTTGTAGAAAGTACACATCCTTACGTAGGGACATTTCTTAGAACATCTGCGTGTTAGTTATAAAAACACTTTCTAGTCCTAGTACACGTTAGAGGGAGATTCCGACCAGGAACCTACAACAAGATGCTGACTGCCCCGTTGCAGATGCTGATGCAGATTACAGGCTTTTGCTCAGGTATGAGGGTTGATGTCCTCCCGGGGGAACCTGAAAGACAGGCTTAGAGCTTCACATGCTGTGTTCAGAATATAACTTAGAGAGAACCTAATCTTGTTGCACTATGATAGCCCTATTCTTGTGCTTCACTCTCATTGTTACTATTTTAATCCTACTGTGTTGTGTAGTTCTGGTTATTGCAGCTCACGATTTGCTATCTAAAATGCAGTTGTTTTATTAAATCAATCTTTAAAACATAAACTGCCTTTGTCATTTCTATATGAGACCGCATTGTGTATGAGAGAACTGGTTGTGAGCTGAGTGACCACGACTTCCCTGGGAAGTACTAAGATGTCATACGCTCGGCTGCCCAATTGTCTCTTCCCTTAGGGAGAGATGAGGCACTGCTAGTTAGCCGGAGCAAAACCCGGATTTGGGATGACAAGGGTCCTTCACTGTGGGTCAGACTTAGTCACCCACACTGCGAACGATCTTGCCGTCCAAAAATCCAGTAGTCTCATTAGGATAATGAGAGCCTACGCGACACGTCCAGGTCAGTAGTCCAGCAGAGTAATAGTCCTTGTTGCAGCATAGCAGTTCCTCTGACAGAGTCCAGTTGTAGGTCCAGAAGTATCTGATTTGGTGGGGTCAGAGACCCAATTCTTATACCTAGTCATGCCTTTGAACTGGGGGAGACTTCAAACAAGGGTCTTTGAAGTGCACAGAGGTCCTTTCTTTCCAGTCCTGGCTCTAGACTATCAGTATGGATAATCAGCCCTTTTAGTGAGGATAGGCAATGCCTATTCAGATGTAGATGTCCTCCCATCCCACCCTTCCTGCTTTGGAAGAGCTCTCAGAATGCACATGAAAGTGGATGAGTACTCAGACGCAGAAAATCTTCTTGTGTTTGTGGTTGTCTAGAGAGAATGCTCAAAGTGTAGCTGTCACCCACCCAGATGTCTATTGGAGACAGGCTTTCTAAAAGAAGCATTTCTAAAATAGTAATGTTAAATCTGACTTTACAGATAAAGCAGTTTCATCATTACCATTCTAATGGTATCAAACATGAAATAGCTACTCCTTCTTAATCAGGAATTACAACTTAAAAGTGTATTAGGGAAGTCCTAATGTTAACCCATAAGAGGGGTAAGACCAACAGCAGTGAAAAATTACTTTGGAAGTTTTTCACTGCCAAGACATGGAAATCATAACACTACAGGTCTTACCTGTTATATAGCATCCTGTTCTATGGGCTATCTAGGGCCTACTTTAGGGGTGCCTTATATGTAATACAAAGTGAGTTTAATGCTTGTCAAGGAGTTTTAAATGCCAAGTCGAAACTGCAGACTACCCACACAGGCTCTGCAATGGCATGCCTGAGCTGTGGTTAAGGGGCTTCTGGAGGGGGTGGCACAAGGAGTTCTGCAGCCCACTAGCAGCATTCAATTTACAGGCCCTGGGCACAATTTGCTAGGGACTTATAAGTAAATTAAATATGATAATTGGGGTCAGGCCGATGTTACCATGATTCAGGAGAGAGCACATGCACTTTAGTACTGGTTAGCAGTGGTAAGTTGCACAAAGACCTAAAGCCAGCACAAATAAGGTCAGACAAAGGAAGGAGACAGGCAAAATGCTGGGGGGAAGACTATCCTAAAGCTGTGAGGTGTAACATGTGTCCCGCCCAGCTAAAAGTAGGGGAAAGCTCCCCAACCATTTGATGGTTCTCTTCACTAAGGCTGAAAAACCTGAAGAGACCAGAAGCATTGGTGTGGTCCTACCTCAGACGGTGTTCTACCATAAAGTCCATTCCCTGTAGGGAGATGAACCGCCTCAACCATTTAGGATTTGTGAGAAAGTAGCCTCATTCTAGCATGGTTACCACCATTTTTCACCTGTTTTTCAGTGTGCTTTTACTGTCTCACTGGGATCCTGCTAGTCAGGGCCCCAGTGCTCATATTTTGTGGTCTACATGTCAGTATGTTTTACTGTTTTGTCAGTATGCTTGACTGTGCCATTGGAGTTCTGCTAACCAGAACTCCAGTGCTTATGCTCTCTTTGTTTCCAAATTTGCACTTGCATACATGTAACCCAGTATTCCACTCCAAATTGGAATACTGGACCCGCCTTATAACTCCCTAGTATATTGTACCTGGGTACTCAGGGCATTGGGGTTCCAGGATATCCTTATGGGCTGCAGCATTTCTTTTGCCACCACAATGAGCTCATACAAACACTTCTGCAGGTCTGCCATTGCAGCCTGAGTGAAATAGTGGAAGCACTATTTCACAGCCATTTTCACTGCACCAGGTCACTTATAAGTCATCTATATATCTAACCTTTAGACCCTGAAGGCTAGGTGCATAGTACCTGTGTGTGAGGGCACCCCTGGCAGGGGTGCCCCCATGTCATCCAGGCCCATTTTTCTGGACTTCATGAGTGAGGGGACACCATTATAAGTGTCCACTACTTATAGGTCAACACATATCTGAAGCTTCACAATGGTAACTCAGAATATGGCCATGTGAGGTGTCTAGGATTGAGAAATGGTACCCCCAATCTGATTCTGGCATGAAGGCCAATTCCATGCACCCTAGGGGCTCCACCATGGACCCCTAGTACTGCCATGCCAGTCTTCTGAGATTTTCACTGCAGCCCCAGCTGCTGCCATTTCACAGACAGGCTCCTACCCTCCTGGGGCTTGAGCAGATCAACCCCAGGAAGGCAGAACAATGCATTTCCTCTAGGAGAGGAGTGTTACACCCTCTCCCTTTGGAAATAGGTGTTACAGGCATGGGATGGGTTTCCTTCCAGATTCTCTGGAAGTGCTTTGAAGGCCACAGATGGTGCCCTCCTTGCATAATCCAGTCTACACCGCTTCAGGGACCCCAAGTCCCTGCTCTGACATGAAATTGGACAAAGGAAAGGGGAGTGACCACTCCCCCGTCCATCACCACCGCAGGGGTGGTGCCCAGAGCTCCTCCAGAGTGTCCCTGGGTTCTGCCATCTTGTTTTCAGGATGGACAGGGAACTCTGGGAGCATCTAAGTGGCCAGTGCCAGCAGGAGACATCAGAGACCCCTCCTGATAGGTCCATACCTCATTAGGTGACCAATCCCCCTCTGAGGGCTATTTAGGGTCTCTCCTGTGGGTGTTTCCTCAGATTCGGTTTGGCAAGATTCCAGCAGGACTCCTCTGCAACCTCTGCTTCACCTTCTACCATCGGATCAACCACAGAACTGCTCCACGAACTCTACATCTGCAACAGAGTATCCAAGAAGGCTACTGCAACTCTGTAACTTCAGCTCCTGCCTGCAACTACAACAGTTTCCAGGTTGTGCATGCTCTGAGGACTGCCTGCCTTCATCCTGCACTTGAAGGACCGAAGGAATCTCCCATGGAGTGATGGAGTCACTTCCCTGCTTCAGCAGGCACCTCTCTCCAGTGACAACCAGTACACTGGGACTCGTCTCCTGGCAACGAGACTGATCCCTGGAACACAGGTAGTGGACCGAAGTGATTCTGACTGTCCAAAGGTCAAGCTGTCCAAATTTGGTGGAGGTAAGGGCTTGTCTCCCGAGCCAGACAGTACCCCTGCTCACCACATGTTTTGCAGCTCTTTGGGCTTCTGTGCACTTTTCCAAGAAATCCTTCATGCCCAGCGTAGCCCAGGTCCCCAGCACTCTATCCTGTGATGCTCCGCTCCCTGAGATGTTCAACGGTGGCGTGGGATCCCTTTGTGTAGTGATGCAATGACTGCATTTTGTACCTGTGTCCTGGAACTCTTGTGGGTGCTGCCTGGTCTTCTCAGGGCTCTCTAAAGTGCTGAGAGCCCCTCTGTCTCCTGAGTCTGAGTTTAGATCCCCATGTCCCTTCTGGGCCCAGGTAGCGCCTTTTCCTGCCAATCACAACATTCGCCTGAGCCAAGGCTTGTTGGCGGAATCCAACGACGAAATCCAACCTGCACCCAACGACTCGACTTGGGACATCTCTTGCACCAAGCTGGACCCCGCAACTGTCTTCTTTGGTGCATTTCTGATTTTTTTTTCTAACCGAGAATCCACCTTTGCACTTTAAGCCGTGTTAGCATGGGCTCCTGTTCTCCCTGGACTCTTCATCTGTTCTTGGACTTGGTCTCCTCTCTCCACAGGTCTTCAGGTCCAGGAATCCATTGTTGGTTGCTTGCAGTCTTGCCTGGTTCTTGCATAATCCTTCACTACAACTTCTAGTGTGTTCTGGGGAAACTTGCTGTACATTACTCATGTTTTCCTGGGCGCTGGGGTGGGGTAAATTACTTACCATAGGTGTTTTCTTACACTCCCAGCACCCCTCTACATACTACACTTGCCTAGGTGGGAATCCAACTTTTGTATTCCCCTATTTTTGTATATGGCTTGTGTTGTCCCTAGGCCAATTTAAATCTATTGTGTTTTTCATTGTTTGCACTATTCTATGACTGTTTACTTACCTGATTTTGGTTACTAGTGTATATATTGTGTATAACACTTACCTCCAGAAGGAGTATTGCCTCTAAGATATTTTTGGCCTTGTGTCACTAAAATAAAATACCTTTATTTTTGTTAACACTGAGTATTGTCTTAATTGTTATTAAGTACTGTGTGACTATAGTGGTATTTCTAGAGCTTTGCATGTCTCCTAATCAGCCTTGGCTGCTCTACTACAGCTGCCCCTAGAAAGCCTAAGCTGCTAGACACTGCCTACATTTCACTAATAAGGGATAACTGGACCTGGTATAAGGTGTACCTACCTTAGGTACCCTCTAAAAACCAGGCCAGCCTCCTAAAGGTACTTTACTTAGCTTTGGTGTTTTCTTACACTCCCAGCACCTCTCTATACACTACTCTTGCCTAGGGGGGTGTGACGGGCTGGCACAGCGCGACCCGTTCACATTCCCTACTTGTGCTGGCGCTGTCAGCATTGCCCTGGACTCTCCCCTTTTCACAGCGAATCATGAATGTCTTCCGGCAGCAAAGGAGGTGCCGGACCGGTGCTACGTGGGAGGAATGGACTTTAAAATGCCCTCGGCTGGAAGCAGGACAGCGTGCAACGGACGAGTGGAGAGCAGCAGCGCGGGCGGCAACATCCAAAGCAAAGCACGTAGCGAAGAAGAGGCGGACAGCAGACCAAAGACCCAGGAAGCGTAACACGAGTATTCCGGCCACGCTTCAGGAGAAGCGTGGCAACCACAGGTGCGTCCCGGGGATAAAACTCAGGGAACAAGGGGGGCTGGGTGGGGAACAGGGGCAGGAGAAGCACGGGGAAGTGGGAAACCGAGTAGGAAAATAAGGAAAGGACAACGGCAACATAGATTCAGGGAAAACCCCATAGGGAAAAAAGGACAGGCTCTCCTACCATATAATAGTAGAACAGAAAAGGCCAAGTGTAAGAAAGAAGACGAAACCTTACAGTCAGGAAGAAGAAAAGAACCATTTAAAAGGGAAACTGGTTGAAAACCATAGGAATAAAGAGGAGGAATAGATGACAGAAACTACACAGACAGAGAGACACAGTGGCACAAAGAAGAAATAATAAAGGAGAAGAAAAGGAGCCACTGGTAGAGATTGATACCAGGATATGAGAGGGTAAAGTAGCGATACTTACCTATTAATAGAGGTGCAGTCAGTGAAAGAGAAAAGGAGAAAAACACAAAGAAGTTAGACAAGAGGGAGAGAAAGCCTTCACAGGACAACTAAGAAGAAGGGAAAAACGGATTAGGGAAAGAAAAGAGCCAGAGGGTAAAAAGGAAAGGAACTTACCGGTACCTCTTGTTCTTTCCTCACATGCGCTTCCTGGGGACCCTGAGAGAGAAAAAATAAACAAAGAGAGGTAACAAGCCAGAAGAGGGAAACTGAAAGAAGAAACAGTACAAGGACAATAATTATATGTCACGCCATGACTTCCTAAAATCCAAATAAAGCACACCTAAAAACCCAACCAACCCTATCTCTTCGTGTCATCCTTGACCCCGGCCGGTCACAGGGGGGAACCAACTTTCACATTCCACTATTTTAGTATATGGTTTGTGTTGCCTCTAGGCCCATTCTAGCCTATGGTGATTTTCACTATTTGCACTATTTTGTGACTGTGCACTTACCTGATTTGGGTTACTAGTGTATATTTTATGTGTTTTACTTACCTCCTAAGGGAGTATAGCCTCCAAGATATTTTTGGCAATGTGTCACTAAAATAAAGTACCTTTATTTTTGGTAACACTGAGGCCCATATTTATACTTTTTTAGGGCCGTATTTGCGTCATTTTTTTTCTCGCAAAAGCGGTGCAAACTTCCAAATAGAGTTGTATTCTGTAAGTTTGCGCCGCTTTGCATGTCTCCTAGTTCAGCCTTGGCTGCTCTGCCTACAGCTACATCTAGACAGCCTGGCTTCTAGACACTGCCTACATTTCACTAATAAGGGATAACTGGACCTGGTCTAAGGTTTAAGTACCTGTGGTACCCACTACAAACCAGATGAGCCTCCTACAGGGTTTTCACCCCTCATCTGCTTGAGAGCCATCTGAGGGGTCTGTGGTCTGTCTAAACCATTAAGTGGGTCCCAAACATGTATGGTCTCAACTTCATCAGTGCCCAGACCACAACAAAACCTTCTTTTTCAATGGCACTGAACCTCTATTCCAATGGAAGTAACATCCTACTAAAGAAGACTACTGGTTGGTGTAGGCACTCATCATTTAGCCATGATAAGACTGTCCTTAAGCCATCATTTAAAGCATCCATTTGCACAATGAATTGCTTGGAGAAGTCAGGTGCCTTGAGTACAGGTGCTGTGCACATGGCTTCTCTGGGGATGTAAAAGGCGTTCTTAAGAGGCTGCACCTTGCCCCACTTCCTAGATATCCCAAATACACCACAAACCCCTGCTTAATCTTGCACTTGCTTGGTCTTTATGGTTAGGCCTGCCTGTTGCAGGGCCTGTAGCACCTCGCAGAGGTGGTGTAGGTGTTCATTCCATCTGGAACTATAGACAGTAATGTCATCTAGGTAGACGGCACAAAAGTCCACCCTTTTTAACCAACCCTTGATAGGTGGCAGGGGCATTTTGCAATCCAAAGGACATCACCCAATACTGGAAATGGCCCTCTGGGGTTGGAAATGACGACCTCTCTTTAACTCCCTCAGTCAAGGTGATCTGCCAGTACCCTGATGTGAAATAAAAGTTTCTGAGACATTTGGTAGCACCAAACATGTCAATGAGCTCTTTAGCTCGAGGGATGGGGTACTCATCAGTCCTGGTGACTGATTTGATTCCTCGGTTGTCCACATAGAACAGGTATTTTGGTGTGGTGCCATTTGGGCCGCCTTTGGTACCAACACCTCAGAGATGGACTGGAGACTAGAAGGGAGCTCAATCACCCCAGCAAATTGGAAACTTCCTCCTTCATGCTGGCTCTCACCCTGTCTGACAACCTGTAAATTTTGTTCTTTACAGGGGACTGTCTCCTGTGTCAGTTTCGTGGATGCACAGATGTGTGAGTCCAGCGGTGAGGGAGAACAGGTAGGCAAACTATAACAACAACTGATAACAGTGACCCACTGCTCTAGGATCAGAGTGGTAGAGAAGTTGACACCCTCCACTTACCCATACTGCTCTTATACAGAGAGGAGGTCAGGGAGAGGTTCACCCTTCTTTTCACTCACTTATCTGTCACAAGGAGCATGATAACTTTGGACCTCTTGAAATAAGGCTTGAGTCTGTTCAGATGGAGCATCCTTAGGGGCTTTTTAGTGGTTGTGAGATCCACAAGATAGGGGGTCTAGCCTTGTGTTCTTTAATCTCATATGGGCCAGTTCAGCGATCCTTGGAGACCCCATGGCTCTACTGGTTCCATGACTCATACTTTCTGGCCAGGTTGAAACTCCACCAGAGTGGCCTCCCGGTTATACTGGAATTTTAGCACTTCTTGGATGGCCTTAAGATTGCTGTTTTACTTTTTCCAGAAGTGGTGAATCTGGTTTTGGAGGGCTAGCATGTAGCGGAGCACATCCTGAGGGGGGTTCGTGGGAGCTTTCCCAAGAAACAAGGCTCAGCAGTCACCTATCAGGAAGGCCATAGAGGAGTTCAAAGGGACTGAAATGCACTGTTTTCTGTGGTACCTCCTTCTAGGCAAAGAAAACTCATTGCAAGAGGACATCACACATGTTTCATGGGTTCAGGTAAACCCATAATCATGCCTTGTAAGGTCTTGTTCAATCTCCTAGCAAGACCTTTGGTCTGGGGTGCTAAGGGGTAGTGAACTTTTAGGTCACACTGCACTCATCCCATATGGACTTCATGTACACAGCCATGAAGTTAGAGCATCTGTCAACCACTACCTCCTTTGGGAGCCCCACACAGATGAAGATCCCCATAAGAGCTCTAGTCACCACAGGTGCAGTCACTGACCTCGGTGGGATTGCCTCCTAATGGCGGGAAGCATGATCCACCAAGACTAGGACAAACCTGTTGTCTAGGGCTGTGTTGGGATCCAAAGGTCTAATTGTGTAGATGCCTACCCTCTCAAAGAGGGTGCCAATGATGGGTAATGGAGTCTTTGTGCTTTTTCCCTTACCTATAACTGGCTAGTTATGCATCTGAGGCTGTCTTCATTCTGGGCCAATAGAAGTGGGAGACAAGACAGGTGAAGTCCTTGTCTTGTCTCAAATGTCCTGCCAGGGGTATGCAGTGAACCAGACCCAGTAGGAAGACCCTATAACACTGAGGAAGCACCAGCTCACAAGCTGTCCCAGTACCAGGACCTGGGGCTCACTATTAAGGAGATCATTCTCCCAGCAGGCTAGGTCATCCTCAGAGGCTTCACCTGCTGCATGGCGGAGGCCTGTTGCCTCAAGCCCTCAAGATTGAGATACTCTCTCTGTGTTTGGCAGAATTCCTCCCTGTTGGGCCCTCCCTCAACCTTCCAGCTGGGAAGTTCAGGTAGGTCACCTAGGGTGGCAATGTCCTCCCTGATTGGCTCGGGGGCCTCCTCCTCAGGGACTCTTTGAACCTCCACCATAGGAACATCAGGGACCAGTTTCCCAGACCCTTTACCCCTCTCCTCAGCAGTTCTTTAGGCCATTTTTCCAGGCTCCAAAAACCCTTGACTCCCTTCCCGGGAAGCCGTGAACCATTTGGACATAAAGACCCACCAGGCAATTCCAACATCTCCAAGTGAGACCTGAGTTCTACCTCCCTCCAGGCAGTGAGCTACATGTAATGCCTAACAGACAATCAACAGGCATGGCAATGCTCACAGCAACTTTCAGAGAACCTGAGCCCCCACCTACACTCAAAGGGAACCAGAGCCAACAGTCCATGGCTCTCATAGTTGTCGGCAACTATGACTTGCTGAAATGTGTTCGGTAGGGCCTGCTCTTCAGACACCAGCTGACACTTGACTGGTGTCATGCTCATGATTCCCTTTATACTGCACACCTGAGTGAGCATGCATACCTAGGTTCCCCTCCACCAGACACTGACAATCAGCACGCATGACAAAGGATTACATAGGATTCATTCATTGCTTCACGGGTGCCTTTAAAGTTCCACTGAATATGATGACACTGCACTTCTAAATGCATTTTTAAGGATGTGTTTTTTGTCTTTAGAAATGCTAATGGAGGATGTTTCGATACCTGCAGGGCAGTCATTAAATAACAGCAGAAAATTCCCAAATCTTTCCCTGTAGCCTGACTTCAGTCTGCTACATCCCTCTGCTCACCCCCACAGAACAAGAAGAAGAAATGTGGCAGTTTTATCTACTGCTCAGATTCCGGGGGGGTTTGGTGCCTGTCTGGACCTTCCTCAAGCCCTACTTCATGTTTTCTTTTGGAAATGGAGGGTGTGTAAGGTATGAGTCCAGTGTGCAACAGGTTTGAGATGATACAGAGTAGTATTACAAGCTACCAGTATTTGAATTTCCACAATTGCATATGTGTCATGGTAAACTGAGGCACAGAACCTTTTTGAATTCCTAATTTCACGATACAGAGCATAGCAGTTGTATCTGTACTGCTTGTACATTGAGTTAATGTAAGGTTGATGATTAACCTCTCCTGGAGCAGGTGCTTCTGCTGATGGTGACAGAGTGCACTTGATTAATATCTTTCATTGGTACAACAGGTTATTGACAACCATATACACATGAGAAAGCAAACAATGAATACTGAGGGCAAATGTTTTTAGGCTTAACTCTAAGTAGCAACTAAAATCACATGCCCAGTATTTGAGAGATTATCAGGCATTTAGGGAGTGGTTTCGCTATATAACTTACCTGATTATAAAAACAAGATTAAAAATACTTTGTAATGTGAGCCAAAAAGCAACTCTGTAAAACAGGCACTGAGCACATGCTCTCTCATTATTAAATTGTACAACTCAACATAATCATTAACTTTGCTGCCCATTACTCACCCATTCAGTGACTTACTGGAGTAATCAATTAAATCTACAGAGGATTGGTTGTGGAGCTTCTGAATGTCCCTGAATCTTTAGTGATACTTCTCAAAGGTCAACCCAAATTTGGTAAGATAGATTTCATGGGAGTGTATTTTGTTTGGTCATCATCCTCTACTATTAGACGTCTGTCACTTCTAAGTGTCTGCATGTGTTTCCATAGATCCCCACAGTGCTCCTCAGGAACCCTATGTACCTTCTATTGATGACTTCTCTCACTACGTAATTGGGCATTAAATCCTTATGTGTATAAACCTTATCTCCATCAGGTGCTGTATATGTGCTACCACAATCACTGCTGAAATATGCCTACCTGGCCTTGATTTCTAGCTCTATTAGATTCAGTTAATGAGCCAGCAAAGGTTTCTTCTCAGCTAAGGTTCTTTCAGCCCCAGCCTTCCTTTCTTCATGCCCTATTTTCAATGTTGCCAACAGCAGCTGGAATTCTTTCACCTTCCTACTCTCCTCTGGGGACAGGCACTGGCTAGAGACGGTGCTTCCTGCTTTCACAGGGAGCTTCAGTCCAGCAGTGTCCTCCTCTACTGTTGTGAGTAGCTCTTAGAGAGAGCCATTCACAGGCCCCTCCAACTCATCATTCTCTTGGGAGTGGGCCTGTGCCCAGGTCCTTGGCTCCATTTGACACTCCACCTTCTTGGTGGCTCTTGGAGCAGGTACCCCCATCTCATTGCAGAAGCTTTTTAACTGGATACCTGTATAAACTTACAGGTTGGCTAGCTCATACTCTGTGACTTCACTTGCAGTGCTAGCCAGATACATGATCTATAGGATAGATCATAAATGCAGAGTAGGAAAAAATTTTAAATGGTCGGAAATTTGGATGGGTAGTGTACACCTAGCTATTGTATGGCAGGCACAAACATAAGTCCTACCCTGCCATTGCCACCAAAGTCAGAAATTGGTTCTCTAGTTGGCAGAGGTATACAACCCATCCAAATAGGGACCACAAACCTAGTCAGGGTAAGTCACAACACAACCAAAATCATCCTGTGCTAACTGTCTGGTAGCTTGGCACAGAGCAGGCAGGCTTAACTCAGAAGGCAATGCGTAAAGTATTTGTACAATAACTCATCCAGTCACACAATGAAAACACCACAAAAAGGCTCTATACCAGGTTAGAAAAATAGATTGTTATTTTATAAAAGTCACATCGAGTGCGTAAGACCTGATCACTGTGATAGCATACAAATAATGGCCTGTAATTGCCTGTAGTGATCACATCAGGACATTGTTGTCATATCACTAATATATGGAAAATGAGAAGCCATAGGTGACAGTAAGTAGAGATGCAAAGGAAGTGAATACCATCTTGCTACAAATACACAGATAAATCTTTGGAGGAGTTTCAGCGGTTGGTGAATGGGGTCCTACCCCAGTACGGACTGCTGTAAGGGCCTCCAGATCAACAGGTGAGTACACCTTGGGCACGATGCATGTGTGAAGGATGCATTGAGATGTGTGTGCAAGCATCGTGTCGTGGGGGTGATGTCATGTGGTGGTGTAATGGTGTGCGCTGCCCGATGTGTGTGCCAATGGGGAAGGAAACAAGATTGGTGGGCCATATCTGTGACAGGCTGGATTGCATATGTAATGGTGTCCTCCTGTCTGTATTGCCTCTGCATGTCAGCACCCATCAAAAGAAGGGACCATGGCTTGCCATCGCCAAGGACGTGCGGACCCTGGGGGTCTATGGCAGGTGGAGCACCCACTCTCGGAAAAGGTGGGAGGACCTAAGACTGTGGGTACGGAAGACCGCGGAGGCCCAGCTGGGGAGGGTCTCCGAACGAGGAAGGGGTGCCGGTCGGAACCTGACCGCCCTCATGGCCCGCATACTGGCAGTGGCCTACCCAGAGCTGGATGGGCGCTTGAGGGCATCACAGCAGCCACAAGGGGGTGCGTACACTGGCCGTTACAACAATATTTTGTAGGTGGCATGGGATCCAGGTCATGTGTGTCAGTCGTGCCCCTTAATGCCAGGCCAGACATTGCATCGTGGTCCAGCTCCAGGGTAATGTTTGAAAGGAAAAACAAGGTATCCTAGCGAGGTTGGATTCCATGTCAGACAGGGCTTAGTGGGTCCCAGGAGGTGTGCAGTTGGTGGTGTTTGGCCCTCATATTGCTGTGGCATCTACCCAAATCAATGGCAGTGCAATGCATAGTGCTCAAGCCTGATTCCAGTGTGTGACGGTGCTGTGTATGCCAACTGTGGTGTTGGTGCAGTAATTGACCCAGTGTTCTTTTTCTCTCTCTCCCCCCTTTATCTTCTGTCATCCTGTCCATATGTGCATTAGTATCATCCTGCAGAGGAGCCGGAGCACTGGCGACAGAGGGAGCTGCATCCCACAGGGCCCAGGAGGCAGAGTCCACCGACTCTGAGGGAACGAGTGGAACGGAGGGCGAGGGGAGCACCACATCGGAGACAGGAGGTGACAACACAGACTCAGATACCTCCTCCGATGGAAGCTCCCTGGTGGTGGTGGACACCTCTGTGACCACCCCAGCTGAGGCCACGACCTCACCTCCTGCCACGAAGGTGAAGAAGCACTTGACATATGTCATGAAAGGGGAAGAAGTCCTCGACTCCTGCCATGAAGGAGAAGGAGCCCGCACCTCCTTCCATGAACTCGAAGAAGCCCTCGACATCTGGCATGAAGGGGAGGAAGCCCTTGACTCCAGCAGAGGATGGCAGGATGACACCACAACCACCACCAGGGGTCACAGAGCCCTTACCTCCAGCTGAGGCAGTGCAGACAACTCCTACTGCAGAGGCTGCACCTTCACCCGCTGAGACAGTGCAGCCCTCACCTCCATCAAAGGCTGCCCAGGAGGCACCTTCACCCGCTGACAGAGTGCAACCCTCACCTCCAGCTGAGGCTGGCAGGATGACACCACCACCACCAGTGGTCACGGAGCCCTCACCTCCAGCTGAGGCAGTGCAGCCCACTCCTCCTGCAGAGCCAGCACCTTCACTTGCTGAGACAGTGCAGCCCTTACCTCCAGCAGATGCTGCCCAGGAGGCACCTTCACCTGCTGACATAGTGCAGCCCTCCCCTCCAGATGAGACAGTGCAGCCCTCACCTCCAGCAGAGAGCATGTAGGCTACCCTCCTGGGACTGCTGTACAAGGAGCCCCCTCCAGAACCAGTGGGCAAGTCACCCACCTGAGAGACTGTGGCCTTGCACTCCCCAGCACAGAGAAATGGGCATGGAGCCCCCTCTAGAACCAGTGGGAGAGTTCCTTAGTTCGGCTGAGGTGCCTCCGTCCCCCAACCCCTCTGAGGTATCTGCCCACTTGCAAAATGATGCCCCTCCTGAGTTCTGTGCAGTTGATGTCAGGAGACAAGTTGGGCCTTGGACTGTGCCCTGTGGCCATTTGGGCCCTTTGTACTTTGGACTGGGCATTGGCCCTTTGTGGACAATTGTACATATCTGGTTCATGTGGTGACTTTTCCCTTGCTAATACATTTTCAGTAATTCCGAAATTTGGTCCTTGTTTTATTGTGCAGTGTGTCGTGTGCCATTGTTTTTTGGCTGCAATTGGTTCTGTGTATGGTGTGTGTGTCTGGTGTGTGTTGTGCGTGTGTGTCACTCTCTTTTTCCTCCCCCCCTCCCTTCTGTGCTGTACTCCCCGTCATCGTCTTTGTCGGCATTGGTGTTCCTGGTGGAGCATGGTGTAGAAGAGCATTGGGAAGACTTGAAGTTCCGATTACATGGCTGCGGCGGAGTCCTCTGTGTACTTTCATTTTCTGTGTTCTGTTTCTGCCAGACATTTGATGGCGTTGGCACCGCCCCACGAATCCTGGCCCAATCCTGAGTACTTGGAAAGGGGCTGAAATAATTCCTATTTATAAAAAGGCGATGTGAGCGCCCCAACCAATTATAGACCTATTAGCCGTATTGATAATCTCCAGAAAATGTTTGCCAAACAGCTCTTAGAAAGGCTATTAAGTTGGGTACAGGTCCATCAGGCGCTATCTCCCGTCACAGGCAGGCTTTCACCCAAAAACCAGTACGGTAGATCAGGTCTTTAGATTGGTGCTTTTATGTTGAAAATATGTAGCCCTTGCCAAGCAAAATCTAGATGTTGTTTTTGTGGACCTTCGATCTGCTTTTGATATGATCCACAGAGAAAAACTATGGGGAGTGTTACACAGAATGGGCAGTCCTATCAACATAATCCATTTACTACAACGGTTACATGAGAATACATATGCTCAGGTGAGATGCAGTAATCAGGGAGAATTGACAGAACATATTCCCATTCAGAGGGGGGTTCGCCAATGATGTGTCTTGGCTCCAACGTTATTTACTTTATTTATAAATGAGGTGGTACAAATTTTGCCTCTTTGTCAGAATGATGCACCCTCCTTAAACGTGCAGAAAATCCCTATACTACTCTTTGCAGATGACTCTCTACTCATCTTTAAGACCCCTATGGGTCTTCAGATTCTTGTTGACAGGTTTAAATCATACTGTGCAGACTATGGCCTGGAACTAAATGTTAGTAAAACCAACCTAACGGTGTTTAGTCCAGGATCAATTAGGAGATGTACCATCATTTTAGATGGGACCCCTTTAAGTGAGGTTAGCTCAATAGATTACCTGGGAGTGAGGATCTCAAATAATTTACCTTGGGAGGATCAGATTAGCAAAAGTGCGGTGCTTCTCCAGCATAGGGTGGGTGTTATCCTGCGTTTCTATAAAAGCTCTGGATCAAAAGCCATATCCCTGGCTATCAAAATCTATCTGGCAAAGGCGCAGTGTGCAGCTGCCTATGGTGCCGAGGAGTGGGGGTTCCACAATAGCAGAAGATTATCTGTGGGTGAAAATAATTTTGCCAGGGCTCTATTTGCGTGCCCTCGTAGCACACCCCTGACCCTGGCGTTTCTGGATCTTGGGTTCAATTGCATAGCTGAAGTGATCGCTGTGAGACCCTCACTCTTCTGGGTAAGGATTTGGACTTCCCCTCAGCTTATTAGATATAGGGACTCCCTTCCTCACCTACTAAAAAGACCAAATGTAGTTTCTATCCCATAGTTTAGACATGTGTCAAAATGGTTTCGTACTTTGGGGCTTGGAAGCTATTGTGAGAATCCACAGAATTTAGGGAA
The DNA here is from genome assembly GCF_031143425.1 of Pleurodeles waltl. Taxonomy (NCBI): domain Eukaryota; kingdom Metazoa; phylum Chordata; class Amphibia; order Caudata; family Salamandridae; genus Pleurodeles; species Pleurodeles waltl. The sequence continues at coordinate 897,320,064 of NC_090437.1, read as the reverse complement.
AAACCATAAATTGATCTTGAAAGCAGCTTATTGGTCCTATGTAAGAAATAATCTCTTTTGCTGCATATCACATGGTCCAATCAATTTCTTGACATTAAGTGGTATCCTTAGTTTGATTTTTACTTAGATCTTATACCTGACTTATTGGGAAAGAGTTTGTATGCTCGTTTTCATTTTGGGTGTCTACCATTGCTGTCCTTAACTGGTACTTGGGGATCATCTCTAACATCTGACCTATGTCCTGCCTGTTGTGACAGTACTGAATCTGTTGAACATTTTGGGGGTCATTCTAACTCTGGCGGGCGGCGGAGGCCGCCCGCCAGAGTTCCCCCTCCAGAACACCGCTCTGCGGTCCGAAGACCGCCGCGGTGATTCTGTGTTTCCCGCTGGGCTGGCGGGCGACCGCCAGAAGGCCGCCCGCCAGCCCAGCGGGAAACCCCTTCCCACGAGGAAGCCGGCTCCGAATGGAGCCGGCGGAGTGGGAAAGGTGCGACGGGTGCAGTTGCACCTGTCACGAATTTTAGTGTCTGCTAAGCAGACACTGAAATTCTTTGTGGGGCCCTCTTACGGGGGCCCCTGCAGTGCCCATGCCATTGGCATGGGCACTGCAGGGGCCCCCAGGGGCCCCACGACACCCCATACCGCCATCCTGTTCCTGGGGGGCGAACCGCCAGGAACAGGATGGCGGTATGGGGTGTCGGAATCCCCATGGCGGCGCAGCAAGCTGCGCCGCCATGGAGGATTTAGCAGGGCAGCGGAAAACCGGCAGGAGACCGCCGGTTTTCCTGTTCTGACCGCGGCCATACCGCCGCGGTCAGAATGCCCTGCGGAGCACCGCCAGCCTGTTGGCGGTGCTCCCGCCGACCCTGGCCCAGAATGACCCCCTTTATGTTTTTTTGTCTGGCATATTCCATTCCCGGTTCAAGTGGACTCGTACAATCTGTCGAAATTTGTGCTTAAGACAATGTCGTACTGCCTTAAGGATTCTGAAAAGTGATACTTCAACCATTTTAATTTCTGCGGTTAGCAAGTTCCTTGTGGCTGCCTGGCACATACGTATTTGTTTTCTTAAAATTGTTCAAAATGCCTTGTAAATAAGTATGTTCCAGGCATGAAGTGGGAGGTTTTAGATTTTACTGTAATTGATGAATGATCTTTTTAATTTTCTCCATGTTTTTTTTAAACTTTTCTATGAGCTTAAATTGTCTTATGGTTGCTTTGATGGTTATGTTGACCAAATAAAGCTTGTGTTTATCAATTAAATCCTGGCAGTTTCCTGTGTCATAATATTGCGGGCTGTACTTTGTCTTCCGCTTGGCTGTTGATGGCTACCGCCGTGGTGCGTGGTGTTAACGCCCTGGCGGATGGTGTGATACATTGGCTGTCTATGAGAGTTATTACTGCCATGGTCATAATTTGGCGGTAGTTACCACCGGCCTGTTGGAGGTATTTCAGCCTCTTTACCACTTACCTCCAATGTCCTGATGAGGGCCATGTTGTCAAAAAACACAAAGCACCAACTGTGGATATCTGGCAGTGGTAGACACGGACAAAGTCACAAGTTTGCGCTAACTGAGATGGAGCTTGGGCTGGCTACAGGAACTCAGTTAAGCCCACTGAAAAAGAGGATCTTAAATCCCGGTTGCGGAGCACTGTGTCAGGAATGCATCGCACAGTGGCTAGTTCTGAGGAAACTGCATAGGAGGCTGTGGTCGGTGATGCAAAGTCCTTGCCTTGAGGAAATCAAAGTCACAAGTTCAGATGGTGAGCAGGCTGGCTACAGGTACCCAGTCAGTCCCACTGAACAAGAGTACCTTAAATCCTGGTTCTGGAGCATTGCAAAGTCCCATGTAGAGGGTGCTTCGCGCAGCAGATGGTTCTGAGGAAGCTGTGGGCTTCCAATGCTGAATCCTGTGCTGTCATCAATGATGCTGTCATCAAGGAACTTGTGATGTGAAGGTCTGCTTCGAGGATGCATCACACAGCTGAAGTTCCTGGGAGGCTGCTGGCAGTGAAGCAAAGTCTTTGCATCGAGGAAAGCCATGCAACTGAGGCGATGCATCGCTTCTGCTCTAGGTTGCACAGCAGAGGAGATGTGTTAGTTCTGCTGAAACCAAAGATGGGGTGGCAAGGCACTTTCAGGACCACTTCCACCAGGGGTCCAGGACTGGGCTGGTAGCACTGGGCAGGGTAGGACTCACAGATGGCAGAGTCCAGATTCTGAGTTCAAGGTTGTAGGAGCTTTCTGTTCCTGAGGTGGATCCAGTCAGGGGGCCAGCCAATTAGTACTTGGAGTTACTCTGGAGACCTTGGTTCCACAGATGCTGATCCAGTCTTTCTCAGCCTTGCAAGAAGACAGCGGCAGCAAGTCAGCACAGCAGGGCAGCAGTTCATCAGAGGAGAAGTGGAGGAAGCTTCTAGAGCTTTCCAACTCCCTAAGGTGTCAGGGATCCCCTTTTACCCTGTTCTAGCCCCAGCCTGTCTGGGGTCACAATAGACTAGCGACAATCTCTTTGTGACTGTTAATTCAGAGAGGCCCATCATGCCAATACCTCTTTTCCATTTGTCTTACTGTCTGGGAGCATCACACAAAGATCATCTGCCAGCTACACTTAGTCATGCAACCCAGGTTCAGACTGCATATATCATATTGTTAGGACTTTCTAAAAGTGTCATTTTCAGAATTGTGATAAAAAATCTGACTTTATCATTAAAGAGGGTGTTTAAGTGTAATTATTTTGACATGACTTGTATACCTGCTTCCAATTTGAGGATAAAGCTTATTACATATAATAAGATAACTCCAATGTTATTCTATTGCAGAGGTAGGCCTTGCAGTACTTTAAGAATTGTTTACCGCCAGGACATTTAAAACGTAAAAGTACGTGTCCTATTTGATAAATTCACTGCACCCTGCCCTCTATACTGTCAGGGACTACGCTATGATTGACCTATATATATTAAGAAGGGAGTTTTAGGCCTGGCAAAAGGTTGCAATTGCAGACCTGAGACATGTTTAAAGGACTACTTAGAGGGTAGGACAATCAGTGCTGCAGGTCCACTAGTACCATTTAAATTATATACCCTGGATACAGACAATACAATTTTAGTAGGGGCTTAAAGGTAAATGTGCCAATGTGCTTAAGTCAATTCTACCATATTTTAAGAGGAGAGCACAAGCGCTTTACAACTAGTTACCAGTAGTAGAGCGCACAGATTATTAAAGCCAGCAAAAACGAAGTCAGCAAAACAAGAGGGCTGAAGGCAAAAGGTTAGGGGAGAACAATGGCAGGATATCAGGTCTAACAAGGGCAATATAATCAAAAGAGGTTTGTGACTTTTACTAAGTCCTCTTTCTCAAGTGGGTCTTATTGTAAATGAACCATCTAGAGAGGATAGTGGTAACCCCTCATTTTTAGGGAGAAACAGGTGAGGTTCAGACAGAGGAACAAGTGAGGGCAAGGGCCTGACAGGGATAGAGGTAGAGGAAACAATTATTATACATAGGATTCCCACAGTAAATAACAGCCACACTGCCAAATGTAAGTCTGGTAAACATTATACAGAATCCATCCCATACAACCCCCATCTTAATTCTTTTCAAGCCCATATTGATAAATTCTAAATCCTTAGTGCTCAGAAAGGTGATCTCATTTGTTCTCACAAATAGACCTAATCCAAAATGTGGGTGCATTTACACACTTTATCATCAAGCTCGGTGGGCGATCCCTCACATTAGCCATCAATACCTGTATAGTAAAGACAATGTTAACAGGATCCGATGGGGCAAAAATATGGAGTGATCATACTTCCAAGAATTTAAAAGTAGAAGTAAACCAGTTTATTTGCCAACAAATATATGTGGACCCTAGCACAAGAATGGAAGGTGCTTAAGGTTGAGCTTAGTACTCTGAGTAGTATATATTTAATTCTCCTCAAACTTATAATGGATTATGCAATGAAGTCATAAGTCACTATTTTGCTACAAAGCTGCGCTCTTGACACCCTTGTGATCCAAGGTCAAACAAAGCTCCATTTGCTGGCTCATGTCACCATGATATTGGGAGTCATATTGATGCGGGTAGTTGGATCGCACTTGCACCATGCAACAGGGTACATATGTAAGTCCAAAATGCAATTTAGGAAGACATGCAAATCCACCTTGTGCGGCCCTCAGAGGCTTGTTAAATTTGGAGTAAAGCAAAGAAGAGAAAATCACTCCCTTGAATTACTCTACCCCAGGGAGGCATTCCACGCTCCCACAAAATATCTATGGACTTTGCCACATTACCAGATTTACCAGAAGTGCTAGACCATGAAAGGTGCCAAAATGCTGTGCTTTCCCATGTGATACATAAAGAGGAGAAATATCTTTATTGTCACTCTGCGGCACAGATAGATAGAGGAAAATGGAAAGTGTGTTCTGTAGGAAGGTGCCCACCATACACAAAACAATGATCCTTACAAAGCAGGGCTGCAAGGGTGTCTGTGTTGGCACTAGGCAGTGAAATTAGCTTCAGCAGAGACAAATACAGTAATGCTCTTATTCCTATAATATGGCAAATTCCTGTCCTTTCCTGGTGACACAGCGCAGCAAGGTGACTTGCTGCACTGCACAGGGCCACATCCTCATAAATCTGTCCCTGGATGTCTAGATTTCTGGGCTAGCCCAAGTGCAATAACTTCTGATGGAGCATTTGCCTGTTATGTTGTAAAGAAGGTTGACAAACCCTGAAGTCCTGCAAAGAGTTAAACTAGAGATGGGGAAACAAATCCACTTAGAACCATCACATTTTAAACAGTGCAACCAATTTGATCACACATTGAAACCCCAAGTCAGAAAATCAAGTTAAAGGGTTTTATTACAAGTTAACTCTAATGTTAATGTAAACAATTCTTAAAAACATACTGTAAAGATACAGTATGACAATCGGGCTGTCATCACACCCAAAGAACTGTATGTGTGCTAACAGAAAGCAAACTAATAATTCAGATACAGCCACAAAGAATATCAACAGCAAGATCTGATGCTCCGCAAACAAACTTTGGTGCAATTGATTACACATTTGTGCAATTTGAAGTGATCTAACTAAATAAGCTAAAATCTGTGAAAGAAACCTAAAGAATGCATTTGTCCCAATTAAAGGACATAATGACTAAGAATAAAAAGCAAATAAAGGACAAAAAACTATTTGGAAAAACTTTGTTAGTAAAAGTCCAATGAAGGTACACAGAAGGCAAAAGTAAAGGTGTCACCATATAAGAAGCTTGGTCAAGAGTATTCTCAGAGAATCAATTGTTAGCGAAAGCTACACTCTGCAAGCATTTAGGAATGGGTAAAGCTAGAGGTCTGTACCTCTACAACCAAAGGGGAGTGTGCTCCAATGGTGATTGGTCAGGATGGTTCTGCTCAATCTGGTAGTGAAAGTCCTAGTTAAAATAACAGTTTGTTTTGGTAACGCCTCCTCTGAACAGGAAACTTCCAGGTCCATCTTCCCACGTCTCAAGGGTACTTTCCACCGAATCCATTCTTTGCCAAAACCATTCTGGAAAGGTAAACATCCTTGGTCTCCTGTAAGACAATTGCAACAAATGTAAATGTTGATTCTCTCAAACTCTCTGTGTATCTCTTCAAGGTTATTTTCTGAGACTCTCTATGAATAGGAAAATAGCATATTTATTTCCAAACTAACATTTCTCTGCACAAACACCTAAACAAATGACACATTAGCAAAAATTGAAACATTTTCTCGTGTTCAGGAAAAATATGATTCAGGCCTAGTTCAGCTAACAGAAAGAAATAATTCAATTGCATATTTAATTGCTGTTATACTAAACTATGTATGTCAACAAATTTTAACATGAAATGTTAATTATACTTTGTCAGTTTAAACTAAACTCCATTATACAATGAAATGTAAAACTAAATTGTTGACACATATAAATGAATATGAAGGGAAGCTAAATTTCTTCAATGTTAATCAATAATTTCAAAATATGGTCACATGTAGGTCAAGATTGTGACATCAGGGATGATAGCAATCTATGCTATTCCAATCCCGCTTCTGATGGTGAATCAAGGCATCACATTAATCTGTAATCTGATGTCATCAATGAGAGAGATCAAAATAGAAGGGATCACCCCTGGAAAGGTCTTCTGGATGCCTCTAACTGCGTAATACAATGTAATAGATGTTTCTTCTATTCACAAGTTCTATCTCCTCCTTTCTTCTCTCCTTTTATCCTCTCCTCATCTTAAATTCATTGTGCCCATTGTAAAATTCAAACAGGATCAATACGCATAGAGCAATTATCAGCAAAGGTCTCACAATGCTTCCAACAATCCCACTTCCCAAATGTTCAAACAATTTTCCAAAGTCATAAAGCCCACTTCTAACAGCTTCCCAAGTAACTGTTGCTTCTAGCTCTTCTAAGTCTCTTTTCAGGTGAGTAATGGTCTTAATATACTTCCTCACCTGCTTACTGGGATGTAAATTCAACAGTGTTGACCCTTTAGCCTCCAACATGCTCCACCTTCCTTCATAAGAAGGATGTCTAGTGCAAGTCTATTGATCTGACAGCAGCCATCTCAGTATCCACTAGCAGAAACAACTTTGCAATGTCAGTTGACAACGCTCTTATCTTAAAAATATTCAAAATCACTCCACTGATGGAATCAGTACTCCAATGATTTCTCCTATAATGTCTGAAGCACTAGCGCCTCTCCCAGTTCTGGTTCATGTCCTCTTTTCCCACACAGGATCATCTAATTATTCTGCACGATAAAGCTTTGGTAAAACTACCTCAAAATAACATGTACCAGCCTATTGTTTGGGAAAACTAAAATAAGCACAGTTTCCACAAATGAAATAAACTCCAGGTAGAGTGGGATCTTGTCCAGCTAACATAAACTCCAACTACTCTTGATTTGAAACACATGTCTAAATTCACTGGCCCTACAAATTTGGTATCTGTCTGACATTTGACAAGATCACTAGAATGATGTGATGTGACCCCTTCCACTGAGGATCCCAGTACGACATCCAAATGTCCTTCTTTACCATCACCCAATCACCAGGGCACAAGTCGTGACACTAGTCCTACTGGGGAAAGTCCTGTCTTTCAGTCTGGAGTACTGCGCAGACTCATTAACACAAGATGCAGTGCAGCTGACCAATTCAACAAAGTTGATGCACATACTTTGGCCAATCTGTATTTCAAAATGCCATTGACTTGCTCTGCAGGGCATGAAGCCTCAGGTCTGTAACTGCAAAGATGTCCCTGTCCAACTTGTGATGCTATACAGAGTAACTTCAGGACCTCAGTGTTAAAGTGTGTCCCTCTGTCTAACTCTAGAGAAGTTGGAAACCCAAAAAAGGGTATCAACTCTCTTAACAAAAGCTTAGCTACTGTGAATCTGTAATTTTTCCTGGTAGGTTAAGCTTCAACCCAACGGGAGAAAATGCATACAGTGACCAAACTGTATCTCAGTCCATTGCATTCTGGAAGCTCTATGAAGTGTAGCTGCATCCTATTGAAAGGGCCTCCTGATCTCCTGATGAGACTCAGGATTACTGTAGTTCATTTTCCTACATTCATTTGTTGACACTTAACATACCTGTGTCACAAATCATCTGCCATCAATCTGAACCTAGAGTTAAACCATGACTATTCAAAAAGACACACCATGGCATCACATCCCACATGAGCTGGACCATGGTAATGCCTCGCCCCATAGAAGCAACAAACTTTTTGGCATCACAACTCATCCAGCATTTAATACCCAACCATCATCTTCATTTTGTTTGACACATCCTGCTCTAATCAAACTCTGCTGTTCCTCTACTGACAATTCTTCCTGCAACTTTCTCACTTCTTCCCCTGTGTCTGCAGTAGTTAACAAGAGGTTGTAATTTGTCTCATCGGAACCCTCATTCACACATTCACCATTAAATGCACATGAGTTTAGGGCATATCATCTTGCCACCTCATCAGCATAATTGTTACCAACAGTGACACAGTCATTCTCCTTGTGGTACACGAGGCATTTGACAACCAGTCTGAACTGACAATTGCAATACATTAAGTAAATCAAATACTTTATCTCTGTGCATCATTGGCGATCCAGAAGAGGTCATAAAACCTCTCTGGGACCACACCTGTTCAAAGTCATGACCAACACCAAAGCAATATTGAAAATTGTCATTGTCACCTTCAGCTTGTCTGAAACACAGCATGCCTTTGTGAGGGCAATCTATTCAGCTACTTGGGCAGAAAAGACCCCTTGAAGCCAGGAGGCTTTGCCCACTTCTGAGACAATGCAGAGTACGTAGGCAGCTTTCAGATTTCCTTCATGGTCTCTCAAACAAGAACCATCGACAAACAACAAATAATCAGATTCATCAAGTGGTGTATCTTGTGTATCAGGTCTTGGCTCAGTGTAAAATTCAATGACATCTAGACAGTCCTGCTAAATTTCATCATCCATATCAATCACACGTATAGGAAGTAAGTTTGCTGGGTTCAAAATAGTTCATCGATGTAAGGTAACATTGGGAGCAACAAGATGGTCTTCTCATACTTAGCCTGCAATTGGTGAGGTGTTGGGTTTTTGTGTGGGTCCACACAAAACAGAGAGGGGCACAAAAACATTCAGGGAATGACCCATAGTAATGCTTTTGCACTGATCAATACTCAATTACAGCTGCAACTGTCTTGGCACAGTCAGGTACCACTGGGTCATTCAGGGATTGGCTTGTAGTGAAAACTAGCTCTTCTTCATGAGTCTGAATCTACGTGCCTCTTAGAGTGCAACAGATTCAACAATTGAGTTGACATAGTAAATCACTGTAGGAAAGTATCATCTTTCTTGGCATGTTACCCCCAATTACCACCAGTTTGTCCGTATATTTTGCCTGTCTCACTGGGATCCTGCTGGTCAGGACCCCAGTGTGTGGCCTAATGTGTGTGTTGTCAGTAGTGATTAACTGTGCCACTGAAGTTCTGCTAACCAGAACTTCAGTGCTTATGCTCTCTTTGCTTCCAAATTAGTCACTATAGTTAGGACTTCATATTCCAATTCCAACTGGCAAACTTGACCCCACTTATAAGTCCCTAGTATATGGTACTTAGGTACCCAGGACATTGGGGTTCCAGGAGATCCATATGGGCTGCAGCATATCTTTAACCACCCATAAGGAGCTCAGACAAACCCTTTCACAGGACTGCCACTGCAGCCTGCATGAAATAGAGCACACACTATTTCACAGCCATTTTCACTGCACTTAAGTAACTTATAAGTCATCTATATATCTAACCTTCATTTACTTAAGACTAGGTGCAAAATTACTAAGTGTGAGGGCACCCTTGCACTAGCGAAGGTGCCCCCACGCTGTCTAGGGCCAATTCCCCGGACTTCATGAGTGCGGGGATACCAATACAGGCGTGCACTAAAATAGGTCAATACCTATATGTAGCTTCACAATGGTATCCCCAGATATGGCCATGTAAGGTGTCTAAGATCATGGAATTGTCCCCCCATTCCAAATATGGTCTTGGGGGGGCAAATCCCATGCATCCTGGGGGCTCCACCAATGGCCCCCAGTACTGCCAAACCAGCTCTCTGAGGCTTGCACTGCAGCTACAGCTGCTGCCACCTCACAGACAGGGTTCTGCCCTCCCGGGGTTTGAGCAGTCCCAGGAAGGCAGAACAAAGCATTTCATTTGGGAGGAGGGTGTTACACCCTCTCCCTTTGGAAATAGGTTTTACATGCTTCGGAGGGGTAGCCTCCCAGAGCCTCTGGAAATGCTTTGAAGGGCACATAAGGTGCCCTCATTGCATAAGCCAGTCTACACTGGTTCATGGACCCCCAGTCCCTGCTCTGGCACAAAACTGGACAAAGGAAAGGGTGTTACCACTCCACTGTCCATTACCACCCCAGGGGTGGTGCCGAGAGCTCCTCCAGTGTGTCACTGACGTTAGCCAACTTGTTTTCAAAGGTGGGGGACACTCTGGAGATCTCTGAGTCACCAGCAGGTCACCAGCAGGTGACTTCAGAGACCCCTCCTGATAGATGCATACGTGGGTAGGTAGCCAATCCCCCTCTCCGGGCTATTTAGGGTCTCTCCTGTGGGTTTCTCTTCAGATTCAGCTTGCAAGTTTCCTCCAGGAATCCTCTGCATTCTCTGCTTCAGCTTCTGACCGTCGGATGAACTGCAGACTGCACCAGGAACCGCTGTAACTGCAGCAAAGTATCCAGAAAGGCTGCTGTGACCCTGCAACGTCAGCTCCAGCCAGCAACTGCAACAGTTTCCAAGGTGTGCTCACTCTGAGGACTCCCTGCCTTCACCCTGCGCCAGAGAAACGAAGGAATCTCCAGTGGAGTGGTGGAGTCACTTCCCTGTTCCAGCAGGCACCAAGATGATGACCGGTTCTCTGGGACTCCTCTCCTGGTGACGAGCGTGCTCCGTGGAACACAAGTGGTGGACCCCTTCGACCCAAACTGTCCTAAGGTCCAGCTGTTCAAATTTGGTGGAGGTGAGAGCTTGCCTTCCCAGTTTGCGACCCCTGTGCACTGCATCATCTCTATCTCCTGGGGCCTCTGTGTACTTTTTGCAGGAATCCTTTGTGCACAGTGTGGCCCAGGTCCCCAGCACTACATCTTGCAATGCACAACTCGGTGAGCTGTTCTCCGGCGGTGTGGGAACTTCTTTTGTTGTGCTGCGCCATGTCTTGGGACTCCTGTAGGTGCTGCCTGGTCATCTGTGGACTCTCTCCAGTGTTGGGAGTCCCCTCCACCTCCTCAGTCTGAGTTGAGGCCCCCAGGTGATAGACTGGGTCCAGGCAGCGCCATTTTGACGCAAAACGTGACCTTGCTTGAAGCAAGGCTTGTTGGACGAATCCAGCACCGCAAACTGCCTGCATCCAACATCTCGATGTGGGACATCTCCTGAACCATGCAGGAACCCGCAGCGGTCTTCTTTGGTGCTCTTCTGCAGACTTCTTCTAACTGAGGAATCTTCTTTTACGCCATCTTCTCGATTGGCAGGGACTCCTGTCCTTCCGGGAATCTTCTGAGACTACTGGACGTGGGCCCTCATTACGACCTTGGCGGGCACTCCCGCCGTGGCCATCAGGAGATTCCCGCTGGGCCGGTGGGCGGAAACCGCCCAGCAGGGATCTCGGCCGCAACACAGGAGCCGGCTCCAAATGGAGCTGGCGATGTTGCGGCCGTGCGACGTGTGCAGTCGCACCAGTGAAAAGCTGCACGGGCCGTGGCAGGGGGCCCATGCTCTGCCCATGCCAGTTGAAACCACCATGAAAAGGCTGGCGGTAGGGGGACTCGTAATCCCCTGGCGGATTAATACCGCCGGGACCACTGTTGCGGGAAACCACTGGTCACGGCAGTGCGACCGCAGTGCTTCCGCCGCAGTCGTAATTCCCTGTGAAGCACCGCCAGCCTGTTGGTGGTGCTTCCTCCACATCAGCCCTGCCGGTCTCCTCTCTTCACAGATCTTCAGGTCCAGAAATCCACCATTTGTTGCTTGCAGTGTTTCTTGCTTCTTGCAATAACTTATCACGACTTGTAGTGTTTCCTGAGGAAACTTCCAGTACTTTAGTCCTACTTTCCTGGCTCTGGGGTGGGGTATTTTACTCACCTTTGTGGTTTTCTTACACTCCCATTGTCCCTCTACACACTACACATGCCTAGGGGGGAATTTGTGATTCGCATTTCACTTTCTCAGTATATGGTTTGTGTTGCTCCTAGGCCTATTGCATCCTATTGCATTCTGTATTTTCTACTGTTTGCACTATTCTGTGACTATTGACTTACCTGATTTTGGTCTCTAATGTATATATTGTGTATAATACTTACCTCCAGAAGGACTATTGCCTCTAAGATATTTTTGGCCTTGTGTCACTAAAATAAAGTACCTTTATTTTTGGTAACTGAGTATTGTCTTTTATTGTATACAGTATAAGTACTGCGTAACTATAGTGGTATTGCAGGAGCTTTGCATGTCTTCTAGTTCAGCCTAAGCTCCTCTGCTACAGCTACCTCTAGACAACGTAAGCTGCTAGAACACTGACTACAGTTTACCAATAAGGGATAACTGGGCCTGGTGTAAGTACCTAGGGTACCCACTACAAAGCAGGCCAGCCTCCTACAATCACATTCAAGTAGACTCACAGGATTCAAATCACACACAACAAATTGGTGTATAACTTAAATGGATCCTATTTTTGCAGGTACATCTTATGTAAGAGGGCTTGTGAATTGTTTGTTTGTAACGCCTACAACTTGGATTTGCATTCCAGAGAGGGGTGGGTTGGGAACCTATGCTGTTCACACAATAGAGCGGGTAGCACCAGTATCAACCAAGAAATACAAATGGAATCCATTACCATTAACATTACCATCAAAGTATGGACCATTCTCGTCTACCTCTGCACCAAGCATGCATTCCTCTACCCCCTACCTTCCCTGGGCACCATCATTGTGATAAATCTGAAAAATACTCCTGTTAGACCTGACAGCCTTAGTGTGGTCTTTCTCTAACTTTTCTCCTATCTCGCTCCATTTTTCTGAACCTGCTTTTGCTGATTTTAGGACTTTGTACACTTTCCCAGTGCTGGTCAGTGCTAAAATGCTTGTGCTCACTCTCTAAAACATAATATTATTGGCTCATCCTCAATTAGGATATTACAGTTTCCCTATAATTCACTTGAAATGTGCACTACCTGTGCCCAGATCATGCAAATTAAATGTTAATAGTTGGCCTGCAGCCACTGAATGTGCCACCCACATAAGTAGCACCTTAACATGTCGTTTTTCATTAATGTGAGGCATACTCCTTTTACAGGTCAGCTTTGGAATTTCCTTAGCATTCTTTTAAACTGTAATTCCTGGTCTGATTATATTTTAGAAATGCCACTGTTACATGGTAGGCACTTCTCTGTTCTTAAAGCTCTGTGTGCCTTATAGCCTGTCTCCAAAACAGGTCCAGACTGGGCTGGGTGATAGCTATACATGTGTATTCCATCCAGACAGCCACACACAGGACACTTGACTGCATTTATATTCATCTGCATATTGTTGGGTCTTGCTGGGGAAGGAAGGATAGAGGGGCTCACCCTTACACTTCAAAGGGTAGTAGCCTGATCCCACACAAAGGAATAATGATCCCCACAAATAGCTTGGTAGACAGGACTGGGTTGGAAGGGTACTGGTACACTTCAAAGACACTCTTTGAAGTCTCTCTACTTCAAAGGCACTTTTATGAATAAGTACTGGGTCTCTGACTCCCTCAAATCAGACGTTTCTGGACCTGGAACTGAACTTCTGTCAGTTAAACTACTATGCTGCTATTCTGGAAGGATTGCTTTTCTGTTTGTTTCCCTGTTGTCTGCTGCTCTCTGACCTGCTGGAAGGGCTCTGCCTTCCCTCCAAGAGTGATCTCTAGGGGCTTGCTGGCTTGCCCCGTTCTCCTGTAGTCTCAGGGACATCACAGATTGCCTACAACTCTCCAGGTGCTGCTAGACTCTGCCTTCAAGTGAGTCTCACCCTTTCCTGAGGTGCCCCCTCCAAGTTGGGGGCCTCAGATGTGAGTTCCACAGCTGACTTCTGCAAAATCTGATGCATCATCTCCAGTCTAGGAGAAAAATCAGTGCATCGATCTTCAATGGCGAAACAGGTTTTTCGATGACAGTGGATTTGCAGCCTTTGCAGTTCACCACCGACGCTCTGCACAGCTCGACAACAATGTATTACATTCACCTCAAAGAAGACCAACGACGATGCAGTAACCTGACCGCGTGGAAAATACGGATACATTGTGCCCTCGACGTCAATGATTTTCTCCATCGAAAGTACTGCTTAAGTGGACCCTGTGTGGGTTCTGTAGCATTTCAACCCTCCATCGCGGTCGTCCTGGATTTTGAATTTGCACCAGTCCCTCACAGCCTGAAGTAACCTATTGATTGCTAGTGACTTCTACGCCCTATTTTTACATTTAATAGTTAAAAAATCATATTTTGACTCCCGTTGGTTTTGGTTTAGTCAGATAAATATTCTCTATTTTTCTAACCTAATGTAGAGTCTTTTTGTGGTGCTTTTACTGTGTTACTGTATGAGTTTTTGCACAAATACTTTACACATTGCCTTTTAATTTAAGCTTGCCTGCTCTGTGCCAGGTTACCCGAGGGTGAGCCCAGGATAATCAAGGTTGTGTTCTGTCTACCCTGACTGGGAAAGTGGTCCCTACTTGGACAGGGGACATGCCTCTGCCAACTAGAGACCCCATTTCTATAAACTCCTCATTTATCGGGAGCACAGGGTACTAATTTACAAGGGGATAGGAGTTTGCATTTAGTACTTGATTTAAATTGGGTTAGGGGACATTTGCCCCTGGCTGGGGAATCAGTGCTTGTGGAACCTGCATCGTTTGTCTCTGTGGTACATTTGAGATCTGTGGAGGATTTGTTCATGTACCGTGGAGTATAGATGACATTTTGTCTTTCACAAATGATTTTCCAACATTGAGAGAAACCTGCATTATGTTACAGACAGGTTGAGAGATTTGTGAAACTTTCAAAAGTTTTGTGGGAAGGTTTGAATACATTATGTGACATTGTTCGAAGTGAATTGTGGGTTGAGTGCAAATTAGTAATTGATTGATGTGACAAAGAACTTACGTGAGATCCATTGACAGAGAGTCCATCCCCAATTGTGATGACAAAATATCATGAGGTGATTTTATACCTGAAAGAAAAAGGTGTCCCCTAAAGATTTTGTTTGGCTGAAAATGGACAGAAAAACTCAAAAACATTTCTCAAAGGAAGCATGTATACATCTTCCCCACTCTCCTCTGCTGTAGCTTGAGGCATTTCTGACCTCACTTTATTTTTAACCCTTTTCTTTGCCCATTGACCGTCCCATCTTTCTAAAATCCTTTGACCTTTGAATACACCCATGCACCCAATTCCTTAATCTGTAATTTCATTCCTGGAGCTCTCATGTTTGCAATATCTCAATCTGTAAAATATAAAAGATAACTTTTTGTAATGTTTTAGACTTATCCACATCAGTGACATGTTTTTGGGCTCATTTAGCTAATTCCTTCTGAACCTGTCCTGCACATTTTGCAATGTCTTTGCATATAAACCACAATTTATCCTCTCTATAAGTGTCTAACTAGACTAAGTTGAGTGTTCCTCATATCATCTCATTCTTTTCCAATCTGGACACATCTCATGGTTTCTTTTTCTCTGGGACTTGAAATGTTCTTCCACTAAGTCCTGCTTCATGTTGTGATTCTAAAGCTTTAAGGCAATCTTCTAACTCATGTAAACAGAAATCTCATACGTCTGCTGGTGTGTTAAGACTTATCTCTCTTCCTGAAGCATTTGAATTTGCATGATCTAGAGTGTTTGCAATGGACATTTCTGATTCTGACAAATCCAATAGTAATCTTCTGTAACACATCCAGCATTTGGGGTAGTGATATCTAGGAATCCGAAAAATATAGGTGACCCTTCACAAAACTTTGCTTTGGAAGAAAATCCTATTCGACTTATTGTCGGTTTTGCATTTTGAATACGTGCAGGGGTTATCTGTCTCAGGACTGTAGGAAGTCTTCTGATTGTCAAATCACTCAAACTATTTTGATTAACTGTGGTGTTGCTCCCAACAGGAACAAATGTGGGTTATTTCCTGTTGCTTCAGGACCATATAATGGAACAATGGGACAAATAGGCCCTCATTACGACCCTGGCGGTCGGTGATAAAGTGGTGGTAATACCACCAACAGGCCGGCGGTAACTACCACCAAATTACGACCAAGGCAGAAAGATCTCCAAAAGACAGCCAATGTACCACACCGACTACCAGAGCTGAAATAACAGCCTACAACCAAACAGAAGTCAAAGTTCCGCCCACAATATTATGACCAGATATGCCCACCTTTTCCGGGGCGGTACCAGAGACATCAAAAGCCTGGCGGAAACAGAGCTCAGAAGTGAAAGGACTCACCATTGGAGACACAGGAAAGAACCATGCCGCCATGGAACCCGAACTGCATGTTTTTCCAATTATATTCTATGTTCTGCTCCACCACGAACACCAACGCCAGTGAAGACGACAACAGCCGCCTAGCACACAAGGGAGGGGGGAGGAAAACAAAAGTGACACACACAAGCACTACACACACCCCATACACACAACTAGATGCACAAGAAAACAATTTATCCCCCTAAATCGGCTCAATAAAGCAATAACAACAGGAATGTACTAAAGTGAGTGTAATAATATCAACACACTCTAAATAATAATTTAGCCAATGTTACAGATATTCGCAAATGGGGTGATTGATGGTACACATACTGCATTTGTTCCCCCCGGTAGAACGAACAGGTGTTCGGGAATCGTAAGAGTTTCCACTCCATGAATGTTCAGATGTTGTGTTTGGCAGACCAGTACATCTCCCACGTCAGTGCTAAATATCTTGGCTCAGTGGATGATGCCTTTGTCCTGAGGAATAACAGCATCCCAAATGTGATGGCCCAACTACAGAGGCACAGGGTGTGACTTATAGGTGAGGCCTAGTTCCCACCCAGTAGATGTTGGTGTATGGGTATTGTGTGGGCCATATAGGATATTGTGTGGCTAAATGGTGTTCCTCAATATTTACAGGTGACTCTGATTACCCACACCTATCATGGCTGCTGACCCCTGTGAGGAATGCTAGGACAGGGCAGAAGAACGTTATAATGAGGCACATGGGCGAACCAGAAGGATAATTGAAAGGACCTTTGGCCTCCTGTTGGTGGTGCTTCCTCCACATCAGCCCTGCCGGTCTCCTCTCTTCACAGATCTTCAGGTCCAGAAATCCACCATTTGTTGCTTGCAGTGTTTCTTGCTTCTTGCAATAACTTATCACGACTTGTAGTGTTTCCTGAGGAAACTTCCAGTACTTTAGTCCTACTTTCCTGGCTCTGGGGTGGGGTATTTTACTCACCTTTGTGGTTTTCTTACACTCCCATTGTCCCTCTACACACTACACATGCCTAGGGGGGAATTTGTGATTCGCATTTCACTTTCTCAGTATATGGTTTGTGTTGCTCCTAGGCCTATTGCATCCTATTGCATTCTGTATTTTCTACTGTTTGCACTATTCTGTGACTATTGACTTACCTGATTTTGGTCTCTAATGTATATATTGTGTATAATACTTACCTCCAGAAGGACTATTGCCTCTAAGATATTTTTGGCCTTGTGTCACTAAAATAAAGTACCTTTATTTTTGGTAACTGAGTATTGTCTTTTATTGTATACAGTATAAGTACTGCGTAACTATAGTGGTATTGCAGGAGCTTTGCATGTCTTCTAGTTCAGCCTAAGCTCCTCTGCTACAGCTACCTCTAGACAACGTAAGCTGCTAGAACACTGACTACAGTTTACCAATAAGGGATAACTGGGCCTGGTGTAAGTACCTAGGGTACCCACTACAAAGCAGGCCAGCCTCCTACAATCACATTCAAGTAGACTCACAGGATTCAAATCACACACAACAAATTGGTGTATAACTTAAATGGATCCTATTTTTGCAGGTACATCTTATGTAAGAGGGCTTGTGAATTGTTTGTTTGTAACGCCTACAACTTGGATTTGCATTCCAGAGAGGGGTGGGTTGGGAACCTATGCTGTTCACACAATAGAGCGGGTAGCACCAGTATCAACCAAGAAATACAAATGGAATCCATTACCATTAACATTACCATCAAAGTATGGACCATTCTCGTCTACCTCTGCACCAAGCATGCATTCCTCTACCCCCTACCTTCCCTGGGCACCATCATTGTGATAAATCTGAAAAATACTCCTGTTAGACCTGACAGCCTTAGTGTGGTCTTTCTCTAACTTTTCTCCTATCTCGCTCCATTTTTCTGAACCTGCTTTTGCTGATTTTAGGACTTTGTACACTTTCCCAGTGCTGGTCAGTGCTAAAATGCTTGTGCTCACTCTCTAAAACATAATATTATTGGCTCATCCTCAATTAGGATATTACAGTTTCCCTATAATTCACTTGAAATGTGCACTACCTGTGCCCAGATCATGCAAATTAAATGTTAATAGTTGGCCTGCAGCCACTGAATGTGCCACCCACATAAGTAGCACCTTAACATGTCGTTTTTCATTAATGTGAGGCATACTCCTTTTACAGGTCAGCTTTGGAATTTCCTTAGCATTCTTTTAAACTGTAATTCCTGGTCTGATTATATTTTAGAAATGCCACTGTTACATGGTAGGCACTTCTCTGTTCTTAAAGACGTGAAGACGACAACAGCCGCCTAGCACACAAGGGAGGGGGGAGGAAAACAAAAGTGACACACACAAGCACTACACACACCCCATACACACAACTAGATGCACAAGAAAACAATTTATCCCCCTAAATCGGCTCAATAAAGCAATAACAACAGGAATGTACTAAAGTGAGTGTAATAATATCAACACACTCTAAATAATAATTTAGCCAATGTTACAGATATTCGCAAATGGGGTGATTGATGGTACACATACTGCATTTGTTCCCCCCGGTAGAACGAACAGGTGTTCGGGAATCGTAAGAGTTTCCACTCCATGAATGTTCAGATGTTGTGTTTGGCAGACCAGTACATCTCCCACGTCAGTGCTAAATATCTTGGCTCAGTGGATGATGCCTTTGTCCTGAGGAATAACAGCATCCCAAATGTGATGGCCCAACTACAGAGGCACAGGGTGTGACTTATAGGTGAGGCCTAGTTCCCACCCAGTAGATGTTGGTGTATGGGTATTGTGTGGGCCATATAGGATATTGTGTGGCTAAATGGTGTTCCTCAATATTTACAGGTGACTCTGATTACCCACACCTATCATGGCTGCTGACCCCTGTGAGGAATGCTAGGACAGGGCAGAAGAACGTTATAATGAGGCACATGGGCGAACCAGAAGGATAATTGAAAGGACCTTTGGCCTCCTGAAAGCCAGGTTCCGGTGCCTCCATCTAACAGGTGGATCCCCATGCTACTCACCCAAGAAGGTCTGTCAGATAGTAGTGGCATGCGGCATGTTGCACAACCTGGCCCTCAGATGGCATGTCCCTTTCCCGCAGGAGGAGGAGACTGGAGATGCCCGCGTGGCAGCAGTAGACCCTGTGGACAGTAAGGTTGAGGAGGCACAGGATGAGGATGACAGAACATCAGATAGACAACAATACTTCCAATGACACACAGATAGGACAGTGTAACTTTACATTTCAATTACTTTGGTTGTAATCTGTGTGGCAATGACCTGCTGATATTTCCCTCTTCTATACTCACTTACTGTTCCCTCTGGAAATTCATTGTGCAGATGTTGGTGACTTGACATATACTCCTGGTGTGATCACTACAGCCAGCTACAGGTCATTAATCTATGCTCATTCTTTGTACAGTTAATTCACAATGTTTGAACCTGTTTCAAAGAATACATATTTGATATACATGACATACTCCAAATGATTTTTTTTCAAAGGGTGTTTATTGAAGTGCTAACATGTAGGGGGAAAGTGCAATGGGATGGGGTGATGATGGATGAAAGTCCAAGGTATTGTTCCAGGCTGTTTGTAGCACAGGTGCATTGTCCAAGGGGACATAGGAAGGGGAGCAATGGCAGTTCAAGCTGGACAGGGTGACTGAGTGGGACACAAGGGTGACAATCAGGAGAGTCTCATTCTCTGGCGGAGGTCTTGGCAAGTGTCTCTGGCTTCTGTCTGGATCGCAGGGAACGTTTGCATGGTGGTTCACTTTCTGCAAGGGGGGGTGCTGGTGGCCTGTGATTTCTGTGGCGGGGCCTCCTGGCCACTAGCGGCAGTAGAAGTGGAAGGCTGTTCAGATGTCTGGCTAGTGGCAGGGGCCCGCTGGTATGAGACTGCCTCCCTCATAATGCTGCCCATGGTTGCCAGCACCCCTGCTATGGAGCTCAGGGTGGTGTTGATGGCCTGCAAGTCTTCTCTGTTCCCCTGGTACTGTTCCTCCTGCAGCTGCCTGTTCTCCTGCATGTTGTCCAGGATCTGGCCCATCATGTCTAGGGATTGTTGATAGGCTCCCAGGATCTCAGAGAGTGCCTCCTGGAGAGTCGGTTCCCTGGGCCTGTCCTCCCCCTGGTGCACAGCAGTCCTCCCAGTTTCCCTGTTGGCCTGTGCCTCTGGCCCCTGAACCGTGTGCTCACTGCCACTGACCCCCAGGTCCCTGATTGTCTTGTGTGCGAGGTGTGGCCTGGGGTCCCTGAAGAGATGGATACACTGCTGATTGATGTGTCCTGGGGACAGAGATGTAGGTACGCTGGGTGGGTGCTGTGGTGGTGTTTCCAGATGGGGGAGGCTCTGTGGTGGTGTGTGACTGGGCCTGGGTAAGCGGCTGTCCAGTGGTCCCCGATGGGCCAGGTTGGTCGTCCAGATCCTGAACACCAGAATTGCTGTCATCACTGTGGCTCTCTTCTGTTGAGGGACTGGTTAGTGCTGGCACCTCCTCTCCGCTGATATTGGCTGGGGTACCTGTGGGGATGTAAATGATGTGTTATGGTTTATGTGTCTGACATATTGTACATCTGTGGCTTCCCCTTTATGGTTGGATTTGCCCTCCCAGCTTTCACTTGTGTATGTTAGTGTATGGTGGGATTGTTAGTTCTCTGTGCATGCTTTAGTGGTGAGTGTCAATGCAGGGCTGTGAGGGGTGTCCGTGCATTGGTACAGCATGCAGGGCTGGGCATTGAGATAAGTGAGATGTGATGGTGGAGTTTGTGGGATGTGGTGGAGTGATGGGAGTGAGGGTGAGGGTTTGTGATGGCATGCAGGTATGGGGGTGATAATTTTTGAAAGTTGACTTACCAGAGTCCAGTCCTCCTCCGACTCCGGCCAGGCCTTCAGGATGCAGTATTGCCAAGACTTGCTCCTCCCATGCTGTGAGTTGTGGGGGAAGAGGTGGGGGTCCACCTCCAGTCCTCTGGATAGCGAGCAGGTGTCTTGCTGCTATGGAACGTACCTTCCCCTGTAGGTTGTTCTTCCTCTTCCTGATGTCATCCCTAGTTCTTGGGCGCTGTCCCACGGCATTCACCCTGTCCATGATTCTCTGCCAAATCTCCATCTTCCTGGCTATTGATATCTGCTGCACCTGTGCTCCAAATAGCTGTGGCTCTACCCTGACAATTTCCTCCACCATGACCCTTAGCTCCTCCTCTGTGAAACAGGGGTGTCTTTGTGGTGCCATGGATGTTATGTGATGTGTGTTGGTGAGGGTGTGTTGGGTAATGTGTTGGGGTGTGTGATGTGGAGTGCGTGAGTGGTGTGTAGGTGTGAGTAGTGTGAGGCTTTAGTTGTGTCAGTGGTCTTGGTGTCTGTCTGGTGGCAATGCTTTTTAATCGTAAAGGACTGTGGGTAATGTGGGTGTGTGTTTTATAGTGGCGTGGGTGTGGTGTGTGTATGGGTGTCAGGTGTGTGTTGTTTAAATTGTCAATTGTGGTGTCGGTTTGTCTGTGGGTGTCCATTGTGAGTGCAGCGGTATGTGCCACCAATGGTTTAACTGCCGTTGAATGTCCGCCGTGGTGATTCGTGGGTAATAATGTGATGGGTGTTGTTCTGTTGGTGTAACGGTGTGGGTTTTTGGACCGCCAGGTTATCACTGACCTTTGGTCTGGCGGATTAGTGTATGTGGCTGAATTATGTCGGATTGGTGTGTGTGTGTATGTCATAATATGGTGAACAGATATCTGCCGCTGTGGCTGTAAGTTGCCGGCCGTCAGCATGGTGGTAAGCAAGATTTACCGCCAATGTCATAATGAGGACCATAGCACAGGAACTGTCATTTGAATTCTGAGGAATAGTCATTCCTGAGGTCTGTCCTGTCTGACTTGCATTCAGTTGTACTGCTGCAGTAAGTATGACAAATGTCTCATCTTAAATTGTATCAATCGCCTCCTCTGTAATGGATTATAATGTGGTGGACTCGAGAAGTAGATCTCACTCGGGTTGATACAGATCTTCCATGTGCACTCAGGATTCACTCATACCAACCTCTCACACTCCTACAAAGAAAGTTCCCTATTAATGGTACTGTTAATGAGGTCTCACAACCAGTACCTCTTACACAGCAGACAAAACCAAAAACAACCAAGTATCTTCTACACTTGTAGGGTATCCTAGGATCCTGGACCACATCAGACTGGTTAAG
Source organism: Pleurodeles waltl (assembly GCF_031143425.1). Lineage (NCBI taxonomy): Eukaryota > Metazoa > Chordata > Amphibia > Caudata > Salamandridae > Pleurodeles > Pleurodeles waltl. The sequence continues at coordinate 897,297,818 of NC_090437.1, read as the reverse complement.
CAACTCAACTTCTTATCAATAAGCACAACATTCACAGAACAACTTTAAAAATCTCTGCAAAACACTTTGCAATCACTTCAGTTCATTATAATCTTAAGCATAAGCAACCCTATTAATACTTACACACCTGTCGCATAGAAACAACCATGGAACTCCATTAAAACTCAGAACAAACCATGGGTGCAACTTTTGGGCTGGGTCTGGGCAAAATCTTCATGGGACATACTAACTTCCCTGTCCCTATCCCCCTGAGTGCTAAACCATCCTCTGCTACCAGCTTTCATGGAGCATTTACCTACTATGCTCCAAATGAGGTTGACAAACCTTGAAGGCTGAACTAGAGTTGGGGAAACAGTTCCATTTAGCATTATCCAGTTTTAAACAGTGTAGCCAATTAAGCCACACATTGAAAACTCAAGTCGGAAACCTAGTTAAAAGATTGGGCAGCCATAAGGTCTGAGGAACTGTAGGTGTGCTAATATAAGGCCCACCAATAGCTCAGATACAGCCACACACAATATCAACATCAAGATCTGATGCTCAGAAAACAAAAGCTGATGCAATCTATTACACATTAGTGCACTTTAAATTCATTTAACTAAATATGCTAAGGACAAAGGACAATCTAAAATCTCGTTAAGAAACCTAAAGGATGAATTTGTCTCAATTAAATGACATAAGGGCTAAGAATAAAAATCAAATAAAGGACACAAATTAATAGAAAAATTTAATTGGGCCAAAAAGTTAAAGTTCAATGAAGGTTAAAAGTAGGCAAAAGTGAAGGAGTCAGCATATCAGAAGCTCAGTCAAGAGTCTTCTCAGAGAATCGAGTGTTAGCCAAAGCTACACTCATTAGGCATTTGAGAATGAGGAATGGTAGAGGTATGTACCTCTCAAAGCAAAGGGGGATCTGCTCCTATGGTGGTCAGGATAATTCTGATCAATCAAGAATAGAAAGTGCTAGATAGAACAACTGTTTGATTTGGTAGCACCTTTCCTGAACAGGAAACTTCCTGTTGCATCTTCTTACATCCCACGGGTACGTTGCAACAAGTCCATTCACTCCGAAAATAATTCTGGGAAAGTAAACGTCCTTGGTCTCGTGTACGACTATTGCAACAAATGTAAATACGATTCTCTCAAAGTCTATGTGTACCTCTTCAAGACTTTTTTCTCAGGCTCTCTATGAGTAAGACAATAGCATCTATATTTCCAAACTAACATTTCTATGCACAAATACCTAAAGGAAATGACACAGTAACAAAAATGAGAAACAGTTTCTCACACTCAGGAAAAGCATGATTCAGGCCTAGTTCAACTAACAGAAAGAAATCATTCAATTGCACATTTAATTAATCTTATACTAAACTATGTATGTCAACACATTCAACAAGCAATGTTAATTATTCTTTGTCAGTTTAAACTCCATGTTACAATAAAATGAAAAGCTAACTAAATTGTTGTAGAAGTACTAAAAATAAAGGTACTTTATTTTTATGACAATATGCCAAAAGTATCTCAGTGAGTACCCTCAGTATGAGGATAAGTTATATACACAAAATATATGTACACAAAACAAAATTATGCAGGTAATAGCAAGAAAAGTAATGCAAGCAGTGTAGAATTACAGTAGATTGCAATAGGAGCACATAGGTAAAGGGGCAACACAAACCATATACTCCAAAAATGGACCCCAAACCTATGTGAGCTTGTAGAGGATCGCTGGGACTGTAAGAAAACAGTGAGGGTTAGAAAAATAGCCCACCCCAAGACCCTGAAAGGTAGGTGTAAAGTGCATCTACTACCCCCAGAGAGCACAGAAGTCGTGATAGGGGGATTCTGCAGGAAGAACAAACACCAGCAATGCAACAACAGTGGTTTTCCGGACCTGAGTACCTATAAGACAAGGGGACCAAGTCCAATAGTCGCGACAGTGTCGAGAGTGGGCAGGAGCCCAGGAAATGACAGCTGAGGGTGCAAGGAAGCTGCCACTGGATGGAAGAAGCTTGGAGTTCTGCAAGAAAGAAGAGAGCTAGGAACTTCTCCTTTGGAGGACAGATGTCCCACGTCGAGATGAAGCTTGCAGAGGTGTTCCCACACAGAATGACCACAAAAAAGCCTTGCTAGCTGCAAGGGTAATGGTAGAGGTTTTTGGATACTGCTGTGGCCCAGGAGGGACCAGGATGTCGCCTCTTAGAGGAGGAGACAGCAGGGGTGCCCAGCAACTCAGGGAGCCCTCACAGAAGGAGACAGCACCCGCAGAAGTACCTGAACAGGCACTTGGAAGAAAAGTGAACTGGAGTCTACCCGAAGTCACAAAAGGGAGTCCCACGACGCCGGAGGACAACTCAGAAGGTTGTACACTGCAGGAAGGAGTGTCAGGGACCCAGGCTTGGCTGTGCACGAAGGAAATCCTGGAAGAGCGCACAGGAGCTGGAGCAGCTGCAAATCACGCAGTACCCAGCAATGCAGTCTAGCGTGGGGAGGCAAGGACTTAACTTCACCAAACTTGGACTGAAGAGTCACTGGACTGTGGTAGTCACTTGGACAGAGTTGCTGAGTTCCAGGGACCACGCTCGTTGTGCTGAGAGGGGACCCAGAGGACCAGTGATGCAGTCTTTTGGTGCCTGCGGTTGCAGGGGGAAGATTCCATCGACCCACAGGAGATTTCTTCAGAGCTCCTGGTGCAGAGAGGAGGCAGGCTACCCCCAGAGCATGCACCACCTGTAAACAGTCGAGAAAGCCAGCAGGATGAAACTATACAAGGTTGCTAGTAGTCATCTTGCTACTTTGTTGCAGTTTTGCAGGCGTCCTGAGCAGTCAGCGGTCGATCCTTTGGCAGAAGGTGAAGAGGGAGATGCAGAGGAACTCTGGTGATCTCTTGCATTCGTTATCTGGTGAATTCCCCAAAGCACAGACCCAAAATAGCCAGAAAAGGAGGTTTGGCTACCTAGGAAGGAGGATTGGCTACCAAGAGAGGTAAAACCTATTAGAACGAGCCTCTGACGTCACCTGCTAGCACTGGCCACTCAGAGCAGTCCAGTGTGCCCCCAACACCCCTGTTTCCAAGATGTCAGAGGTATGGGACACACTGGAGGAGCTCTGGGCACCTCCCCTGGGAGGTGCAGGTCAGGGAAGTGGTCACTCCCCTTTCCTTTGTCCAGTTTCGCGCCAGAGCAGGGCTGGGGGATCCCTGAACCGGTATAGACTGGCTTATGCAGAGATGGGCACCATCTGTGCCCATGAAAGCATTTCCAGAGGCTGGGGGAGGCTACTCCTCCCCAGCCCTCACACCTATTTCCAAAGGGAGAGGGTGTTACACCCTCTCTCAGAGAAAGTCCTTTGTTCTGCCTTCCTGGGCCGGGGCTGCCTGGACCCCAGGAGGGCAGAAACCTGTCTGAGGGGTTGGCAGCAGCAGCAGCTGCAGTGGAGACCCCGGAAAGACAGTTTGGCAGTACCCGGGTTCTGTGCTAGAGACCCGGGGGATCATGGAATTGTCCCCCCAATACCGGAATGGTATTGGGGTGACAATTCCATGATCTTAGACATGTTACATGGCCATGTTCGGAGTTACCATTGTGACGCTATACATAGGTAGTAACCTATGTATAGTGCACGCGTGTAATGGTGTCCCCGCACTCACAAAGTCCGGGGAATTTGCCCTGAACGATGTGGGGGCACCTTGGCTAGTGCCAGGGTGCCCACACACTAAGTAACTTTGCACCCAACCTTCACTAGGTGAAGGTTAGACATATAGGTGACTTATAAGTTACTTAAGTGCAGTGGTAAATGGCTGTGAAATAACGTGGATGTTGTTTCACGCAGGCTGCACTGGCAGGCCTGTGTAAGTATTGTCAGAGCTCCCAATGGGCAGCAAAAGAAATGCTGCAGCCCATAGGGATCTCCTGGAACCCCAATACCCTGGGTACCTCAGTACCACATACTAGGGAATTATATGGGTGTACCAGTATGCCAATGTGAATTGGTAAATTTAGTCACTAGCCTGTTAGTGACAAATTTTAAAGTAAAGAGAGAGCATAACCACTGAGGTTCTGGTTAGCAGAGCCTCAGTGAGACAGTTAGGCATCACACAGGGAACACATATAGGCCACAAAAGTATGAGCACTGGAGTCCCGGCAAGCAGGGTCCCAGTGACACATAACAAACATACTGAAAACATAGGGTTTTCACTATGAGCACTGGGCCCTGGCTAGCAGGATCCCAGTGAGACAGTGAAAACACCCAGACATATACTCACAAACAGGCCAAAAGTGGGGGTAACAAGGCTAGAAAGAGGCTACTTTCTCACAATTGTTAACACATATAAATGAATATGAAAGAGAACTACATTTCTTCATTGTTAATTAATAATTTCAGCATGCATTTTAAGAAACCTGTTATCGTTTCAAGGTGAGTTTTTTCAGATTAGTATAAAGATCAATGTGCGATGTTAATAAATGATTACATTTCTATTAATACTTTCCTGCCACTTAAGGTTTCTTCATCTACCACTAAAGTAAATGCACTTCATTATGTGTATTAAGTGCAACACTTTACATTCAATGCTGCATTAGTTCATACAATAACTTTGATAATATGATCACATATAGGTCAGGATTGTGCCGTCAAGGATGACAGCAATCAACCCTATTCCACTACTGTGAGCATAAAGACTGTCAAGGGGGTCCACTCAGCTCATTTGGGAACGCAGGTGCTGCATTTGAAAGCCTGCAATTTCTTCCCTATTCTTTCATAAAGCCCACACCACTATTTGGACCAAGTTTAAGCACCTTATTCCGGGAACAAAAAAAATGATGTTGCGATCTGCCTTTTGCTTACCACCCTGGTCAGATGGAGTGAAAGTACGATTTCGGTTCTTGTAGGTCCTGCTGTGACCGAGGTAAGGGCGACTCCTTCTGGTAGCCATGATGCTGCTGACAATGGTACGCCACAACAGTCTGTGCCCTTCAGAAGGAGTCCCAGAGGAAAAACCTCTAAGGAATAAAACCTCTTTGACAGGAACTCGCTGGAATAGAAAAAAGGACACAACAAAAATCAGAACTCCAATGGCAGAAAAATAGTAACAGGAAAAGCTGGAAAAGCAGGAACAAAAACTGGAATCAGAGAAAAACCAGCTGGAGCATGATCACCACCAAGAGAAGTGTTGTAATGCCAAGAGAACAGGAATCTGACCCCTTATATAAAGCACATAGCATGAAGTGATATGCAGGAAGAAGCAAGAACGCCATCTTAGATTTGGAAAGGAGGTATAGTACAAGGCAGAAAAAGCCACCATATTAGAAAAGGAAACAGAAACATGCAGGGAAACAAAATGAGAATTGTATGCTGGGAAGGAAAGAACATGGCTACTCAAGATAAAGGAAGGAGAAAGAAAGAAAAAGAAAGGAAGAAAGGAAGAGCCCTAGACTGGGGCACCAGGTAAGTGAAGGGATGAGGGGCGCAGCCAACCCACAGTGAACACTCATGCCATGCGTTAGACGCAGTGATGCCCGATGCCCAACCCTAGGCCTCCGACCTCAACGTGGGCAATATTATATGCAGTGGCAGAGGAAAAAGGCTGCAGCAAGCCCTGCGACCTGAAAAACGGATTGCAGCCCTCACCATGGCCCAGACAGTGAGTCTCCCCCTGAAGTCCCGGGTTTGCACGGAAAAAGTGACAGACCAAGAGAGGACCATGCACATTTGCTAAGAGGATAGCCCTTTCAATGAATGAGAAACTAAAGACGTCTTCTGAAAATGGGAGAGTCACAAATTTTCTCTACCACATATTTGGGCACATCCTCAACCAGCAGGGGAGGGGGACAGGAGAATTGTCTGTGAAGAGGATCGGGCACATAGGGCTTCAACTGAAACTCATGAAACACAGGATGTATCTTCCAAGTTTGAGGTAGACGAAGATGAAATGACAATGGATTACCTTCATGAAGGATCAGGAATGGTCCACAGTAACGGAATTTGAATTTACTTTGTAAGAGACAGAGAGGTAAAAATTTGGAGGAAAGCCAGACCTTGTCTCAACTCTATAAAACAGAACATCACATTGTCTATTCTCAGCAATCCTTTTCATTTGTAGTTTGGTAGCCAGAAGATTGAAATGTATAATAAGTTGGATTCTACGTTATCTTTGAGCAAACAATGTGATAGCAGGAAGTGTATCTGATTCCCTGATAGTAACAGGAAAGGATTTAGGATGAAAGCCGTAAGAGCAAAAAAAAAAAGGAGTGACCTTGGAAGCACTATGTACTGCATTGTTATGGAAAATTTGTCTAGTGGTAAGTACACAGACCAGTTGCAAAAGCAGCGCAAATATTGTTCAAGTCCTTGGTTTAAGCATTCCGTTTGTCCATTAGTTTGTGGATGAAAACCAGATGACAAGGCCACATCTATGTGTACTGTTTTGCAAAAATGCTTTCAAAAACGTGAAATGTATTGGGGCCCGTGGTCTGAAACAATGACTTGAAGGAGTGTAGGAAAGTACCATCTTGCCTGGCATGTTACCCTCATTTTTACTTGTATGTATGTTTGTTTTTGCCTGTGTCACTGGGATCCTGCTAGCCAAGACCCCAGTGTTCATAAGGTGTGCCCTGTATGTGTTCCCTGTGTGGTGCCTAACTGTATCAATGAGGATCTGCTAACCAGAACCTCAGTGTTTATGCTCTCTCTGCTTTTAAAATTGTCACTGCAGGCTAGTGACTAATTTTACCAATTCTGATTGGCACACTGGAGCACCCTTATAATTCCCTAGTATATGGTAACTAGGTACCCAGGGTATTGGTGTTCCAGGAGATCCCTATGGGCTGCAGCATTTCTTTTGCCACCCATAGGGAGCTCAGACAATTCTTACACAGGACTGCCACTGCAGCCTGAGTGAAATAACGTCTATGTTATTTCACAGCCATTTTCCACTGCACTTAAGTAACTTATAAGTCACCTATATGTCTAACCCTCACTTAGTGAAGGTTAGGTGCAAAGTTACTAAGTGTGAGGGCACCCTGGCACTAGCCAAGGTACCCCCACATTGTTCAGGGCAAATTCCCACAAGTCTCTACACGAGTGAACTACATATAAGTCAATACCTATGTGTAGCTTCACAATGGTAACTCTGAAAATGGCCATGTAACATGTCTAGGATCAAGGAATTGTCACCCCAATACAGTCCTGATATTGGGGGGACAATTCCATGCATCCCCGGGGCTTCAGTATGGACCCCGGGTACTGCCAAAGTAGCTCTCTGGGGTTTTCTCTGCAGCTACCGCTGCTGCCAACCATCGGACAGGTTTCTGCCCTCCTGGGCAGCCCAGTCCGAGGAAGGCAGAACAAAGAATTTCCTCTGAGAGAGGGTGTTACACCCTCTCCCTTTGGAAATAGGTGTTAAGGGCTGGGGAGGAGTAGCCTCCCCCAGCCTCTGGAAATGCTTTGAAGGGCACAGATGGTGCCCTCCTTGCATAAGCCAGTCTACACCGGTTCAGGGAGCCCCCAACCCCTGCTCAGGCGCGAAACTGGACAAAGGAAAGGTGAGTGACGACTCCCCTGCCCATCACCACAACACGGGTGGTGCCCAGAGCTCCTCCAGTGTGTCCCAGACCTCTGCCATCTTGAATGCAGAGGTGTGAGGGCACAATGGAGACCGCTGAGTGGCCAGTGCCAGCAGGTGACGTCAGAGACCCCTCCTGATAGCCTCTTAGCTGATTAGGTAGCCAATCCTTCTCTGAGGGCTATTTAGGGACTCTCCTCTGGGTTTCGCGTCAGATAACTAATGCAAGAGCTCATCAGAGTTCCTCTGCACTTCTCTCTTCGACTTCTGCCAAGGATCGACCGCTGACTGCTCCAGGACGCCTGCAAAACCACAACAAAGTAGCAAGAAGACTACCAGCAACATTGTAGCGCCTCATCCTGCTGGCTTTCTTGACTGTTTCCTGGTGGTGCATGCTCTGAGGGCTGTCTGCCTTCACCCTGCACTGGAAGCCAAGAAGAAATCTCCCGTGGGTCTACGGAATCTTCCCCCTGCCAATGCAGGCACCAAATTTCTGCATCACCGGTCCTCTGGGTCCACTCTCATCTTGACGAGCGTGGTCCCTGGAACACAGGAGCCAGATCCAAGTGACCCCAAGAGCCCAGTGGTCCTTCTATCCAAATTTGGTGGAGGTAAGTCCTTGCCTCCCCACGCCAGACAGTAATCCTGTGTACTGCATGAACTGCAGCTGCTAGGTCTTCTGGACACTTTTGCAAGACTTCCTTCATGCACAGCACAGCCCAGGTCCCCAGCACTCTGTCCTGCATTGCCCAACTTGCTGAATTGACCTCCGATTCGTGGGCCCCCTTTTGTTGTGCTGAGATGACCACCGTGCTCAGATCTTCTGAACACCTGTTCAGGTGCTTCTGCGGATGCTGCCAGCTTTTGCATAGGCTCTCTGCTTGCGGAGTGCCCCCTCTGTCACCTCTTCCAAGGGGCGACCTCCTGATCCTTCCTGGGCCCTGGCAGCACCCAAAATCTTCAACTACAACACTTGCCGCTAGCAAGGCTTGTTTGTGGTCTTTTTGCATATAAATAACTCTGGGTCCTCCAGCACACCGTGGGACATCTTCTGACCAAAGGAGAAATTCCTGGCACTTTCTGTTGTTGCAGAATCTTTGGCTTCTTCCACCCAGAAGCAGCCCTTTTGCACCTTCATCCGGGGTTAAGTGGGGTCCTGCCCCCCTTGGACACTTGCGTGACTCCTGGACTTGGTCCCCTTCCTTTGCAGGTCCTCAGGTCCAGGAATGCATCTTCAGTGCTTGGTAGTCAGTTGTTGCCTTTCCAGAATCCCCTATCTCGACTTTACTGTCTTTCTGGGGTAGTAGGGTAACTTTACTCCTACTTTTCAGGGTTTTGGGGTGAGGTATCTTGGACACCCTTAGTGTTTTCTTACACTCCTAGCGACCCTCTACACACTACACTAGGTTTGGGGTCCATTTGTGGTTCGCATTCCACTTTTGGAGTATATGGTTTGTGTTGCCCCTAGGACTATTGTCTCCTATTGCATTCTATTATGTTCTGCAGTGTTTGCTCTACTTTTCTAACTGTTTACTTACCTGATTTTGGTGTGTGTGTGTATATTTTATGTCTATTACTTACCTCCTAAGGGAGTATATCCTCTGAGATAGTTTTGGCATATTGTCACTAAAATAAAGTACCTTTATTTTTAATAACTCTGAGTATTGTGTTTCTTATGATATAGTGCTATATGATATAAGTGGTATAGTAGGAGCTTTGCATGTATCCTAGTTCAGCCTAAGCTGCTCTGCTATAGCTACCTCTATCAGCCTAAGCTGCTAGAACACTTCTAATGTTCTAATAAGGGATAACTGGACCTGGCGCAAGGTGTAAGTACCACTAGGTACTCACTACATGCCAGGCCAGCCTCCTACATTGGTGGCGCAGCGGTATGATAAGTACTTGTAACTGCTTTACCACTTTGTCATTGGTGCTTTTCATAAGAAAAACATATTCCAAATACTTCAGAATATACACAGTAACCTAAACAGTTTAACTTACCTTCTCTAAAACTTTCTAAAACATTTCTGAAACGTTTCTGAAAACTTTCAAAAGATTTCAAAAGTTTGAAAAAAAAAATCTCTGTTCTTTTAAAAGTTCCAAAACCTTTTTCTCTCTCTGTCATAAACCTTTTTGTGTCATGTCTGCAGTAGACTTAAAGAAAGAGGGGGGATTTGGAGGATTGATGGTCCAGTGTATGCCTTCCTGTGGATACTACTATATAATGAAATACACTGTTCCAAAAAGAAAGACAGGGTGAACACTATGGAGTCCTAATTGTTAGGAGCAAGAGGCCTCGCACACCCTATTGGGTGTCATGCTTCATCATCGGACGTGCTCCTCGTCAGACCGGCGCTGCAATGTCTGACGGGCTCCCCCCGTAGGGGGGCTCTTTGCCCGAGATCTTTTCTCGATGATGCCACAAACCCCAAAAGTGAGTAAGGAGAAAAAGCGGAGAGAACAACAGAAAAACTAAAATTAGCTCAAGACCCTCTAAATACTAAATTTATTTGTTGTAGGGTGATGGCCAAGATTAAAAACGGAACAAGGGAGTAGAATAGAGATAATGCTCAACCACACTGTATCAACTTGTTAAAGAAGGGAGGAGACCAGGAACTACCAGACCTACCTCAAAATGAGGTCGACATGTTTTGCGTCTCTATGGTCCAAAAAGGATCCTATGACGCTTATTCAGGAACTAGTGCATCTTAAACCTCTCCTACTGTAAACTAAATAGACTCCTGCAATCTGTAACTGTCAGAAAAAAAGGTATACCAGTCACTTACACAAGTCCAATCTGACCCGAACTTGCTGTTCCTATTAGTCACCCTAAGGATGTAAAAAACAATTAGCAACATGTAGCTTAATTTCCAGATAATCATTGTCAGGATAATTACAAAATGACGTCAATAAAAAAAGAACCAAGTGACAAATCGTGCACCACAAAGTGATGGTGTTGGAGAAGGCAAACCCATGCAATTAGAATAAAGATGGGCTTACCCTCCCAAGTAGGGACTGGGCTTCATGGGACCACACAGGCCAATAGCCAGGCTTGCAAAAACTCTAATCGTCAAAAAAAGACACAAAAGCAAGAAAACACACACCTCCATTACAGTATAGATAGAGACTAAATACATCAAATGACATAGGGGGTCATTCCAACCCTGGCGGTCGGTGTTAAAGCGGCGGCCAACCCGCCAACAGGCAGGCGGATAAAAAAATGGAATTCTGACCCTGGCGGGAACCACCAACAGAGACCACCACTTTAACACTCTGACTGCCACGGCGGGACAAACAAACAGCGCAGCGGTCACCACCAACAGACAGGCGGGAGACAATGTACCGCCCACCCTATCACAACCCACCAATCCGCTACCTTTTCCGGGGCGGTAGCCCCGCCGATAAAAACACGGCGGAAACAGACAGTTCGAACGGAAAACGCTCACCTCTACACACTCCACGAGGAATCTGGACAGCATGGAACCCGAATTACACATCCTACCAGCTATTGTCTACCTGCTCCTCTACCAGGAGCACGAACGCCGCCGCAGGAGACAACGGTGAGTACTGCACCTACGACACAGGGGAGGGGGGAGGAGAAAAGATTACGGGCACACACATACGCGACACACCCACCCTCACCCACAACTACATACACATCAATGCAGAGCAACAACTCAGAGTGACACCCCCCAAACCCCCGCAAGAATGCAAAGACAAAATAAAATGATTATGAAAATTGAAGTATGTTGTACGGCTAAGTAAATAAATATAACAAACAACTATAACTATATATACATATGTAAATTGTCTTGTCCAAATTGGGTATCAGCCATTGTACGTGGGCCAATGGGCAGAAACACATGGGCAAAGCCCACACAGGAGACCCGAATCCATTGGAGAGAACACTGCAGGGGCATCAGATATCAAAACTACAGGCACCTCAGGGGGAGGGGAAGGGGGGGCACCTCAGCCAGATGAGTCCACGACGCCAGATCCACGAGGGGCCTCCATGGCTACTGTTCCATCCTGGGGAGTGCAAAGCCACAGTCTCACAAGTCTCTACAGTGGGTGGTTTGCCCACTGTTCAATCCTGGGGAGTGCAAAGCCACAGTCTCACAAGTCTCTACAGTGGGTGGTTTGCCCACTGTTCAATCCTGGGGACTGCAAAGTCACAGTCTCACAAGTCTCTACAGTGGATGGGTTGCCCACTGTACCATCCTGGGGAGTACAAAGCCACAGCCTATCAAGTGGATTACAGACTCCACTGGTTCTGGAGGAGGCATGGTGCCCAGAGTGCCTCGTGCAGCCCTGCCCGACACAGATCCGGCCCTGCCCCTTCTGCCAATGGGCCAGCGGTGCTTGAGATGAAGGGCCCAGCGGAGCGGTGCTTGAGATGAATGGCCCAGCGGAGCGGTGCTTGAGATGAAGGGCCCAGCGGAGCGGTGCTTGAGATGAAGGGCCCAGCAGAGCGGTGCTTGAGATGAATGGCCCAGCGGAGCGGTGCTTGAGATGAAGGGCCCAGCGGAGCAGTGTTTGAGACGGCGGTGCCCAGCGGAGCGGTGCTTGAGATGAATGGCCCAGCGGAGCGGTGCTTGAGATGAAGGGCCCAGGGGAGCGGTGCTTGAGATGAAGGGCCCAGCGGAGCGGTGCTTGAGAGGAATGGCCCAGCAGAGCGGTGCTTGAGATGAAGGGCCCAGCGGAGCGGTGCTTGAGACGGCGGTGCCCAGCGGAGCGGTGCTTGAGATGAATGGCCCAGCGGAGCGGTGCTTGAGATGAAGGGCCCAGCGGAGCGGTGCTTGAGATGAAGGGCCCAGCGGAGCGGTGCTTGAGATGAAGGGCCCAGTGGAGCGGTGCTTGAGACGGCGGTGCCCAGCAGAGCGGTGCTTGAGATGAAGGACCAAGCGGAGCGGTGCTTGACATGAACGGCCCAGCGGAGCGGTGCTTGAGATGAATGGCCTAGCGGAGCGGTGCTTGAGATGAATGGCCCAGCAGAGCGGTGCTTGAGATGAAGGGCCCAGCGGAGCCGTGCTTGAGATGAAGGGCCCAGCGGAGCGGTGCTTGAGATGAAGGGCCCTGTTCAGCGGTGCTTGACTTGAAGGGCCCTGTTCAGCGGTGCTTGTCTTGAAGGGCCCTGTTCAGCGGTTCTTGACACGGCGGTGCCCTGTTCAGCGGTGCTTGTCTTGAAGGGCCCTGTTCAGCAATTCTTGACACGGCGGTGCCCTGTTCAGCGGTGCTTGTCTTGAAGGGCCCTGTTCAGCTGTGCTTGTCTTGAAGGGCCCTGTTCAGCGGTTCTTGACACGGCGGTGCCCTGTTCAGCGGTGCTTGTCTTGAAGGGCCCTGTTCAGCGGTGCTTGTCTTGAAGGGCCCTGTTCAGTGGTTCTTGACACGGCGGTGCCCTGTTCAGCGGTGCTTGTCTTGAAGGGCCCTGTTCAGCGGTTCTTGACACGGCGGTGCCCTGTTCAGCGCTGCTTGACTTGAAGGGCCCTGTTCAGCGGTTCTTGACATGTGTCTCCAGGGCACCAGATCCGGCCATGAGATGGAGTTCACTCGCCACCCGACATGTGGCTGCCGGGCCCTTCGTGCACATCTGTCTTCTCGCTTGCGGGGCCCTCCTGTGCTGCCGTCCCGGGCTCGTGGGTGTCCTTCTTCACACCTGGAATGGGGCTGGTGGGGCCCTCCTGGGCAGCTCGCCTGCTGCCGGACTTGTGGGGCGTGCTGCCCTTGCCACCCTTCCCTGCTCCTGTCTGGCCCTTTCTTCCCTTTGTCGGTGTGACAGGTGGCACCCCACTTCCTGACGGTGCCAGGGTAGTGCCATTGGAGCCTGCTGTCTCTGGCCTCTCGCGCCGGGCCTTGCCTTTCTTAGATTTTTTACCAGGGGGTGGGCTGGCTGTCCCTTTACTGCTAGCCAAAGTAGCTGCCCTTGAAGGTGGTGGACTCCAAAATCCCTGGACTATTGTCCTTGTAGGTCCAGGGGATGTGGTGGCTGAGGTGCTGATTCGACTCTTAAGAGATGGAGGGGGTGGGTCAGGTGATGGAAAGAGGTTCATTTTGGACAGGATTTTTTTTTTAGGAGCAGTGGGAAGGGTAGGTGCAGTGGGTATGGGAGTGGAGGAAGAGGATGTGGTTGTAGGTGAGTCAGGTCTGGTGTCTTTGGGTGCAGGTGCTTGTGCTGGAGGCTGTCGTGAGGTGGATGGGTGTTGGGTGGGTGGCTGCCTGCGTTTGTGTGGTTTGGAAGAGGGGGTGACAGACACACTGGGAGAGGACACAGGGGACGTGTAAATGGCAGTGGGGGTGGTGACTGCACGTGTGCGGAGTGTCCTGGTGGGTGTGCTGGTGATGGACGTAGTGGCTGATGATGTTGTGCATGCAAGTGTGAGTGGAGACGTCACAGGGAGGGAGGAGGGAGAAGAGGAGGAGGGGGACACAGAGGAGGCAGTGGCTGTTGGCATGTCTGCATGTGGATGTTGCTTGGGTGAATGCTTGTGGGATGTGTGGTGCTTATGTCTGGATGAGCTTGCCTTGGGTGTTGAGGTGTGTGCAGGCTGGTCTGTAGGTGTGTCTGGGATAGGCAGAGGAACAGGGGAGTGGGACTGGGTTGAGGAAGTTGGAGGAGGGAGGCAGGAGACAGGGACAATGGCTGCCGTCAGTGCTGAGGCCAGAGCGTTGAACGATCGCTGATGGGCAGCCTGACCCGAATGAATGCCCTCCAGGTATGCATTACTCCGGTGCACCTCCCTTTCTACACCCTGAATGGCATTCAAAAGGGTAGACTGCCCAACAATGAGCGTCCTGAGGAGGTCAATGACCTCCTCACTGAGGGCAGCAGGGGTAACTGGGGCAGGGCCTGAGGTGCCTGGGGCGAAGGAGATGCCCACCTTCCTGGGTGAGCGGGCACAGGGCGAAGGCTGAGGGGCTGCTGGGAGGGCGGAGCTAGTGCGCTGGGTGGCGGCTGTACCTGTTGTTGCGGTGGGCACGGATGTTGCCGCCACCACAAGGGAGCTCCCTTCCGAGGATGTGTCTGTGTCGCTGGTGTCACCACGTGTCCCCGCTGTGGAGCTCCCCTCGCCCTCCGTCTCACTGGTGAACTCCGAGTCGGTTGCATGGCCCTCCAGGGCCATGTGAGATGCAGCTCCCTCGTGCTCCGATGTAACTTCTCCTCCGCCTGATGATGCTAATGCACACATGAACAGGAAGACCAACAAAAAAGGGGGGGGGAGAAATAAAGACATGTTGAGTGCATGCATTGGCGACACCGTTGGCGGAGAGGACAGACACAGAAGCCCCCTGCACTACGCCGCGCACTTGGGGTACACTACTCAATCCGTGGGACATGGCCTACAAGCCTATGGACGACAAATCCACACATAGGTGACACAGGGCCATGATTAGCTGTACTAGGCAACCTACAGAGGGGGGGGCGGGGGCACAGGGCCATGCCTAACGGAGGGGCCTAGCCTACGGAAATCGCCCTGGCCTAGGGATACCCACAGCCCTCCTCCCCCACCCAGACACCTCCAATGTGCGCTAAATCAGCAGAATGTGCTTGTACTCACCCCCTTGTGTCTGCTGTGATGTCCTCACGCGCCCATCCAAATCGGGGTAGGCCACCGCCAGGATCCAGGACATCAGGGGGGTCAATTGACGGGAGCCACCCCTCCTACATTGGGAGGCCATCCCCAGCAGAGCCTCCGCCGTCTTCCTGCTCCCGCGGCGGATGTCCTCCCACCTCTTGCGGCAGTGGGTGCCCCGTCTGTTGTGGACCCCCAGGGTCCGGACGTCCTTGGCGATGGCACGCCAAATGTCGATTTTCTGATGGGCGCTGACCTATGTCACATGTACAGGGGGAGAAATAACATTGTCATAATTTTCTGCATGCTCGATGTGAGTGGCCCCCCATCCCCACCATTGCCATGTGGCACATGCTCTCATCCATCGTTTGATGCATGCCTCAATCTCTCCCCTCCCCACCATCTTTCATCCACCCGACTCAACACAGGCATTGCCCACAAAGCATGGTCCCAGTGTACTTACCTGTTGGTCTGGAGGACCGTAGAGTAGCGCATACTGGGGGAGGACCACATCCACGAGTTTCTCTAATTCTTCAGAAGTGAAGGCAGGGGCCCTTTCCCCAGTCGCAGCAGCCATTGTATCTTCCAGACCGAGGTCACAGCAGCACTTGCAGTATAGGTCCTCTCCTGTGGATGATCAGGTCTCGAGTGATTAAGCAGATAGAAAATGGCGGTCACGTCCGCGGCGGTGCGTTCCCCGGCGGTGCGTACCGCGACCGCCGGCGCACTTCGTCATTGGCTCCTGAAACCCATAGGGTTCAATGTTAACCAATGTGGCTTTGCGCCGCGGTCTTCGACCGCCTACCGCCACGGTGTGCCACGCCAGCGCATTTACCTCACATCCCATTGTCGCACTTCACAGGTCAGGCAGCCACCATTTTAAGGGCCCACATGGCTTAATTTCTACTGCGTCACACATGCCTAGGCCTTGCATCGACACTCATACAAGCCATTCAATGCATAGAGAATCGTGTACTGTGCAAGCTGTGGGAACGTACCTGTGGGTTGATTGACTCTGTGCTCGCTGTTGTCCTTCCTAGGCACCGTCCGCTGGGACTTGCGAGGAGATGGAGGAATGTTCCCGTGTACAGACCGCTGGTGGACCTGTCGACAATGGAAGAAAGACATGTCATGCTGACATACAGGCTTGACCGAGCCACTATACAGGAACTGTGTGCCCAGCTGGAGCCACACCTGATGTCACCCATCCGCCAACCCACAGGGATCCCCCCTCTAGTGCAGGTGCTGTCAGTACTCCATTTTTTGGCAAGTTGCTCATTTCAAACAACAGTGGCCATTTCATCAGGGATGTCTCAGCCTATGTTTTCAAAGGTGTTGTCCAGAGTGTTGTCTGCACTGCTCAAACACATGCGGAGATACATCGTTTTCCCTGAGGTGGGGGATTTGCCTACAGTGAAGGGTGATTTCTATGCCCTTGGACATATTCCCAAAATCATTGGTGCCATTGATGGGACACATGTGGCTTTGGTCCCCCCCAGCAGAAGTGAACAGGTGTACAGGAACAGAAAAAGTTATCATTCCATGAATGTCCAGGTGGTCTGTTTGGCTGACCAGTACATCTCCCATGTAAATGCCAAGTTCCCTGGGTCAGTGCATGACGCGTACATCATGCGAAATAGCAGCATCCCTTATGTGATGGAACAACTACAGTGACACCGTGTGTGGCTAATTGGTGACCTAGGTTACCCCAACCTGTTGTGGTTACTGACCCCAGTGAGGAATCCCAGGACAAGGGCAGAGGAACGGTACAATGAGGCACATGGGCGTACTAGGAGGGTGATCGAGCGGACCTTCGGCCTCCTGAAGGCCAGGTTTAGGTGCCTGCATATGACAGGTGGATCCCTAATGTACTCACCAAAGAAGGTGTGCCAGATCATCGTGGCCTGCTGTATGCTTCACAACCTGGCTTTGCGACGCCAGGTGCCTTTTCTGCAGGAGGATGGTCCAGATGGTGGTGTTGTAGCAGCTGTGGAGCCTGCGGAGAGTGAAGAGGAGGAAGAGGACGACACAGACAACAGGGACACAGTGATACAGCAGTATTTTCAATAACACACAGGTAAGAATCAACACCGGCATTTTACATTTACTTACAGTCTCCTGCCTCTCTACTGTCTGTCCTTTTCACCCAGTGTATGCTAACCGAGTTGTGACTTTCCCTTCCAATTTCAGAGATGTGGGCCCCACTGCGTGACCTCTGCCTTGTTTGCCCATGGACTACAGCTGTGTGACAGTGGTATGTTGTCATCACAATGTAACTGGTCATTTTGGCACGTTTATGTCTAATACATATTTTCAAAAATACAGGCAGACTCCAGATTATTTGTGTGCAATAAGTGTGTTTATTAAAGTGCTCAATTTTGGGACATGGTTGAAAATTGGTGATGGGTGATGGTGGAGGAATGTCCATGGCAGAGTCCAGATTCTCAGTCTCACAGGTGCATTGTCCATATGCCTGTGGAAGGTGGAGCAGGGGCAGTTTAAGGTTGGACAGGGTGACAATGTGGGACAGTGGGATGACATCAGGGGGTATCCTTTCCTGGCGGGGGTCTTGGCATCCTACTCTGTCTTCTTCCTAGATCTCAGGCCCCGCTTGCGGGGTGGTTCTTCTTCTGCAGGGGGTGGGGTTCTGGTGGCCGGTTGTTCTTGTGTCGGGGCCTCCTGTCCACTAGCGCCGGCGGAGGTGGTAGCCTGTTCCTGGTCCATGCTAGTGACAGGAGCCCTTTGTGGTGCCACATGGTCCCACAATGTGGTGACAATCTGGTTGAGAGCCACAACGATGGTGCCCATTGCGGAACTAATGTTTCTCAGTTCTTCCCTGAACCCCATAAACTGTTCCTCCTGCAGTACCTGGATCTCCTGGAACCTGGCCAGGACCGTCGCCATCGTCTCCTGGGAGTGGTGGTATGCTCCCATGATGGAGGTGAGGGCCTCGTGGAGAGTGGGTTCCCTGGGCCTGTCCCCCCCTGTCGCACAGCAGCCCTCCCAGTTCCCCTGCTTCCCTGGGCCTCTGTCCCCTGGACTGTGTGCCCACTACCACTGCCCACAGGTCCCTGTTGTTTTTGGGGTGGTGGGTTAACCTGGGTTCCCTGTAGTGGTGGACACACCGCTGATTGACGTGTCCTGGAGACAGAGGCATGGGCCCGCTGGGTGGGTGCTGTGCTGGTGTTCCCAGAGGGGGGTAGGTCTGCTGTGGCCTGTGGCTGTGTGAGGGGAACCGACTGTCCCGAGGTCCCCGATGGGCCGGGCTGGTCATCTGGGTCCAGGGAGACAGAGCTGCTGTCATCACTGGAGGCCTCTTCTGGGGGTGGGATGGACATTTCTGGACCCTCCTGGGCGGTGTGGTGGCGTTCGGGTCCTGCAGGGGTATAAGAGTATGGTTATTGCTTCTGTGTGTGCCATAGCGTGCAATGGGTGGGTGCCCGTGTATGCCAGTGCTGGCATTCCTTTGTGGGGGCTGTTGTGACAGCGGTTTGTGGGGGAGAAGGGTATGTGCATTGGGCATGCTTAGGTGATGGGTGTCGATGGTTTGTGGTGGCATGCAGGGTTTGGTGTTGGGATGGGTGGATTGTGATGGTGAGACATTAGCAAGGAGGATGTGTGATGGGGGTGGGGGGAAGGGTGGGAGTATGAGTTGGCATGCTGGTGGGTGGGGGGGATGAAGTAGTTGAGATTAGACTTACCAGAGTCCATTCCTCCAGATACTCCTGCGAGGCCCTCAGGATGCAGGATGTTCAATACCTGTTCCTCCCATGTTGTAAATTCTGGGGGTTGAGGTGGGGGTCCGCCGCCAGTCTTCTTCACCGTGATGTTGTGCCTGGATACCATGGAACGCACCTTCCCCCGTAGGTCGTTCCACTGCTTCCTGATGTCGTCCCGATTTTGTGGATGCTGTCCCACAGCGTTGACCCTGTCCACTATTCTTTGCCATAGCTCCATCTTCCTGGCAATGGTGGTGTGCTGCACCTGTGTCCCGAAGAGCTGGGGCTCTACCCGAACTATTTCCTCCACCATGACCCTCAGTTCTGCGTCTGAAAACCTGGGGTGTCTTGGGGGTGCCATGGGGTGGTGTGGATGAGGTGTGGGGTGGTGTTTGCGGTGATGAGTGTGGTGAATGTGGTGGTTTGTGGTGTTTTGTGGGTGGTTGTTGTGTGGGTGATGGTGTAGTGTGCCTCTGTGTGATGGTGTTCTCTATTCTGTACTGTCTCTCTCTGGGCTTCGTCTCTGATTTGTGGTCGTAGGGGTTTGTGGGTGATGTGGGTGTGTGTTTTATAGTTAATTGGGTGTGTGGGAGTGTTGTGTGTATGTGTCTCAGGTGTGTGTATTTCAAATTGTCCAATGTGGCTGTGTTTTGGAGCTGTATGTGTATTTTGAGCGCGGCGGTGTGTACCGCCAATGGAATCCCGCGGTTGAAAGACCGCCGCGTGGATTCGTGGGTCGTAATGGCATGGGCGTATTCCTGTTGGCGTGATGGTGGAGGTTTGGTCTTCGCCAGTTTATCGCTGGCCGTTGGTGTGGCGGACTTTTGTGGATGTCGGGTTTTTGGCGGTTTGCCTCTTGAGGGTCAGAATGACCGTGGCGGTTTACCGCGACCGCAGCGGTGTTGTGGCGGTCTTCTGACCGGCGGTAAGCGCCTTTTACCGCCGAGGTCAGAATGACCACCATAGTGTGTTTAACTTGTACAATAATTATATGCAAAATTTCATTCATATGAGATCACATATATCCCTCACTCGTATGATGTTACTTGAGCTGGTCTCGATTAAAAGCAAAGACAGGCAGTGAAAGTGGCATAGTCGCAATACGAACATTCTACAGAGAGCAAAAAGAAATGTGTCCAAAATACGTGGAGGGTTCTCTGATTCACTACGCAGGCCCGGGTATAAACCCTCAGGGGAACACGGGCTCGGAATACGAGCCCTCGTAGCTTCCCCTTCCATTACGGTAATAGCCCACTCGGAGACAACGTGCTCTGATGACGACTCCCGAACTGAGAGGGCCGCCACACCGTTTCCCATCCATAAATGAAAACAAGGGCGAAGAAACGCTCAGGTCACTTACTTGTCTTGTCCTAGACTTATGAGGATCACCTACCCCTGGCCGCGTTCCCGAATGATAGAGGGAGCCGCAGGCCGAGGGGCAGAAGTAGTCCGTAGCCCGGAAACGGGAGCGTAATGATGACGCTCTCGTTGCCAGGCAACGCGGCCTAACGCGTGCAGGCCACTCGTCTGTCATGATGGTCAAAATAAAAGAAGGACAACAGTCCCGGCTCGCATTAGTCAGAGCCTACAGGCGGCGGCTATAACAGAACATGTATAATAAAATTAAAAGAGGCTACGCAACTCAGCAGAAATATCACTCTAGGGACTATGTTAAATTACTAGTTCATTTAAAAAAGCCGGCACAAAAACAAAAGCAGTAGGTGTCTATTATCCAAACTACTGTCAGTTAGAACTAAAAAAACTAGTTAACTCACAAAGTGATTTTCAATAATGTATGTAAGAGGTGCAGGCTTGAGTTATATGAAGGCCATATTCGGGAAGCAGATGAATTCCAACAGGTGTATAGTAAACCCTATGGGTTAATAAAGATCAATGTTCCTACAATTCAATGGAGCTTCAATGTGAAAAATTAATCCAAAGAATATCATCATTTAACCCTCGGAGATGTGTGTTAAGTTTATACACCCAACGTTGCTCCAATTCAAAGAGCAGTCTCGTCCCCTTCTGAGCGCAAGTCTGCAGTACGACCCACCACATGTCATCCAGACTGTGGTTTCTTTCTATGTAGTGAACACTTAATTTAGTCGTGGTTCGACCGCAACGAATATTGCTACGGTGTTCATTAATCCTCAATTTCACTGCTCTAGTAGTCATTCCTACATAACGTAGATTGGAAGGGCAGGTGATCAAATAAACACAGTTGCGGGTATTGCAATTGGTATGTCTCAACAACCGCCACTTCCGTATTGGTTCTAATTCAAGGGACTATACGCGTTTGGTGAGAGCACATACATTGCAGTTGCCACATGGAAAATGACCTATGACTGGTGGGAGATCCCAGAGGGACCTTTGTCTAGTAGAGACAGTACGGGGTCTGGGCCGAGTATGGACCAACATGTCCTTGATATTGGTGGTCCTTTTAAAACCGAACAACTGTTTAGGGATATTCTCTCCCCCGCTACAGAGGATATTCCATCTCTTGTTGATTACTTTCTTGATAGTATTAGACAGTGGTGTAAATGTAGACACACAAGTCAATTTAATTTCCGAAGGTCTAGGGGTCATCTGCAGTAATGAGTCCCTATCACTATATATATATTTATAGGCAGTATTGACCACTCTATAGGGATAGTGCCGATCACCTAATTTACTCCGTAAGTCTGAAGCTTGCGTGTCAAATGAATGCATATTACTGCAATTACGACGAAGACGCAGAAACTGGCCATAAGGCAAATTATCTCTGAGTGCTTTAGGATGATGGCTCTCATACAACAACAAACTATTGCGATCTGTCGTTTTTTGATATGTACATGTCGTAAGTTTGCCACCATCAATGCTAATCACCAAATCCAGGAATGGAATATTGGTGGTTGAGACCGAAGAGGTGAATTTCAAAAAAGGATCCAAACCATTGACCCATGTTGTGAACACGTCTACCTCGGTGATGGGACCGTGCCAGACAACCAAAATGTTGTCTATATACCGACGCCATAATTTGATATTGTCAAAGAAAGGATTGGAATCTGGCAATATAAAACGTTTTTCAAAGTCATACATGTAGAGGCAAGCCAAACTAGGGGCAAAAGTACTGCCCATTGACGTGCCTCGTATCTGGTGGAAGAGCAGGTCTTCGAATTGGAAACATTTTTTCGTCATGGCTAAACTGGCACAATGCATTATAAAATGGACTGGGGTCGCTGAATCCAGTCTGGCAGATAGGAGGGCTGTCTCACCCACCTTTAATGTAGCTTCTTGTGGAATGTTAGTATATAATGCTTCGACGTCTAAGGTGATTAGAGCATGAACGTTACCTGTAGAATTGATAGACTCTATTAGATTAAGGACATCTTTAGTATCCCGCAGGTAAGTAGTTGACTGCTGCACAAGGGGTTGTAGAAAATGATCACAAAATGTGGATAGGGGTTTGAGAATCTATCCTATCCCAGAAACTCTAGGGCGACCCAGAGGAAGGGTCCTGCCTTTATGAATCTTAGGGAGACAGTAGAAGTAGGGTGTGCGAGGATTCACAGTGTCCAAAAATTCAGCTTCTCTCTGTGGTATCCATGAATTTCCACAGGCCTCCTCTATCATTCCTCGTATTTCAGTTTGTATTCTGTCTGTGGGATCATGGTCAATCTGAGCATAGTAAGTCGAATCACTAAGGAGGCGTAGGCACTCTTGTCTATAGTCCTCTGAATTCATTACAACTATTGCACCACCTTTATCCGCTGGTTTGATGATAATAATAGTATCAGCTGCCAGTCCTTTGAGAGCATTGCTCTCCGCTTTGGTTATATTGACAAAACTTTGTTTCGGTTGTAATTTGGTTATATCAGTGGTGACTGCTTTTTCAAATGCCAAGACATCGCAGGGCATCGAGGATGAAGGTGGCATGAATAAAGACGGTTTCTTAAGACCTGAATCTGAAGGCAAGTTATCAATAGGTTTATCTTTAAAGAAGACCTGCAGTCTGATCTTTCTAAAGAATTGGGAGAGTTCACACTGGAGGCGGAAAAAATCTTCTTTGGGAGTGGGTACAAAGCCCAAACCTCTGTTAAGAACCTTAGTCTCGTCAGGGGAAAGTGGTCTTGATGACAAATTGACCACTAAGTCTTTGTTTGTTGGACTTTGCCCTGACTCCGTATGACCATCTGTGGTTCCTCCTGAGCCCAATGCACTCTCCTGCCTGCAGTCTGCTGTCTGTAGTAGAGCTCACTCCCACAGTTGTCCAGGCAACATATGGGAATCTAAAGTTTAAAAGTTTGAAGGGTCTCTGCATTGAAAGAGGTTTAGCAATTGGTAAGAATCCAACCAAAGATCTTCTCATTAGCCTTCTCCTAGAAAGTGACCAGAACCAATCTGGCCTATCCCAGGATCAGGAGGTACAGGAGGGGGGTACCCAGAAAGATTCAGAGGAATCCTCTGAGGATGCTGGGGAGGGTTCTTCCAAGGATATGTCAGCTAACAGGCCATCTAGTGATACTGGTTGTGGGAGGGGGTCACACACTAGTAGGGCACCTTTCACTCCTAAAGGCCAGGTTACTAGAGTCCAACCAGTTAGGGACAGGTCTCTCCCTGCCAATTCCCACATTTCTACTGTGTTTCACAATTCCCAAGCCTCCCACCCTGAGGATAACTTAATGGAAAGGGAACTCAGAAAGCTGAGGTTGGAAGAGGCCAGGCTGAAGCTTTAACAGCAGCAGCTGGCCTTAGACAGGGAATCTCTGGATATGGAAAGGGAAAGGCAGAGGTTGGAGTTTGTTCCCCATGGCGGCAGCAGCAGTGTTTTTGATAGTAATCCTGTTATAGAGCAAGATTCCAGAAACCTGCATAAGATAGTCCCCCTTACAAGGAGGGGGATGACATTAACAAGTGGTGTGCTGCACTTGAGAGGGCCTGTATGGTACAGTTGGTCCCTCAAAGGCAGTGGGATGCTATCCTGTGGCTATCTTTCACTGGTAAGGGTAGGGTTAGGCTCCTTACTGTTAGAGAAAGTGATGCTAACAATTACAATGTTTTGAAGGATGCACTCTTGGATGGATTTGGCGTAAACACTGAACAATACAGGATTATGTTCAGAGACACCAGAAAAGAGTCCTCTCAAGGCTGGACAGACTTTGTAGACTGTTTAATGAAGGCCTTGGAAGGTTGGTTACATGGCAGTAAGGTGACTGACTATGAAAGCCTGTATAATCTAATCCTGAGACAGCATATTTTGAACAATTGTGTGTCTGATTTGTTGCACCAGTACTTGGTAGACTCAGATCTGACCTCTCCCCAAGAATTGGGAAAGAAGGCAGACAAATGGGCCAGAACAAGAGGGAACAGAAAAGTTCATACAGGGGGTAACAAGGATGGCAAGAAGAAGGATGGTAAGTCTTCTGACAAGGGTGGGGACAAAGATGAAAAACATTCAGAGTATTCATCAGGCCCACAAAAATCCTCTGGGGGTGGTGGGTCCAAATCTTCTTCTCACAATCAGAAAACGCTATGTTGTTATTGTTGTAAAGTAAAAGGCCATTGGCAAGTGATACCACTTTCCCAAAGAATAACACCAAGGCTCCCACTACCACAACCCCAACTGCAACCTCTAGCGCCCCTAGTGATAGCAGTGGTGGTGGGAAGCCTACTACAAATAGCCAATCCAAAGGTGTAGCTAGGCTCACTATTGGCAGTATAGTTGGGGCTGGTCTTGTTAGGGAGACCACAGAGGCTGTTTTATTCTCTGATGGTGGCATTGACTTTGCCACCTTGGTTGCTTGTCCCCTTAATATGGGTAAGTACAAGCAACTAGCCCTAAGTGATGGTGTTGAGGTTGAGGCCTACAGGGACACAGGAGCCAATGTAACTATTGTTATAGAGAAAGTGGTTCACCTCCTTCTGGACCTGGCACAAGGTGTAAGTACCACTAGGTACCCACTACTGTATAAGCCAGGCCAGCCTCCTACACATCTTAGATTGGGAACGGAGCTGTAAAACAAGGCAGAAAAAGGCACTATATTAGAAAAGGAAACAGATGCATGCAGGGAAACAAAATGAGAATTGTATGCTGGGAAGGAGAGAACATGGCCCCTCAAGGAAAAGGAAGGAGAAAGGAAAAGAAAAAAAAGGAAGAAACGAAGTGCCCTAGACTGGGGCACCAGGTAAGTGAAGGGCTGTTGGGGGGACGCAGACACCCTGCGGCAAACACCCATGCCTCTCGTTGAATGTGGCGAGGCCCAACGTCTAACCCTGGGCCTCCAACCTTGCCACAGGCAATATTGTATGCCGCGGTCAAGGAAAAAGGCAACGGCAAGCCCCGTGACCCAAAAAACGGATCGCAGCCCTCACCGTGCCCTGAGCAGGAAACGCGCTGGAGCCCGCGGCATGAAAGTAGGCCACCCCAAGGCACTGACTTTACCCGGAAAAAGCGACAGACCAAGCGGGGAGTATGCACAGGAGAGGCGTCTTCTCCAGGAACATTTGCGAAGAGGATAGCTCTTCCAATGAATGAGAAACTGGAGATGTGGCGTGACAGATTAAATATCTGAAATTTCGACTCAGAATCCTCCTTTACACCAACAACTGGACAAAAGCCGCAAATATTGACCAATGTATGTGTAACCTTGGAAGTCAAGGGATAGTTCAACATCTCATGATTCTATGTTCAAACATAGTTTGTCTGTAAAGGGAAATCACCTGTCCATGTAGCTTACAACACCAGAAGATGTAGCGTGGTGCTGTCCTTGTGCCTCTCGGCAGACTTAGAACATGTGTACAAGAAAGTGACCATCTACATCTTCCTTGCATGGAAAGCAACTAGATCAAATCGTCATTATTAACTCAGGTTATCAATGGAGAACTGGTGAATCCATATGGCCCAACTACCAAGTAGAGGACAAATATTTTTAGAAAATGATTAACTAACTTCTGAAGTACGATAACTATATTTGAGGTTTCTTTTGATTTGTATCATTTGCATGGGCTTGGGCTGAAACAAAAAATACTACAATAAGTAAAATGACAACAGAACGACAACAAATCCAGGAATAAGAACCAGAGTTATGATTTTTTTAAAAGTTTAGAGATCAAAATAACACCAAAAAGTATTAAACTTCAACTGCTGGGACCTGGTTGCACTTGACCAGGTTAAGGGTAAGGGTTAGGGCCAACAACAATGGAGTGTGGGTCGGATTGAGGGATCAGGTTCCTCCTGGTGATAAGTTTTAGCTTCACACTTAGTCACTAAAATGGAAGTAAAAAATCCTCAGTAGGGAAAGACAGTAGAGTGTGGCCTAAGATGGTTCCATCTTGTTGGATAACTGCGCAACAAGGTCTCAGAGAACCCATTGACTTGTGGCGGAAAAGCTCTAAGTGGCAAATTTGAATGTCACTCCCAGAGAAGGTCCCTCGCTGCCAAATAGTTTAGGTGCCTTAGCCCTGTGAAGATCTCTTCCGCCGGGCTTAGTCACTTATTTGGAGGTCAGATTCTTCCCTTAGTGCAAGGGTGCAGTCTGTAGCCGAAGAGGGCCCACAATTGTGAATACCTTTTCTGCTAGTTTATGCTGAATGAGATTAGCTGCTTCAGAGGAGAATGTAGTGGTAGCAACCCAACTCTTTGGCCCAGTATGCAATGCACCTTCATCTGGTCGGCTTGGCAGGTTGGTATCAGTATTTCAACGGTTCTCAGAGGAAATGTTGGCAAGTTTCAATGTCTCAAGTTTGGGTTTGTTAGTAGGTGTACACTTTGGCACCAGCCCAGGATCCAGGTCCATGGGGGCAGCATTGGGGGGTCAGAACTCACTTCAGCATAGGCCAGTAGCAGGGTCCAAGTCAGGTTCAGTTGAAAATGATCAGCTGGGAATGCAGGAGAAAGCGCTCTTATTGATTGCATACCTTCAGCTAAAACAGAAGGTCACCATTATGACCTTTGGAGTCCGCTTTTTGTCCTGGGTGCAAGCAGGAGAGCAGGTCCAGTTTTTAGAGCGCTTCTTAGGTCACTTAGCCCAACACCAACATGGCAGAACCTTTATTTCCCTTTGCAGGGATCCTGTGCCCACCTTAGAGTTGTGGTCAGGGAACTCTTTGCCTGAGGCCACTCAAAACCGGTTTTAAGGATGGCACCTCTCCCACTGGTCCTGGTGCCTAACTGGATAGGTTGATAAAGGAAGGGAGCAGGTCCAGATGTATGCCTGTGACAGGTTAGGCTCCTTTGAAGCACAACCTAGAAGGTTAGGCTGCTAGAAAAATAGAACTCTTCCTTACAACCAAAACATTCATCTCAATATCTGCAAGCAATTTCACACCTCATGAGGAGATATTCAGGTATTGCGTGATAGTTGGCAGCTCTTGCAAATGAACCTTTAGAGGCTTCATGCAGGATTACAACTAACTTTTCTAAAAGTACCTATTCTGAAATATGTGTAACAAAACTGACTTTACCAATAGATTTGGCTTGTAATATACTTTTGAAAAGACCAAAGATGACCTCTACAGTTATTTCCCAAACAAAGATAACAAATATTGCAGTTACTATTGCATTTCAATGTTTCCCCATGTATCAGCTAACCCTGCTACAAAAATGGCTTTGACTGCTTTTACACTGTAGGAACATGCTTAACAGTAAACCTTTACAGGACCTACTTTTAAATACCATGCGCCCTTACTTTTAGGCTTGTAAGGCCAGTTTAGGAGTGATGTTAATGTTGAAAGTGGGGGCACAGGCACTTTAACACTAGTTAGTAGGGAAACGTGTGCAGATTTCTACAACCAGAAGAAAAGGGTTCAGGAAAAAGGCAGAACATTTGGGGTTACCCTGTAGAACTGGCAAATTCCCAACAGTGCTCTGATTCTGATGCCCTTGGGTCACGTTCATGGTATCTAGAAGAAAAGAAAATAATGCTATTTGAGCCCTGTTTTTGGAGAGAGGTTGTGTGTTGGAAAGAGTAGGATCCATTATGGATGACTCCTGGTTGGACATGGCACAACATGGGGAGTGGACGTAGTTGACTGAGAAAATGAAAGTATTTGGGCTGCATTCCTGTAGCTTGAGGGTGGAAATCCAGATACTGAAGTGAAGGAAGACTGCAGATTTGGTGGTTCAAGGTCAAGGAGTTTCTATGCAAGACCTGTCCTTCGCATTGTCCATGATTACTGCTACAGGAGGGCTGATTACAGCCAGGTGCAGAGATCTCATACTTTACTGTGCCCATGTTTTGGAACATGCCCCTTGGAAACAGCCTCATTGTATCTGGAAAGTTTACATAAAAATTGAATTTATGTTACTCTGCTTTTTTCTAGTTCTTCATGAACAATGCTTGGGGTGCTCCACAGAGTTCTCAAAGAACTGCTGTATGACCAGCGAAGGTGTCTGCAAGACAGACAGCCTTCTTGAGGTAAGGAGACATCAGCTGAAATCTGAAATTTCTGAACTTTCTGCTGGAGGACCTGAGGAAATACTGGAGCCTAGAATCCTAGAATATTGTCTGTCTGCTGAGAGAGGAATGTATTAGCTTGGTCCTACAAGAGGCATAGGGAAACACTAGAGAAAGTGAGTGATGATGAAGGATGAACTTCAGGAGCAGCCCAGTTTCCATGAGTGGTTATTACTGCGAACTTCATCAAGATTTAAAAAAAAGTGACAAGCCTTGTGTGTAATCAGCAAACTGCCACATGGCTGAGAGGCTGGTACAGACATCAGCATCAGAACACTGAAGTTGGTACCCTGATTGTTCCTCAGGACACACCTGCTAGCCATTGTCCTATCTGCACCTGGTCTAAGGAGGGTGGTACATCCTAAATAGAGAGACACTGTAAATTCTCCTGCAAAGAGCTCTCCCAGCCATCAACTTGTGAGAGAGGCAGGAGTTAACGCCTCTTCAGTTGAAGAGCCACACTTCGATCCTGCACCACCTGAATTGTAATGACGGACTACATGTAACCATGGAACTTGAGGTTGTAAGTGGAACAAGAGACTAGTGATGCAGATCGAGGTCTAGTAAAGGAAGTAAGACTTTTGCCATGTGAACAAAAAAGGGGTGGAAGCAAAGTCAACTGTTTTGTGCATCTATGCCTTGGAGTTGTTTTAAGTGACATGCACCTCTGCCTAATCAGTGCCTTGCCCAGAATTCCATTAGCTGGGAGAAGGTCCTGAAGGGTGCATCGCCTCAAGCAATAGCTCAAACAGGATGAACTGTTCTCAGAAGGAGCAGGGTCAGTACCGATTTTCCTAAGGGAGGTTTCTATCGGTGATGGGAACAGTGGGTGAAAAACCTGAGTGATTGATAGTGGTTTAGAATAGTTACAAGGAATCTTCTCATCACCTTTTGTTTGTTTCATATAATTCCCTAAGTGGCTACGAGTATGCCCAGATATGGGTCTTTTGCTCACTATGTGAAGGATTGAGGTTACACCTCAATCCTTCAGCATAGACCAAATAAGGTCAAAACTTGTCTGCGGCTGCTTGTGTTGCCTTTAGAGGTGGCCTGACCTGGATGTTTGGAATGAACTGTTCCCATAACGGGCAGAGTCAATATTGATTTGCATTATGCAAACATCTGCCTAGAGTGACACAAAGGAAAAAAATGGTTGGAATGCTACCCAGAGTGATTACCAGTGGTTTAGACTATTTACACGCATTCTTTTCATCACTTTTTGTGTGGTTGATGTTAGCGAGAGCACTGCAGTTACAAGCTAAACTTGAAAAATATCTGTATTTGGCAAATTCGTTGCAAACACAGGAAAGTTAATAGTTAAAACAATGCACCTGTTTAGTAAGTGCAGGGTCCACTGATAATAGTATAGTGCAGAGTGAGAAGGTTGCTGCTATAGTGCTATTGTTGGGCTGAAAAGCTATCATTTTGATACCAAACCTGACTCTTTTTTTCAAGTGACAAGAACAACGCTGATGTCTTCACAGTGCTACATTTTAAGTGGAACTGGCTTGGAAGTGCCAGGTTATTGACACATTCTGACTTGGGTGATCTGTATGAAGCATTGTAAGATTTTTGAAGTTCCCCTTGATTTTGAGGGGCATATTTGATCTATTTAAGGCAGTAAATCTTTCAGGTTTATATTCCGTTGCCATGCGTTTACCGTGTACTGCTCATCCGGATTTCTTAGATGTGTCTTTGTCTTTTATACCAAACTATTAATATTCCCTCCCTTTTTGGGTCTCTCCTATAGAACTAACTGTCTGTTGGTAATATACTCATCGTATTCAAAATTGACAAAGATTGGCATTTGGGCTAGTCCTTTTTTATGATTAATGTATTTTTGAGTTCCCTGCTCCTGTTTCAATGGATTTCCTTCCTGTTCTTTGTCTCACACAAGGATCATTTTAATCTCACTTCGTTTTTTCCGTATGTCTTGCATCCTTTCACTATAACATCAAACAATGTAGTACAGTGCATGAGGGACTATTTTCTCTCACTCTCTTTGCCTCTTCCACCTCCCTCCACTGCTGTCCTTCTATTTTTATTACAAATGTAAGGAACTCACTGCCTTCTTGCCCTCCCGGCCTACAGGAGTGCACGTGTTCTCATCCCAATCATGCAGGGGGCAGGCAGGAAGACTGTACTGTGACACTGCCCCTGCCCCTGCAACAGTGTTTCCTTCTCGGAATTATTGAGTCCATAGATTCTAGACTTGATAGCAGGGGATCTCGACATTTTAGCATGTGCTCTGGTTGAAATTCCTCCACTCCTAGTGTGAGTATGAGGCACTCAAAGTGTAGAAAAAGTGATCCCAGTCAATTGGTTTACTTTGGGTGTTTCGCAGATTGACCTATAACAGTCACAATTCGGGTAACAAAAAGGGAAAGTTTCACGAAGTTGTAAATTTACATTGGAACTATATCAGAAAGGAAATCACAAATCTACCCATGTAAAGAGACTCCTGAATCTGGGTGCAGATTTGCAATTTTGCCCCCAAAATATTCCCAGTTGTAAATCTGGAATACAGTTCTAATAATAGCTGTCTAGTAGTACTTCTGGGAATGTCATGTGATTTTTGTTTTGAGTTGCCATTTCACCAATGCTGAAGGTTCCTCAGTTAAATCCCGGCAGAAGAGTCAACCATGAGTGATTGCACATATTGTTCTTTTTTCTTTTTTTACATTTGGAAATACATTTTCCATGTGAAGAAACTTTGCCCCCTATCTCCACCCTGAGTTAAGGGCTGTTCCATTCATCTTCCCACACTGGAAGGGGCAGGCTCTTTGTTGGAGTGCATCTGTGATCATATGAAGGTTAGAGAAGTGGCGGACAGGAATTTGTGAATGGGCAAAAATCTACAAGATGAGAACATTCACAAACTCACAAGGCAAACCACTCATTGGTTTTCACATATTGTGCTCCTTGAATGAGCCTTACACCTACGTTATTTTACGCAGTTGTACCGCAAAATTATAGTAAAGTAATGCAATTACACTGCTGGGCCACCATTTGTTGAAGAGAAGCAGCAGTAAAACCTGCTATTTGCAATTGTTGGACATATCATGATGGGCTTAACTGGCTCACCCATACCAGAGGACCTGTTTCTCTGCACCTGCAGTCTGTAAAGTGAATTATTACAACCCACACTTCTCCATGTTACGCCTTGATTTGCCTCTATGTTTCTGAGCTGTGCTGTCTAAAATAATTCACTAACTTCAAGAATATTCACTTTACATACTGCAGCCCCATAAAGACAAGTAGACAAGTTCTCGAATCTGTTAGGAGCCGCCACAACCCTCATTATATTGCCCCGATTCCCAAACCAAAATAGCTTAGTGAATCAGGCGTAATGTTTATATTTCCATTGAGTCTTAATCACCTGGACTTTACAGCAGCGTTTACTTGTAGCGAGGTACTAGAAATATTCCAGTGTTTAGTTCGGTAATAATCTCTGAAGATGCAATTTTCCCATGGAAGCTAGACATTAACGTCACAAGAGATTAGTCTATCTAAATGTCAGATCTGACTTTCTGTTATTTTAATTTAATGTTCTTGGAAGAGCTTAGGAGGAAACCTAAATGTTTATCAGTGAATTGTGCGGCTGGGCATTGATGTTTTCTTAAATGTACTTTTGGCCCGCATGCTAAGTCTGAAAATTACATTTAATTTCATTAGGAATTGATAAGCACCAACAACAACACATTGAGGACTGGCTGGTTTCACTAACAATAATTAAATAATGTTTTCTCTGCACGTTTGAAGCCGAGTATACAGAAAATGTCTCCTTTTCTTATTCTCTTTAACTTTGTGGGTATTTTTCAGCTTGCGAAAATATAATTATTAACAAATATAATTAGATAATATATGGCCAGGTATTTACCATAGGAGATGCTTAGATTCCCACGATTTCTCCTCAGTAGACCAAGCTGCAAAAAAACTCACATTGCAATGTTTCATATTGTTGTAGACATGCATATGGATCGTGCATCTTCCCTCAAACCGAGAAGCTTTGCTCACCAGAGACTGACTTTAAAAAACATTGTTGCTTCCTCAGTTAATTCCAGTTAGATTTGCTTCTTCTCCGATCCAGTCCCTATGCAGCAACTAACACCTTTCTATTTCATACACTTCTTTGTTGCTACAAAGGCCCTGATTCAACCTTGGGTCTCATTTAGTTTCAGGAACAAAGCCAGTCTGATAGCATTTGCATTTGTGCTAATGGAAAGTGTGCAGAGCCACCCTGAGTCATCATAGACGTTCATTGGCCTTTGACTGAAAGGCTCCCACCCACCATGAGTTAGAAAGTCCATCAATGGCTGTGAGCCCACTGCATCTCAAGGGCTCTCAGTATAGGTCCCCGAAACGCCCCTCACCCTCCAACTCCCCCACACCTGCTATATGCCACATGTTTTGGATGAGGAAAACATGCTGAGACTTGACGGCTAAAGAGCACAAATCTCCGATCTGTGCACACTAGAATGCACAAACGTACAATTAGTATTGTATTGTAATGTATTGTATTGTAATAGTATTTATATAGCGTTTACTACCCCTGATGAGGCGTCAAAGCGCTTTTCGGTGAGTAGCACACTTCTCCGGAACCCAAAAGGAATTAGTGGTGGATTAGTATAGAGAAATATGAGTACAGTTTTAGTATTAATATGAGTTAATTTGAGCCACAGATATGTGAGTGTGTTAGTTGGATTGACTGGAGTAATGGAGGGGTAGAGGAGGGAAGAATACAGAAGTGTCATTTGGGAGTTTATAGTAATAGGATGAGGCTTGAGATGAGTAAAGTGGGGATGGAGGAGGGAAGAGTCTGTGGAAAGGGTTAGGGAGATCATAGCAGCATGAGGGGTTTTGGATGAGTCAAAGGTGAGGTAAATGAGGGAGAATTTAGTAGGGTTGTTTGGGAGATCATGGTAGTAAACTGAGGTTTGGGTGAGTTACGTGTGGAAGAGGAGGGAAGAGCTTAGGCAGGGTTATTTAGGAAATGAAAGTAGTAGAATAGGTTTGGGATGAATCAGAATGGGGCCCGAGGATAGATTGATAGCTACATGACATATGGTGATAGGTAGATAAAGTAAAGCTTACAATTATAGTAAAAATGTACTATTATTTTATTTATAATTTTATATATATATATATATATATATATACATATATATATATATATACACACACACATTTTTTGATCATTATTTTTATTTAATGTATTTATTGCAACATTGTAGAGCAGTAGCTGCAGTGCTCAACCCTCTGAGTTGGGCTCCGATGTCGTTGGACCCTCCTTTTGTGACTCTGAGTTCACAGAACTTCCAAGTGCCTGCTCCCGTGCTTCTGCGGGTGCTACCTGCTTCTGCTGGGGCTCTCTGAGTTGCTGAGTGCCCCCTCTGTCTCCTCCTCCAAGGGCCGACATCCTGGTCCTTCCTGGTCCCCAGCAGCACCCAAAAACCTCTACCGCGACCCTTGCAACTAGCAATGCTTGTTTACGGTATTTCTGCGTGGAAACACTTCTGCAACATCCAGCACGCCGTGGGGCATCTTCCATCCAAAGGAGAAGTTCCTAGCCCTTTTCGTTGTTGCAGAATCTTCGGCTTCTTCCACCCGGAGGCAGCCCTTTTGCACCTGCATCCGGGGTTTCCTGGGCTCCTGACCCAGGACACCATCGCGACTCTTGGACTTGGTCCCCTTCCTTTTCAGGTCCTCAGGTCCAGGAATCCGTCTTCAGTGTTTTGATGGTGCTTGTGGTTCTTGCAGAATCCCCTATCACGACTATTGTGTCTTTCTGGGGTAGTAGGGTAACTTTACTCCTACTTTTCAGGGTCTTGTGGTGGGGTATTTTGGACACCCTTACTGTTTTCTCACAGTCCCAGTGACCCACTACAATCTCCCATAGGTCTGGGGTCCATTTGTGATTTGCATTCCACTTTGGAGTATATGGTTTGTGTTGCCCCTAGACCTATGTCTACCTATTTGTCAACATCATGGCAGTGCGCGCTCTACGGGCGACTAGAATGCAAAAACCTAACAATTTCAAGCTAACATAATTTATGCATTGTGCTGAATTGATGTTGTTTAACCTTTTGCATTGCAGAGTTTAATCTTGAAGACTTATGTTCAGCATGCATATAAATACTGTTCACATTGAATGTACTGCTGCAGGCTTTCAGACTGTGTCAGGGTGTGATCCCCTTCCAGGGCCTTCTAGAAGCTTTCCCTGCAGCATGCCTGGGTGTGGTTGGTGGGCTGGGCTAAGACTCTATAAAAGGGAGCCAGCCCAGCTCCACGTGCTCACTATTCAGAGGTCCCGGTGCAGAGCAGCAGCAACTTCCTGAGCTCCTGTTCCGGTGGCCTACTTTGATCTTCCAGACCTTGCCCTTTTCACTTTGTTGGTGATCTTTGATCAGGGTGGTAAGACGGAGGTCGGGCTGGGCCCCCGATCCCGTTCTCGAAGGCTTTCGAGTTCTTGGGCCTAATTTTGCATGATAAAAGTTTTACTCTTGTGCGTGTGAATGTGCACTTGGTTTTTCATGGCATTTACATGCTGATATTCGAATCGGCAAGACGCGTGATTCTTTGCTTGTGTGCAACTCTTGATATTTATTGTGCGCTACCATTTTATGGCATTTATAAGGCAGCATTCGAATCGGCAAGACGCGCAATTAATTTCTTATGCTTAATTCATGTCATTCATTGTGCGCTACCATTTCTTGGCAGTTACATGGTGGCATTCGAATCGGCAAGATGCGCGATTCGTTTCTCGTGCTTTAACCCTTGATATTCATTGTGCGCTACCATTTCTTGGCAGTTACATGATGGCATTTGAATCGGCGATTCATTTTCTGTGTTTAAAATCACGGTGTTCATTATGCGCCACCACTTTAAGGCATTTACTTGGTGGCTTTCGTGTTGGCAAGACGCATGATTTATTGCTCAAGTCTAATTTATGTTATTCATGGTGCACAATCATTCCATGGTATTTACAACCTTTGTAAAAATCTGCAATGTGCGCAATTCATGTTCCGGCAATTTTGAGAAAACAAAAAAGCTAGAGTTCTAGATGTAATGTTGTGTGTACATAATAAGTTTCTCAAACACGATTCATATGATGGTTTAGAAATCATTCAGATTATTTCCTGATCCTCATGCAAAAGATAATACTTGAATTTAAAAGTTGCATTTAACCTTTCTTGATTCCCTCACAGGTATCCAGTCATCTTGAAGCCTAGTTATTTAAGTCTGTGCTTAGGATGTCCATGTTTTCAGAATGACAATGCTTAGAGTCATAGCCTAGTATTGATTAATATGATGTAATCTTGATATTGTGTGTTTTAACCTTTTTGCTTCCTACAGGTCTCCTTCCCAGCTGTTCCCTTCCTAATCCCCTTTTCCCCACTTGGACTCTCTTAAACTCTGTGACAATTCTAATCAGAGTATTGGAGCTGTCTTGTGGTGGAAGTGTTGGGAACGTGCACAGACCCCGAGAATCTGGTGACTCTGACACTATTGCATCCTATTGTGATTCTACATTGTTTGCACTACTTTTCTTACTGTTACTTACCTGTTTTGGGTTTGTGTACATATATTTTGTTTATATTACTTACCTCCTAAGTGAGGGTATCCTCTGAGATACTTATGGCATATTGTCACTAGAATAAAGTACCTTTATTTTTAGTAACTCTGAGTATTGTGTTTTCTTATGATATTGTGCTATATGATATAAGTACTATAGTAGGAACTTTGCATGTCTCCTAGTTCAGCCTAAGCTGCTTTGCCATAGCTACCTTCTATCAGCCTAAGCTGCTAGAAAGACCTCAAGTGGGTACCACAAGGTACCCACTATAAGCCAGGCCAGCCTCCTACAATGCAGTGCACCACTTTGTTGACCAAATCCAGGGAAAATATAGTAGGCTGGCGGTGTCTTGGCGTTTCATATATGACACTATGCTGGGGCACAGGTGACGCTATGGGCTCTGAAATGTGTGCCTTTGTGATGGTTGTGCAGGAATCATAAGACATCTGGCTCGCATTGGTATCGTTGTTGGACATGTGAACTCCAGGTCTGTACTGGCGCATATACCCTTCATAGTGGTTGCATACAACCTGTCAACAAGCATTGCATGCAGCATTCCAACTCATCTTCTACTGTCATTCAAGAACAGTGAACAGTCAATAGTATGCCAATGGGAGACTCAACAGCAGTTCTGCCAATCTCGATCCCCAGGTGTTCGAGCAGATGCTGCTCCCTGGCCACCAGATCTGCCCAGCGATGCTTCAGCTGGTGCTCATTCCTGCCGGTCATGTGAATGCGGTTCAGGTGGTGGAGCACCTTACCCCACCGCAGACACCTGGCCTCAGTCCGGTATCTGAGGATCACCTAGCCACCCATTTCAAGCATCATGGGCAGGTAGTGTGATACCAGCCATACAAAATCACCAAGCTCATCGGCTGGCATTCTGGTCATCCTCCCCTATCCAGACTTGTCAACCCCAATAAGTAGGAATAAAAAAATAGAAGGAAACTCAACCCCACTAACTTATACCAACGATCCCAAATAACTAACAACCCTGGACAGACACCCCACAGTACACATACAAAACTGGACAAAATCTACATAAAACCACAACTTCTGGGACAAAATGCACACAAGATTCAACAAGACACGACACAAGGGAGACCAGGAACTACCAAACACAACCAAGATTCAACCACAAGCTCTAATACACAACCACACAGTCACCAAGGCACAGACTGTAAAGAGAAAGTGAAAATACACCAACTGTACCAGGCTTGTGGACAGGATTTCCTATTACATCACTACCTGTCCCCATACTTCACGTTTTTCAGTAATGCGTATTTTAATTTGACGCATTTGACATTTGCAAAGTTATTTTTAGACACATAATGCACGTGCGTCATTTACATTGATGCATGATGGTTATGCGTTCATTTCACAGAAGGCTGCATTAAGAGTAGTGTGAATGTAAAATTCACGCTAAGGGCACATGGGTCATTTTCTTTGCGTTTGTGGATATTTGTCTGGCATGTATACATCTCTTGTACATAGTGTTTATGATACAGTGTGCCTTCATTTCACCCAGAATGTTATCTGATCACAAATTTTGGATTTCACTCTTTGCATTTACCAATGGTTGTTGTTTTTGTAAGGTGGACCTGCAGCCCTAGCTGCATATGTTCTCATCCATACTAATGTGCATACCACAGACGTGTCTGTGCAATGAGTGTGGTCATGTTTACCCTGTCTCAAGGTTGTGTCCCACGGCATTGTCAGGACAGATTACCATGGATTGACTGGACAGGCTCCACTTTTTCCATTGGTTAATATCCCTGGGCAAATCATGATGACCATAGTTACCAATGATGCCCCCCCCCTTGTCACACATATTCCAGCTATTGATTATCAAGTTGGCAATGCTAATGTACAAAATATGTTGTGGTACATGGATTTTGTCCTTCCGTTGTCACACACCAGTGATAAGGCTGTAAGTGATGTGAGTGATGGTGGCAGTACAATCTAACACATCACATGTGATGTCACAGCATCACTTGTCAGATTAGTAACTGTTGCATACTCACTGAGGTTAGACTCACATTCCTATGATATATGTAGTCTAGAATGAATAGACCAAAGCAGGCTTGGTTGTATATGTGAAGTGTTTATTTACAAATTTAACATGGTGTTTCAGTGGTTCTTATGTGTAAAAGTTATCAACAATATGCTGTCTCCGGCCCACCCCAGCAGCTGCGTTGTGCTGTTCCCTCTCCATATTGTTAGCACTATCCTCCTCCTCCTCCTCAGGTAGGTCAGCAACCTGTTCGTACATTGGCACGTCCATTCGCATACATATGTTGTGCAGGATGACACACGTGAGGATCATTTTTTACACACAATGGGTGGGGCATAAAGGAGGCTACCTCCTGTCAGGTCCAGGAACCTGAATCTGGATTTGAGGATGCCAAATGTCCTTTCCACCACATTGCATGTCTGACCGTGTCCCTCATTGTAGGCACGCTCTGCTGCTGCGTTTAAGTTTGCAAACGGGGTCATCATCCACAGCTGTATGCCGTAACCCTGATCTGCTACAAAGGATAAAAGATGTAAGTTGTTGTTAAAGCTTGCAACAGGTTTGTTACGTAGCATGGCAGTTGTCAGTTGGAGTAGATTGTAACTCAGAGTTGTTTGTGGTATGGTGTGAGTTCCTGGCCGTGTGCTAAGTTTTACTAGCACTGTGTTGTTGGACATGACAATCTTGGGAATTGGCTCAAGGACCTGGGGCATAAACTTTTTATTCCTAACTGATGCTCAGTATATATGTACCATGTGTTTTATAGTGCACCTTTGTAGCAGTGTGCTATCACTAAAGGGGAAATGACACATCCTTGCAACACAATGGTGTCAGATGTGGTGACAACATGTTAGGGCCCTACAAAGGCTGGACGTCCCAGCTATTTTGACATGTGTCAGTACAGATGAAGTGCAACACTTAGGCCCATTTTAATGAGTAAGTGACAGTGCACAGCACAGCTCAAAAATTGGCAGTGCTGTGCTGCATAATTTTTACTATGCAGGAATGCACCATGTGTGATATGTTAGAAGGCAACCCTTTGTTGTCCCCTGCGCCGGCACCTAATATGCAACCGTGCACCAACACTGCCAACCTTGCGCCAAGATGCTTGGCTGGCTGCCTAGTGGAGGTGGTTATATCTATGCAGGAAGGGACACCTTTGTATACATATACTATTTTCATGGGCAATTTGCTCTCACTGTGTGTGCAGAAGTATGCAGTATGCATAGGTGGCACACTCATATGAGGTCAAATCACAGTCTAATTCCTTTTTGCAACCTGAAAATGCCACCCCTGGGGTGGTGTTTGATTTTTGCTCTGCCACAGGTTTTAGGTGACACCTACATCTAAGGCAGTGTCTGTAGGAGGCTGGCCTGGTTTGAAGTGGGTACCTTGGGTACTTACACCTTACACCAGGTCCAGTTATCCCTTATTAGTGAAATGTAGTAGTGTTCTAGCAGCTTAGGCTGATATAGGTAGCTATGGCAGAGCAGCTTAGGCTGAATACCACTCATAGTAGCACAGTACTTATACGCAAGTAAAGACAATACTCAGTGTTACCAAAAAT
Organism: Pleurodeles waltl; assembly: GCF_031143425.1. Taxonomy (NCBI): domain Eukaryota; kingdom Metazoa; phylum Chordata; class Amphibia; order Caudata; family Salamandridae; genus Pleurodeles; species Pleurodeles waltl. Next base: position 897,258,382 of record NC_090437.1, on the reverse strand, counting down.
AAAGGTATTTATTTGGATGACGCAGTACCAAAAATATCTTAGAGGCAATACTCCTTCTGGAGGTAAGTATTATACACAATAAATACACTAGACAGGAAAATAAGGTAAGTAATTAGACACAGGATAGTGCAAACAATAGAAAATACTATAGAATGCAATTTCCTGCTGGAAACTTGCAAGTAGAATCTGAAGAGAATCCACAGGAGAGACCCTAAATAGCCCTGAGACGGGGATTGGCTACCTTATTAGGAATGCACCTATCAGGAGGGGTCTCTGATGTCAACTGCTGGCACTGGTCACTCAGGGGCCTCCAGAGTGTCCCCACACCTTGGGAAACAAGATGGCTGAAGTCTGGGACACACTGGAGGAGGTCTGGGTACCACCCCTGGGGTGGTGATGGACAGTGGAGTGGTCACTCCCCTTTCCTATGTCCAGTTTTGTGCCAGAGCAGGGACTGGAGGTCCCTGAACTGATGTAGACTGGTTATGCAAAGAGGGCACCATCAGTGCCCTTCAAAGCATTTCCAGACGCTGGGGAGGCTACCCCTCCCCACCCTGTAACACCTATTTCCAAAGGGAGAGGGTGTAACACCCTCCTCCCAAAGCAAATGCTTTGTTCTGCCTTCCTGGGAAAGAGCTGCTCAGACCCAAGAGCGGCAGAGCCCTGTCTGTGAGGTGGCAGCAGCTGTAGCTGCAGTGCAAGCCTCACAGAGCTGGTTTGGCAGTACTGGGGGTCCATGGTGGAGCCCCCAGGATGTATGGAATTGGCACCCCAATACCATATTTGGAATGGGGGGTCAATTCCATGATCTTAAACACCTTACAGGGCCATATTCTGAGTTACCATTGTGAAGCTACATATAGGTATTGACCTATATGTAGTGCACACGTGTAATGCCGTCCCCGCACTCACAAAGTCCCGGGTATTGGCCCTGTACTAGGTGGGGGCACCTTTGCTAGTGCAAGGGTGCCCTCACACTTAGTAACTTTGCACCTCACCTTCAGTAAATGAAGGTTAGACATATAGGTGACTTATAAGTTACTTATGTGCAGTGAAAATGGCTGTGAAATAATGTGTGCACTATTTCACGCAGGCTGCAGTGGCAGTCCTGTGAAAGGGTTTTCCTGAGCTCTATATCGGTGGCAAAAGAAATGCTGCAGCCCATAAGGATCTCCTTTAACCCTGATGCCCTGGGTACCTAGGTGCCATATACTAGGGACTTATAGGGGGGGGGGGTGGGGCCTAGTGTGCCAATTGCAAGGGTAAATGAAGTCACTAGCCTATAGTGACAAATTTAAAAGCAGAGAGAGCATAAGCACTGAGGGTCTGATTAGCAGAGCCTCAGTGACACAGTTAAGCACTATACATGACACACACATTAGGCCACAAACTATGAGCAGTGGGGTACTGGCTAGCAGAATCTCAGTGAGACAGGCAAAACACATTGACATATAGGGCTTTCACTATGAGCACTGGGGTCCTGGCTAACAGGATCCCAGTGACACAGTAAAAACATACAGACACACATTCACAAATAGGCCAAAAGTCGGGGTAAGCATGCTAGAAAGAGGCTACTTTCTCACAGTGTCATCATGCTATGTATCTTGTGGTGACACACCTACAGCGACACACTTTGCACACCCCTTCCATGTAAAGGGCTGCGTGGGAGGGGGCCCTATTTACAATGTGGCTACAATGTTGCTGGTAGTCGTCTTGCTACTTTGTTGCGGTTTTGCAGGCATCCTGGAGCAGTCAGCGGTCGATCCTTGGCAGAAGTCGAAGAGGGAAGTGCAGAGGAACTCTGGTGAGCTCTTGCATTCGTTATCTGAGGAATAGCCCAAAGGACAGACCCTAAATAGCCAGAAAAGGAGGTTTGGCTACCAAGAAAGGAGGTTTGGCTACCAAAAGAGGTATGAACCTATCAGGAGGGGTCTCTGACGTCACTTGCTGGCACTGGCCACTCAGAGCAGTCCAGTGAGCCCCCAACACCTCTGAATCCAAGAAGGCAGAGGTCTGGGACAAACTGGAGGAACTCTGGGCACCTCCCCTGGGAGGTACTGGTCAGGGGAGTGGTCACTCCCCTTTCCTTTGTCCAGTTTCGTGCCAGAGCAGGGGTATCCCTGAACTGGTGTAGACTGGCTTATGCAGCGATGGGCACCATCTATGCCTATTAAAGCATTTCCAGAGGCTGGGGGAGGCTACTCCTCCCCAGCCCTTCACACCTATTTCCAAAGGGGGAGGGTGTAACACCCTCTCTCAGAGGAAATCCTTTGTTCTGCCTTCCTTGTCCGGGCCTATCCAGACCCCAGGAGGGCAGAATCCTGTCTGAGGGGTTGGCAGCAGCAGCAGCTGCAGTGGAAACCCCGGAAAGGCAGTTTGGCAGTACCAGGGTTCTGTGCTAGAGACCGGGGGATCATGGAATTGTCCCCCCATGCCAGAATGGTATTGGGGTGACAATTCCATGATCTTAGACATGTTACATGGCCATGTTCGGAGTTACCATGGTGATGCTACACATAGGTAGTGACCTATGAGCAGTGCACACGTGTAATGGTGTCCTCGCACTCACAAAGTTCGGGGAATTTGCCCTGAACGATGTGGCGGCGCCTTGGCTAGTGCCAGGGTGCCCACACACTAAGTAACTTGCCACCTAACCTTCAACAAGTGAGGGTTAGACATATAGGTGACTTATAAGTTACTTATGGGCAGTGAAAAATGGCTGTGCAATAACGTGGACGTTATTTCACTCAGCCTGCAGTGGCAGTCCTGTGTAAGAATTGTCTGAGCTCCCTATGGGTGGCAAAAGAAATGCTGCAGCCCATAGGGATCTCCTGGAACCCCAATACCCTGGGTACCTAAGTACCATATACAAGGGAATTATATGAGTGTACCAGTGTGCCAATGAGAATTGGTAAAATTAGTCACTACCTGCAGTGACAATTTTAGAAAGCAGAGAGAGCATAAACACTGAGGTTCTGGTTAGCAGAGCCTCAGTGATACAGTTAGGCACCACAAATGGAACACATATAGGCCACAAACCTATGAGCACTGGGGTCCTGGCTAGCAGGATCCCAGTGACACATATCAAACACACTGACAACATAGGTTTTCACTATGATCACTGGGCCCTGGCTAGCAGGATCCCAGTGAGACAGTAAAAACACCCTGACATATACTCACAAACAGGCCAAAAGTGGGGGTAACAAGGCTAGAAAGAGGCTACCTTCCTACATGCATGAATAGTGCAACTTTGTCACACACATGACCCCTGCCCCAGATATTATGTCATAAAAGGTGGTTTACCTGCCTTAGGGGGAAATGAATATGGGACATTTAATACTATTAGACAACGTTGATACATCAGTCATGAATTAATCAATGAATGATCATTGCAGACTTTCAGTTGAGCCGCATGTACATCACAAAGCGTCTCTGGGTGCCTTGCAGGACAAGCTTGAGTACCTGAAATATAATTTTTGCAAAGCACCAGGGTAGTGTCATATTTTCATTACACAACTCCCCCTTATACCATGTTGTGCCATTTTGTATAGACGACCCACACATGGTGTTGTCAGGGGAGTGCAACGCTGTGGGAAAATTGGCAGTGGCACACTCCATCATTCTCACAACACACGGATGCACCATATTGATCCTAATTTGGTGCATCCCTGTATTGTCATGAAGGTGGAGGACTCGGCTGGCAATTGTCCCCCAGCATGGCACTCCGTCTTTTACACTGTGTTGGACCTGGCCCTTTTACAGGGTCATTCCCTAAACTTTTTGCCTTTTTCCTCCTTCTTTTTCTGACCCTTGTTGGCTGACGTTATGACTCTGAGCACTTTTTCACTGCTAATCAGTGCTAAAGTGCATGTGCTATCCCTTGTAAACTTGGTATGATTGGCTTAAACCTAATTGGCATATTTAATTTACCTATATGTCCCTTGTAAAGTGGAATCCCTATACCCAGGGCCTGTAAATTAAATTCTACTAGTGGGACTGCAGCACTGCTTATGCCACCCACTGAAGTAACCTTTCAAACCTGTCTCAGGTCTGCTAGCACAGGGCCTGTGTGCGCAGTTTCTGCCACCGGGACCTGGCATCTAAATATACTTGCCAGGCCCATAACTCCCCTTTTACTACATATAAGTCATCCCTAGGGTAGGCCCTAGCAAGCCCTATGGGCAGGGTGCCATGTATGTAGAATGCAGGACATGTTCCTAGTAATATGCCCTGTCCTGGTAGTAACAAACAGCCTAACTTGGTGTCTCAAGGCAGTGAGTGCTGCCTTCTCATAGGATTGCATTGGAATTGCCCTGCCTTATGTGTAGAGAGTATTATCTGATTTATGAGGGATAGCGTAGGCATGTTTGGTATGGTTGTAATGGTAGTGAGAAATGCTGCTTACTGGTGTAGGTGGATGTTTTATTATCATTAAAGAAGTGCCACTTCTAGAAAGACAGCATTTCTCTGTGCTTATGACTGGTGTTTTGCAGCTTGACTCTAATCCACGTCTGGGCAGAGTAACTGTTGGGCTTTGTGCATACGTTTCAGACAGCCTGTACACAGGGAGGGTGAAGATGTCACAGAGTTGCCTCTACATACTTAATAGTCTTCAAGGGCTGAGAGAAGGGAGAGGCGGGCACACCTACATTTGTAAAGGATGTGCCCTGGCCTCACACAATAGGGTCGTTTACCCACCACTGATGTTTGGAGCCTGTGCTGGAGGAGAGAAGGGGGAACTCTCAGAACCAGTTGTAACTGGTTGAAACCTCCTCTTCCCCTCTTTGTAAAACACTCTGTAAACTGAACATACGTACATGGGAATTTACCCCACAGCATAGACATTCTTGGGACTCCAGAGACTCTTCTGGAACAGGACACAGGACTCTACCGAATGGAATCACCAGGACCCACCTTGGACTGTTGCTGCTGTGCCGACCTGTGACCTGCCTGGTCACTAGGAGGAACTGCCAACATCTGCATCTCTTGTGCTGGCCTGCTGTTGGGCCTGCTCGCCCTGTGCTTCCCTCCTCTCTGCTGTCTCCAGGGGCAGGGTGCAGTGGCCCCTGACCCCTGCAACTGTCCAAAATACGAGGAAAATCTCACTTTTATCTTGGCCGTCATGGCGCTGAGCGCAGCGCTTTCATGGTGGGCTTAGCGCTGAGTGCAGCGCTCTGAGCGCTCGTAAGCGCCTCTGTGAAGGAGATCACCGTCGCAACCCATGCATCATTCTCACAAATCGCGTTGCCATGCGCTTCAACAAATGCCCCTGGGGCAAGGCCCGTTCTGAAGAGTGCCCCGAGGACACCATCCCATCTACGTTTGGGCTCGTGCCACCGGCGTGGCCTGGGAGGAGTGCACTCACCAGTGCCGGGTGCACGTGTAGTAAGGAGGGAGCGAGGTGCCGGGCTCTGGAGAGCTCGCAGTGTGCCCCCCTCCCCTGCCCCTCTTCACACATGGACACCATAGCCTCAGGAGGTCCCCCTCCCTTGAGGTGACTCGCCTGCCTGCCTCCTCGCTCTGTACCGCGACTGGAATTTACTTGGTCAGGCAGGAGGGCCGACACACACCCCTGGGAGCTTGTGGCTCAGGGTACAGTCCACTCCATCGGGGTGACAGTTACTCCGGCCCCTCCCAAAGGGGCCGGAAGCCCACAGACTGTGTCTTTAGGCGCGGGCCGCAGGAGGGGCTCCGACACCCACCACCAGAGGAGGTTTGTACCACCCCCCTCCCCCAAGATCAACACACGGCTCCTGTTTTGCGCAAGGAGCACCAGGGGCCCCACCTTGTCCACATTACGGCACTAGAGATGCCTTTGCAGCACATAAACAGGTACTGTCATAGAGCATAAGACTTCAATTGTCCTAGTATGGACTGGGGGATTAATTATGTTAGCCTGTGTCTTTTTGGGCATGTACGTGCTGGATTGCCTTTTAGGGGCGGTATATGCTGTTATCTGTTGATTACTTGCCTTATGGTTTTATAATGTTCTTAATTTAGGCATTTAAGATTCCTTTATGACAAGTATATGTATTTATTTACTGTGATTCCTGACTACTGCTTATGTCGCAGAATCCTGAGTAGTTACGTGTTCTACTGTGACTAATGCTTATTCTTGAAGAGTATTAGTAACATGTGTAATGTTCTGACAACTGCTAAGGTGGCAAGGTATCTCTGACATGTAATGTTTAGTCTAATTATGTTTTGTGCAATACAGTTTTATTTTTACACAGCTCGGTGTTGTGTTTACTTTGTGGAGTATATATAGCATCACGTGTGTTGTGTGTGTTGTGCAAACGCATTACACATTGCCTCCAGGTTAGGCCTGACTGCTTGTGCCAAGCTACTGAGGGGTTGAGCAGGGGTTATCTTGAATGTGTAACTCCCTTACCCTGACTAGAGTGGGTGGGTTCTGCCTGGGTTAGGTGCATACCCTAGCCAACCAGAAACCCCATTTCTAACACACTCTATGTATGTTTCACTTTTGTGCAATGTAATTGGCTTGCATGCAAGTCAAGGCCAAACATGTGCTGGCATGGAAGTGGGTGTGAAAGGAATAGTAGTGGCAGATTCGGTATTGATGGGTGTCCACACCTGGACACATGAATGCACATGTGATTGACCAATGGATACCAGCTTCCTAGTTGGCAGCCCTCCTAACATATGGTCCACTCCTTGACTCCATGTATGAGTGGGCAGGCCTTGGTAGATGACCAGGATAGTTGAGATGATGAATAGAATGGCCATCCTCCCTTAGGCTCAGGGGGAGAGGAAAACCAAATTTGTAGGTAGATGTGATGTTCACTGTGTAGGTGACAGTCATGATGATCAGGCTTGAATGTGTACCTATCAGTTCGACCCCTTATGGTTACCAACATCATCCCATCCTCCCAATGACATGTCCAAGTTACTTGCGATGTATGGTTGAAAATAGACACAGATGATGAGGAAGTTTAGGCCTGATCTATATAAAGTTAGCGCTGCCTTTGCATCATTTTTTTACGCAAAAGCAGTGCACACTTCCAAAATTGTATTTTTTTTTGTAGGTTTGCGTCACTTTAGCATAAAAAAATGATGCAAAGGCAGCGTTTACGTTATATTTATCAGGTCCATTGTCTTTTCTGGAATGTGAGTTGGAGTGCATGTGTAATTAGCTGTGGCAGTGTAAGCTACTAATCTGTAAAGACTCCACACAATGCTGACACTGATGGTTGCTTGTCTCCATTTTACAGCTGCCAACATGACCAATGATGTGCAGCGTGCTTTTCAGAAGAGGCAGTGAAGTACCGCCATATCCTGTAAGTGGAGACTCGGTTCAGACAGATGATTTGCCGCTTCTGTGCAGAGTAGGCAACGGGCGAATGGCAGGCATTCCCACAAGGGCCCCCCACACTGCCTAAGAAGGCTCAGCAGACTCTAAGCTCATCAGCAGTACAGGGGGGCACAGCTGGCACCACACCAGCAACATTGTCTGCAACAGTAACCACATCTGTGCAACAACCCACACCACCTTCCGCCATTGCCACACAGTTGCTGCAGGATCTGCAGAGGGATGTGTCCCTCATACTCAAATTTGGACAGCATGGAGTATGAGGTTTCCACTAATAAGAAGATGTTAAAATACATTTCCAATAAACTAAAGAAGGCAAAACGTTGTCTCTGATGTGATCTGCCACCTCCAAGTTCTGTCCCCTCCCTTATGATGTTCAAATCTATTTTATTGTTGGTTTTAGGGGGTTAGTGTTAGGTTAGTGTAGGCATGTAGATTAGATAGGATAAGTGTATTTGGGGGGGTTTTACTTATTATGTGTTAATTCGTGGTTGGGTGGGTGGGGAGTCATGTTGGGGTATCAATGTGTTTTCGGAGGTAGGGATTCCGTCCTGCCTCCGAACACCTCTCTCGACATGTGCATCATCTATTGACAACTGAGCTGTCACATTTGCAGCAACAACACATCTACTTGTCCATGCATCTGCCATCCACTGTACCCACTGTAGGAGGCTGGCCTGGCTTATAGTCGGTACCTGAGGGTACTTACACCTTGTGCCAGGTCCAGTTATCCCTTATTAGTAGATTAGCAGTGTTCTAGCAGCTTAGGCTGATAGAGGTAGCTATAGCAGAGCAGCTTAGGCTGAACTAGGAGGCATGCAAAGCTCCTACTATACCACTTATATCATATAGCACTCTATCATAAGAATCAAACTACTCAGAGTTACTAAAAATAAAGGTACTTTAGTGACAATGTGCCAAAAATATCTCAGAGGATATACACCCTTAGTAGGTAAGTAAAATACACAAAATATACACACAAATTAAAATCAGGGAAGTAAATAGTTAGAAAAGTAGTGCAAACACTGTAGAATACAATAGGATGCAATAGGCCTAGGGGCAACACAAACCATATACTAAGAAAGTGGAATCCAAACCACTTAGAGACCTCAGGCCTAGTGTAGTGTGAAGAGGGTCGCTGAGAGTGTAAGAAAACACTAAGGGTGTCCCAGATACCCCACCCCCAAGACCCTGAAAAGTAGGAGTAAAGTTAACCTACTTCCCCAGAAACACACTAAAGTCGTGATAGGAGATTCTGCAAACACAACAACTGACTGCAAAGCACTGAAGACGGATCCCTGGACCTGAGGACCTGCAAATGATGGAGACCAAGTCCAAGAATCACAAAAGTGTCCAGGGATGGCAGGAGCCCACTAAACCCCAGATGAAGGTGCAAAATGGCTGCCTCTGGGTGGAAGAAGCTAAAGATTCTGCAACAACGGAAGATGCCAGGAGCTTCTGCTTTGCACAGAAGATGTCCCACGGCGTGCTGGTGGAAGCAGACTTGTTTCCATACAGAAAGACTGCAAACAAGTCTTGCTAGCTGCAAAGGTCGCATATGAAGAAAATGGGGGCAGCCTGGGCCCAGGGAGGACTTGGAGGTCGCGCCTTGGAAGAGGTGACAGAGGGGGCACTCAGCAGCTCAGAGAGCCCATGCAGAAGCAGGCAGCACCCGCAGAAGCACTTGAACAGGCATTCAAGACATCTGAGCACGGCGGTCATCTCCACACTACAAAGGAGGGTCCCACGAAGCCGGTGGTCAACTCGGCGAGTTGAGCAATGCAGGACGCAGTGCTGGGGCCCTGGGCTATGCTGTGCATGAAAGATTCCTTGCAAAAGTGCACAGAAGCCATAGCAGCTGCAGTTAACGCAGTACACCGGATTACTGTCTGGCGTGGGGAGGCAAGGACTTACCTCCACCAAATTTGGACAGAAGGACCTCTGGACTGTCGGGGTCACTTGGATCCAGCTCCTATGTTCCAGGCGCCACGCTCGTCATGATGAGAGGGGACCCAGAGGACCAGTGATGCAGACTTTTGGTGCCTGCGTTAGCAGGGGGAAGATTCCGTCGACCCACGGGAGATTTCTTCTTGGCTTACAGTGCAGGGTGAAGTCAGATGGCCCTCAGAGAATGCACCACCAGGAAACAGTCGAGAAAACTGGCAGGGTTAGGCGCTACAATGTTGCTGGCAGTCTTCTTGCTACTTTGTTGTGGTTTTGCAGGCGTCCTGGAGCAGTCAGCGGTCGGTCCTTGGCAGAAGTCAAAGAGAGAAGTGCAAAGGAGCACTGTTGAGCTCTTCCATTCATTATCTGCAGCGAAACCCACAGGAGAGACCCTAAATAGCCCTCAGAGGAGGATTGGCTACCTAACCAGGTAAGAGCCTATCAGGAGGGGTCTCTGACGTCACCTGCTGGCACTGGCCACTCAGAGGTCTCCATTGTGCCCTCACACCTCTGTATTCAAGATGGCAGAGGTCTGGGACACCCTGGAGGAGCTCTGGGCACCACCCCTGGGGTGGTGATGGACAGGGGAGTAGTCACTCCCCTTCCCTTAGTCCAGTTTTGCGCCATAGCAGGGGCTGGGGGATCACTGAACTTGTGTAGACTGGTTTATGCAAAGCCTTTCCAGAGGCTGGGAGAGGCTACTCCTCCCCAGCCCTTAACGCCTATTTCCAAAGGGAGAGGGTGTAACACCCTCTCTCAGAGGAAATCCTTTGTTCTCCCTTCCTGGGACTGGGTTGCCCAGGCCCCAGGGGGGCAGAAACCTGTCTGAGGGTTGATAGCAGCGCTAGCTGCAGAGAAAACCCCAGAGAGTTAGTTTGGCAGCACCCGGGGTCCATACTGGAGCCCTGGGGATGCATGGGATTGTCCCCCCAATACCAAAATGGTAGTGGGGGACAATTCCATGATCCTACACATGTTACATGGCCATGTTCGTCGTTACCATTGTGACGCTACACATAGGTATTGACCTATATGCAGTTCACGCATGTAGTGGTGTCCCAGCACTCACAAAGTCTGGGGAAATTGCCCTGAACAATGTGGGGGCAACTTGGCTAGTGCCAGGGTGCTCTCACACTTAGTAACTTTGCACCTAACCTTCACTAAGTGAGGGTTAGACATATATGTGACTTATAAGTTACTTAAGTGCAGTGTAAAATGGCTGTGAAATAACGTGGACGTTATTTCACTCAGGATGCAGGGGCAGTCCTGTGTAAGAATTGTCTGAGCTCCCTATGGGTGGCAAAAGAAATGCTGCAGCCCATAGGGATCTCCTGGAACCCCAATACCCTGGGTACCTAGGTCCCATATACTAGGGAATTATAAGGGTGTTCCAGTGTGGCAATCAGAATTGGTGAAAATGGTCACTAGCCTGCAGTGACAATTTTAAAAGCAGAGAGATCATAAGCACTGAGGTTCTGGTTAGCAGAGCCACAGTGACACAGTTAGGCACCTCAGAGGAAACACATTTAGGCCTCAAACTATGAGCATTAGGGTCCTGGCTAGCAGGATCCCAGTGAGACAGGCAAAAACAAACTGACACACAAGTAAAAATGGGGGTAACATGCCAGGCAAGATGGTACTTTCCTACACCCACCACTCAAGATGACTATGTTTACTTTGTATTGGACAGGTAGGTGTGGCACTTCAGCTGTCAGTGTTGGGTTCCTGTGTAGTAATGTCGGAAACTGTGGCACATCTGACAACAGCCAACATTGGAACCCTATCCTGCAAAAGTGACCGGTGGCATTCTCTAATGAGGTTAGGTACCTCTGTATCACACCAATGTGTTCCTCATAGTACTCCCAGCTGACGATATTCCCCTAGAACTGTTTTACAGCCATTCCTGCTGTATATACTGAGCGAAGCATACATATGTTCTTCATTTGTGACACACTCAGTGAATTGCTTATAGGGAATGATACCAGCGTAAACATTTGTCATGTTAGGGACCTTGGGTGTAGCTTTGTGCCCCCACAGTCCTGTACTCTTGTACTGATATTCTGTGACCAATGACATGGAAACACACATCACAATTACTAAGGGTAATCAATGGATCACAGTACACAAAGACATGCTGATTGTGTAGAAGGTGTTTATTTACAAGTGTTGTAGTGTGATATTTACAATGTCCAGGTCAGCAATCTCATTTGTGAAATCCATACAATTGTGACACAACACAAGTTCAGGTTTGAGGGACCTGTCATGAGACAATGACAGACCATAGCAGACAGGTCAACGGTGCGTTGGTGAAGAGTGCACATAACCAACTGTGCCAATGCTGGATTGATCTCAAGCACATGACAAAGGGGAACACTGCCCATGTAGCATGGGCTGGTGCTACCGGGAACTCTTACGAGTGAAGCTGATCTTTTCCACATCTTCATTCTCTGATGTGTGTGGTGTCTCCTCTGCCCTTGATGATGGTGGTGGGGAGATAGAGGTGGCCACACACACTTCAGTGGTTGAAGCTGTGGAATCCCAATTCCCGGCAGCTGCCATTTGTGGAACAACATATGGCATCACTGCAGCACGAGAGGCTGCTGATTTTTCAGGATAGCAGCAACATCCCGGTGGTAGGCAGCCATATCTGCCCTGAGGGAGGCCACTTCCTAGTGCATGGAGTCCAGGTTGTTCTCACTCACACTTCTGCCAGTTTGGGAGGGCAGCTATTGTGTCCTCTACCTCATGGCAGTAACTTTGACCCTCAGACACTGATGAACTCCATACAGTGGGGAGTGTGTGCCTCGTTTGGCTGCTGTATGTTCATTGGTTGTAACAAGGCATGTGTGCATTCTCTCTAGGCTGGCTGCCACAGTTTCCATCCCCACCCGCACCTGCTTGGCCAGCTCCCTTTGGACTACTACCACTGTCCTCTCAAAGCCTTCCCTGGGTCCTCGTAGTCCTCAGCTGTGTAGGTGCTGGTAGGTTGTACTATTGGGGTGTTGGGTGGGGCATCTGGGATGGCTGCAACATTATTTCTCCTCCTTGCAACTGGAGGTGGTGTCTGGAGGGATACCAGGACTTCTTGGAGGGTCTCTTGGCGGATGGATGTCAGCTGCTCATCCAGGTCTTAGGGGTACTCCAGGACAGGCAGATCAGCAGGAGAGCCATCAATCTCTCCAATGAGATGGTGTAAAATCAATCTTTCAATGTTGTGGAAGTTGACATGTCACATCACTGACTTGCTATTGGAGGCTCATTGTCATCTTACTTCCCAAACATTGTTCCTGTACAACATGGTTGCAGTCTATAAGCCCTTTGCCCCACCTGAGTGTCACATGAGGGTAAGCTCAGGTGGTACAATTGGCTGTGTCATATCTACTAGGTGTGATGTAAATCCTTTTGGTGGCTTGACACAATCTTGTTCTTGTGGACCCTTCCTATGCATTCATTTGCATGGTAGGGCCTTGCAATAAATGTTGCAGTGGTCAAGCCACAGCAACACACATTGCAATATACCCCTGTCCCATTCTTACATGTTTCAAATGCACCTGGGCGGTACTGAAAACTAACTCCACCCCAGGGGTGGCATTGCCAAGACACTATGCTGTTGTTTCCTTTGATTGCTCCTCATGTTGATGTATGTGTATGTGAGTTACTTGCACATCACACATGTAACTGGCAGATTTCCATTTCAATTTCTGCCTGTGCTCAAGCTGCACCTTACTTCACAACCATGATCTCCCCCTCAATGCAGCCATCCTTCCACTATGATGCAAAAGATGCAGCATTGTGGCAGTGCAGCTAAATTGACAGTCACAGAGGTGGACCCAGTGATGGCATGCATGGGTATCATTTGTTGCTGTGTACATCATTTTCTACATGACAGTGCCTGATGGTAAAATAATTAATGGTCGTGGCCAGTTGATTAAAGTTGAACTTAGGTCAGGGCCTCAAGCTAGTTTGATGGTGATTTTGCAGGTAGTCACACTGGTGCATACATGGACCCTCATTACAAGTCAGGCAGTCCTATGACCACCTGACTGCCATTGTCTATGTGACCACCCCGCACAGCTCAGGTGGTAGTGGCACATATTGTCCATGGGGAATGCCCCAAGGGCCAATGGCCTGGCACTCGCAGGTTGCCAGCAGCCTACAGACTGGCAATGCCACCCGTCTTGTGACACCAGACCAGTATTACGATCAGAGCTATCCTCCAGTTATGTGCCTGTTTTCTACCAGCCATTGCATGGTGGTAAAACCCCCATACAAAGGTTGATAGTGATGTGGTATGGTGTGCACCTGCACAGCTCAAGCACTAGGCATGGGCAGTGCAGGGGGCCCCATGCCCAGGCCATTTGTGCTTTCCACTGCCTGATTTGCAGGGCTGAGAGCAGCGTGTCCTGTTACACCCAATGCACCCCAAGACTGGCCCTGACTCTATGTGATCCATCAACAATGTTGTGGTAACTGCCCCACAGAGCTACCATGAGCAGACAGATTTCCACCTGCCATCCCAAAGTGTAACTCATACTGCCAACTGCAAAGGGTTCACTGCACTGGCAGTCTTAACAACACCCGACCTGCCCATGCACCATCCCCCACCCGTCAATGTGAAACTGTACACCATTATGTTCACAGTCCTTCACCATGTGTTGTACTTGTGTGGTTATTTCGCCATAGTTATGTGTCTCACACGTTTGTGTAAGAGTAGTTTTGGGCTCAGCCTGTAATTGTTGTGACCTACAGACTGCAAACTGTAGTACCTATTTTCTTTAATGGCACAGTTCTGATCAGCATCAAAATGTGTGGCTCCACACTACACCAGTTTAGTTACACTGGGTAGTGGCATGTTTCCTGTGATACAGGACCACCCTACTATTCCCCGAGCGGCTGCCCAGAATACTTTTCCCTGCACCCAGAGGGGCATCCTTACTGTATGATGGAGTTGTGGCTGCCTTATGAGGATGTGCTGTTAAGGTGTGGGGTGTTGGTGCTACCAGCACATGTGTGGGTACTGATGGGAAAGGTTGCAATGAATTGTGTGCTGTAAGATGCAACACACATGTGTTCTGGCAAGGAGAATAGGCAGTTACAAGGTGTTACTGCAAGTGGCATCACCATGTCAGAACCTCAGGAATGGTATTGACTGACTTCCTAGTCTCATGTGTTGGTCGTGTTGGTAGGGATTGTTTGACTATATGCAATGGATGTTGTGATGACACAACCAGAGGCAGAGTCATTAGACATGCCTTCTATCCTACGTTCTGCATATGTACATGTAAGTATTCAGCCCTGGTGATTGACATATGTTCAGGTTGTGTATGTGTGCATGGCACTACCAAGGTGTATGTATATGTGTTGCTTACATGTTTGAATCGTGCAACTTGATTCATGTGCAATGTGTCTCTCTGCGATTCTTTGACATGCATCGAGTGTGTCCTATGTGCCTCCCCCTACTTGCACTTGACAATTTAGCATTAATTTCCCCCATGCAACTTACCTTGCATTTGTGATGTTTCCTGGTAGTCTGCGCTGTCTTGTCCTGTGATTCCAGTGACCAGGTCCTCCGGGATAACCACTGCAACCATCTCCTCGATCTCAGACCAGGTCCTCTTGTGGTGCTGGACTTCCACCTCCACTTTTCAGTGCTGCCTTCCTGTTGCTTGCCATTTTCTCCTTTGTCCTTCGCTTGCAATCATGCCAGAATTTCTTGCGCTCAGTTACTGTTCTCCTCACCTCTGCCACACTGCTAATCTTGTCAACTATCTGCTGCCATATTGCCTCTCTCCTGCCAATTGGAAATTTGGTGATGAAGAGTTGATGTTGGTGCTCCGTCACCTCTCCCACAAGTATTTCATGCTCCTCCGCCCTGAAAAGACACTTGCACTTTTTCTTCTCCCTATCCTGGGACTTGTGTGTGTCGTCCTGACTGGTTCCTGGTTGAGTGGGGGCACCCTGGGGTCTCGCTTTGCTTTCTGTGTCTATTTTGCCTCTCCTTTGCAACGTTTTCTCCATTAGCGTCTGAAGTTGACACTAATGAGGTTAAAAATGGTTCATTTCCATTTTGCGACAAATTTACGTTACCGTAAAACAGGTTAGAGTCATTTTTGTGGGTTTAGCGTCATTTTGCCTTACGACAAGGCGCAATGGTTAACGTAATTTTTTATTTACTCTAACCAGCTTTTAATGCCATCTTGTGTCATGGTATAAATATGATGCCCAGACGGTGCTAAAATAATGGCGTTAGACAGCGCTAAGCATTTTGACACAAAACTGCATTTGCGCAGTTTTGGGTCAAAAAGTATAAATCCGGGCTTAAGTGACCAACTTCCAAGACAACACTTTACAGCTCACAACTATAGAGTGAATACAGAAAGTCATAATCTTGACTTAACCGGTTCTGTGCCTTGGACGAGGTGATCTCGACGAGATCACCTCGTCCTACACCTGGGAACCAGGGGGAGCGCTAGCGCTCCCCCCATGGGTCCCCCACCCACACCCCCGGTCGTGGATGGAAGGGGATAGAGGTGGGGAGCAACCCCTTAGGCAAGGGTCGCTCCCCTAGGGGGCAAATTACATTTAGGCCAGTCCTGCCCCCCTTGGGGGCAGATTGGCCTATTTTTATGAGGCCAATCTGCCCCCAAGGGGGACAGAAACCACTAGACACCAGGGAGTTTTTTTTTCTCGTGAATTTCACGCACGGGGAGCGACCCCTTAGGCAAGGTTCGTTCCCCGGGGGGGGGGGGATTTATTTTAGGCCATTTCTGCCCCCCTGGGGGGCAGATCAGCCTATTTTAATTAGGCCGATCTGCCCCCAAGTGGGGCAGAAACCACTAGGCACTGTGGATTTATTTTTTTGTTGTTTTTTTAGAGATTGGGGGCGACCCATTAGGCAAGGGTCGCTCCCCTGGGGAGCAAATTGTATTTAGACCATTTCTGCCCGCTTTGGGGGCAGATCGGTCGATTTTAGGTCAGTCTGCCGCCAAGGGGGTCAGAAATCACTAGGCACCGGGGATTTTTTTTTTGCGCCAATGTTACGCAAGGGGAGCGACCCCGTAGGCAAGGGTCGCTCCCGGGGGGGTTGAGGGGGTGGGGGGGCAAATTTATTTTAGGCCGTTTCTGCCCCCCCGGGGGCACATCGGCCTATTGTTATTAGGCCGATCTGCTCCCAGGGAGGGCAGAAACCTCTAGGCGCCAGGGCTAATTTATTTTGTGTGGTTTTTTTTTGTTTGTTTGTTTTTTTAGAGATGGGGAGCGACCCATTAGGCAAGGGTCGCTCCCCTGGGCGGCAAATTGTATTTAGACCATTTCTGGCCCCCTTGGGGGCAGATCGGTCAATTTTAGGTCAATCTGCCCCCAAGGGGGGCAGAAACCACTAGGCACCGGGGCTTTTTTTTTTGCGCCAATGTCACGCAAGGGGAGCGACCCCGTACGCAAAATGCATAGGTTTGGTAGGTTTCCCTAGAGTCCGGCTGAGCTAGAGGCCAAAATCCACAGGTAGGCACTTTGTAAAAAACACCTCTGTTTTCTGTGAAAAAATTTGATGTGTCCACGTTGTGTTTTGGGCCATTTCCTTTTGTGGGCGCTAGGCCTACCCACACAAGTGAGGTATCATTTTTATCTGGAGACTTGGGGGAAAGCTGGGTGGGAGGAAATTTGTGGCTCCTCTCAGATTCCAGAACTTTCTGTCACTGAAATGTGAGGAAAATGTGTTTTTTTAGCCACATTTTGAGGTTTGCAAAGAATTCTGGGTAACAGAACCTGGTCAGAGCCCCACAAGTCACCCCATCTTGGATTCCCCTAGGTCTCTAGTTTTAAAAAATGCACAGGTTTGGTAGGTTTCCCCAGGTGCCGGTTGAGCTAGAGGCCAAAATCTACAGGTAGGCACTTTGCAAAAAAACACCTCTGTTTTCTGTCAAAAAATTGGATGTGTCCACGTTGTGTTTTGGGCCATTTCCTTTTGTGGGCGCTAGGCCTACCCACACAAGTGAGGTATACTTTTTATCAGTAGACTTGGGGGAATGCTGGGTGGAAGGAAATTTGTGGCTTCTCTCAGATTCCAGAACTTTCTGTCACCAAAATGTGAGGAAAACTTGTTTTTTTAGCCAAATTTTGAGGTTTGCAAAGGATTCTGAGTAACAGAACCTGGTCAGAGCCCCACAAGTCACCCCATCTTGGATTCCCCTAGGTCTCTAGTTTTGAAAAATGCACAGGCTTGGTAGGTTTCCCTAGGTGCCGGCTGAGCTAGAGGCCAAAATCTACAGGTAGGCACTTTGCAAAAAACACCTCTGTTTTCTGTCAAAAAATGGGATGTGTCCATGTTGTGTTTTGGGGCATTTCCTGTTGCGGGAGCTAGGCCTACCCACACAAGTGAGGGTTCATTTTTTCCGGGAGACCTGGGGGAACATAGAATGGCAAAACAAGTGTTATTGCCCCTTGTCTTTCTCTACATTTTTTCCTTCCAAATATAAGAGAGTGTGTAAAAAAGACGTCTATTTGAGAAATGCCCCGTAATTCACATGCTAGTATGGGCACCCCGGAATTCAGAGATGTGCAAATAACCACTGCTCCTTAACACCTTGTCTTGTGCCCATTTTGGAAATACAAAGGTTTTCTTGATAGCTATTTTTCACTCTTTATATTTCGCGAACTGCCCCAAATAGCCAAAAAAAGGCCTGGCACAGGAGGGGGAAAAGGCCTGGCAGCGAAGGGGTTAAAGTTAGGTGAATGACGACATATATATCCTGTCTGTTGCAATTGAAATCCACCCATTTCGTATACGTGGATCTTTTGCTTTTTAGATCACCCTGTTTCAGTCTTTTTACTGTGGGCGAATCGCACTACATGTGTCTCACCCATGGTAATCACATGACAAACGGAGTGCACATGTTTACTGCTAGTGTTCACCTTTTAAGATACAGCTGCTGTGATGCAGCAATGGTAAGGGGCACCTGACTGGTTACATGTGAACACATGCACAAATGTTTGGGCTGCGTGTGGGAGACTACTGTAATGCACAGCTCTGTAACTATACACAGGTAGCCTGGTGCAGTAGGGACAGTGCAGTATTAGAGTTTGTCCTGGGGTAAGTCTAATAATGTTAGTGTATACTAATATGGAAAGTCAGCGTGATGTACTGTTTTATCTGTAGTGACAGTTTATCGTACACATAGGGAAAGAACTGCTTTAAAGTGCAGTTTCGCTCCCCTTTAGCCTATAGACACCAGTGACGCACCAAATTGTGGTGTAACAAGTGTTGGAAAATCAATTCTGCAATTCAAAAAAGAAATCTGCAACATTTATAGGTCACCCAGATTTGTCATATTTCTCTGTCTCAGCTCAGGATCAGAGTCCAGGCCTTTTGTCACCCTGCGTTGCCCAGTTCAATACATTCCTCTCCACCAGCAGGATCAAAGACCTCCCCACACAAAGGGAGCAATGAACACCCAGGTCCTGAGGAGGAAATGGGTAGGGTGGGATGGAATGATCTGCACCAATCAATCAGCTGTCATACTGTACCAGGGATAGGCATGCCCAAACCCACTGAACAAAAGAGGGAGCCCAGACCTCTGAAGCCAACACAGGTGAGGGCTTCCCTTTAAAAATCTAGCGAGTAAGTCCCTGGCAGTAATGTCAGTGAGGCACTGAGCTGAGGGCACCAGAGGAAATGTGATTTGTGACTCCTCGAGGACACCATCTCGAACTGTCCCAGCATTCTCTGCAGAAGGGTTTGGACAGGGGTGAAGAGGTGATGTGGCACCCTATCTTCGGTCAGTGGTACCTGGCTTCTAGAACCTTCCTCTCCCCTTTGAAATCTCTTGCACAACGGGGAAACTGTCTCTTCCCTGGTGATTTTTCTGCACTACGCTGCTCGACACTGGGGCTGCAGTGGATAACTGGAAAGTAAAAACCCTGATGCCCACAAAGGACTAAGGACTCTGCCCAGTTGACCCCAGGACTAGTGGGTTCCCCCACGGGCCAGTGAGGCTGGTCCCCTTAGTCCCCTTGAGGACCAGTATGAGGAAAGCCCAGGACGTTTGCCCCCAGACATCAAGACCAGGAGGAAGGCTGGTGCAGCGGGCCAGGAGAACCATCTCCCTGGAGATTATACCACTTTGGAGGTGAGGCGATCTGCTGCAACTTCCTCTAGTTGCTCCAGCTAACCACCAGGGGTAAAACGAACCCATGATAATCAAACTCTGCCCGATTGGGCCAGAATTACGGCATTTTAAAGTTCGGTAAGCTTTGACCTTCTGGCTGTGAAGCAAGTGGGACTTCGCTGCTGTTTCCTAATTAACCCCCAAGATGACCCAGGGCCCGGGGGTCAGCGCATGACATTTTTGTTAAATTTTCCAGTGAGAGGGCATGTCTTTAGCCTGGGGAGCCCACCACCCAGCCCTACTTTTCAGGAAGGGGGACAGGGATCCCATCCCTGATCCCCCTGCACCCAAGGATGAGGGGAGTGGCATCACACCCTAACCCCACCGAGTGGCGGTGGGCCTGCTCGCTGCCCATGTATATGTCTTGGGGGAGCAGATGGCCTTCACCGAGTGGAGCAACCTGTCTACAGAAGCGGGCAGAAAGAGGGAAGCTACCAGCTCCTGCGGGAAGTGAAGGAAATGCTGCCTGTCTGGTGAGCTGGCTGGGACAGCCAGGGGTAGGCTCCCTGGGCTTTCCCCAACCTGCAACAGCTTGAGTGGTGTCCGGGTGGTACTAAGTATACCCCAGAAGGAGGTCCAATATTACAAATAAATCACATGTGTGGCTCTCGGCACAGCAGGAGCTGTTACAATATTGGCGGCTTTTGGCCGGAGTGTTTCATAATACCCTGCAGGGCTTTTTCATGTGTGCATGTTTTTACCCTTGTGGTGGCCCAAGGATGGCAGGGGCACCACCAACGTGCCCCAGGAAGAGTGAGGGGCTGCAGGAGGGAAGCAGCTTCCCCCTGTAGAATTTTTAAAAAGTACTTTCCCTAAGCTTGCAGGCTCATCAAAAGAAAAGCTGGAGCATCTGTTCTTCAGTTGTGAGTGGTGCGTCCTCGAAAAGCTTATTTTGTGGTTGCAGTGATTGTAGCCTGACAGAGATACATGTACTGAAGAGAAGAGCTCTCTAGAGGCAAAGTCCATGGTTGCAATGTAATGTAATCAAGTTGTAAAGCCCTCTAGGGGTTGTTTATATTATTGCATTTTATGGTTGGAAAGTCTATAAATACATATGCAGACACATGTTTTGTTCATTTTATAGTTTTCATTATTTATTTATTATTGAGGCTGACAAGGCAATGCAAGGCAATACGACTTACATAGTCAAACATAATAACTGATACAGTATACAGTACAGGCAATCAAATGTGCAGCAGCTCATCAGAGCATGTGTGAGAATGACCACCAGAGGACTAGAAATAAACGTCCATATACAACAGTCGACAGGAAGGCTCCATTCATAGATAAGAGCAACAGATCAGAAAAAGTGAAACCCCAAGAGTCCAACTTAGAGGTGGCAGTTCCGATATGCATCCCTCAGCCAGCAGCAAGAGAGAGCAAGTAAGCCTATAGTGGCTCCCAAACGTTTCTGGGTTTTGCAGTGCTGTGGAGGGTAACATAGTAAGTTTCAGACTATTCTTCACACAGAGTCATGTCTCTAAGGCAGTCATTAAAACTCAGGGATCCCCGACTTCCCCACACCACTGCAACCCTGCTTTTACTCAGCAAGATCGCAGTTAAAAAGAGCTTGCAAAAGCTCTTAGAAATATTTTTAACATGTCTCAAAGAACAATTTCAATGCAGAGCCGAAATTGATCTTGAGTCATGGCCGTCATGGCAGTTGTGACTTGTCCGAAGAATGAGGCAATACCCGGGCAGTTCTACACCAAATCGAGGAAATCCGCACCCTACACACCACATCTTTTACACCTAGTGTCCTTTGTGTTAGTATACTTAGTTAGAGTTGTCGGGGTTAGATATGCCCTTAAGAGAAACTTATGGCGTATTAACCTGTATCTGTCATTAGGGAAGACCTCCTTGGTATGTTGGCAGCAATATTTTCATATCACATCAGTGACATCAATGCCCAGGTACTTTGACGAGTGCATCTGTGCCCGGGCATGGTTTCCATCTATCATGGCCATGACAACGGTGTACAAGTGTGTGATCAGTTTAATTGGGCATGAAGTAGATGGAAGGATGGGCAGTACTGGCTACTTCAGCGGCTCTTTAGGGAACATCTGGCAGCAGCATGATAAAGTGTGCCAAATGTAATGGTCCCAATGAGTGTGTTTGTAGTGTTCACCAAGCAATCCAGAAAGTTTTTTAATTCATTATTCCTCAACAGGTCACCCAGTGTAGCAATATGTTTTTACTAAGATGTGAGTCATCATGACAGAGGAGAGTTCCATCCAGAGAGGGCAATTATTTTTTATACGAAGGAGTGGGGAGTATGCCACAGAAATGCCACACAGCATAGCCAGTGTAGAAAAGGCCCAAGCAGTGCAGCTCACTTTGTGTATCTCACATGCAGGTCTAGCAAACTGGGATTAAGAGGCCTCCTGTATAGGAAGAAGGTGTGTTTGCTCCTTTTCCAGATTGATGTGTGGGGCATGTTGGCTATTATATATCCAGTGGTGCATAAACTGAAACTGAGCCACCAGATAATACACTTCAAAATTGGGTGCTGCAAATCCCCCCTTTCATAAGGCTGGTGTAACTTACTTCAGCTCAGCTGAGGCTGCTTGTCCACCCGGTCAATCAAATCATGAGTGAATTCAGCTAGTCAACGAAGGCCTTATTTATTGCGATGGGTATATTTAGAAACATATAGAGTAAGTTTTGCAGTATAACTTTTTTCTTTAGGGCTATTCTACCCACTAGAAATAGCAGAGGGAGATCCATTTAACTACTTGCTCACTTAACCTCGCAACATAGTTCCCATAATTCTCTAAAAAGATCGGCTGTGCATCTACATGGTAGAGGATGTTCAAGTAACGAACAAGTCCTGTCTGCCACTGCAGTGGGTAGGACAAAGATGGCTGTGTGGTAGCACTCGTGAGGGGGACTATAATAGATTTTTACCAACAATCCTCCCACCAATAACATTGCTCAGATTCAGGTCAGGATCTGTCGCCACCAGCAGAGCATTATCTGCCAACATGGACAAGAAACTGTACTGATATACCATATTGATCCCACACTGGCTATGGAACTCCTGGAGGAGACATGCCAGGGGCTCCAGTGCAAGACCAAATAGAATGGGGGACAGTGGGCAACCCTTGTGCATGCCTCTACTAATCCAGAAAACTGGGGACAACCCTTTTTTGACCCAGAAGAAGGGGTTAGAGTAGATGAGTTAAAACTACCTTGACACAGCCCCACCCAGTCCTATTCTAGCCAGCCAGCATCTAAAAACATGGCTGCAGCTTTGGGATTGGGGTTAAAGTGATGTGTGAGAGCAAACAATGATTTAAGATTATCAGTGGTGGATCTTCCAACACCATTTTATAAAAGTAGATTTTATATTTATCTTTAAAATGACACCACAATTATTAAAACTAGACAAGGGGAACTGGAGATATGTACTTTTAAAGAATTCATGTTTTCTAGTGCTTAGAAGCAACTAACGCTCAAAGGGTTGAAAAGGGTCACACAGGATAGAGACAAAGTCCAGAATTCAGACCACTGTCATACTTAGTTTCAGAAGTGTTTCTTGATTTAGGAAAGTGGTCCACAGCACCAGCCAAGGGTTCAGAGGCTCTGGTTTCCCTCTTGGGGCCTGGGACTACAACTCCCGCAATGCACCTCTTCAACCTATGGAGTTGCTCCAAACATCTCCAAACTTCTGGATCTTCTCCCAGAGGTCTGTTTTGGTCCTTGAAGTGCCCACAACTTGAGCCAAGGTTCCAGAAGCTCTAAGTCGCTCCTTGGGAGTTGGGACTACAATTCCCAGAATGCACCTGGTCAGAATCCTCAAATGGCCACTGGACACTGATCGACACTTGATGCAGGGGACTATAAGCAGCTCCTTTGTAACTGAAGCAGTAGAAGACAGGCAAAGTCCTTTTTGTGGTGAAGTCCAAGTGTGCAGCTGGTGCAGTCCTTCAGAGTGTGGTGTCCAGGTGTAGGTCAGGGGTCCAGCAGGGCAGTCCTTCTTCTTCTTTGTCTTGTTCCTTGTGGGGATTTGAGGTTTGGGTGCAGCTCGGCCATATTTATCCTTGCACCTGGGTAACCAACAGGGGGTTAAGGGTATCCAATCACAGGCAGGCTCCTTCCCCCTTTGCTGACCCCTTCCAGGGAAGTGTGGCAAAAATCAATCCAAGGGAGCAACATTCCTCAAAAATCCAACATGGCTGAAAGTGATTTTTGGAGGTTAGTTCTGGCTGAGCACACCCACTGGTGTGGCTAAAAATCCTAAGCATACCCCTCTCCTGCCCTCTCCTAATCTATTCAAGAGGGTACCTAATTGTCTGGGGTTGCAGGATGTAAGGGAGGTGATGGACTGCTCCAAATGTACTTCTCTGCTTTTGAAGACCATTTTGCCCCCCCTTTCCTGCTTCCCCATCTGTTGAGGCAGATCTAATCCCCCAGGCACATCCTTTGTGTTCAGCCCAGGCCACTTCACACCTCATCAAGGCAGCCTGGCCAGGCTCCCAGTGGCTGGCCAATTAGAAAAAGTCACTACAGAGCTGACGTTTCTAACTTTCAAGTAGAGTTTTAAAACTCTTTACCTGAACTAGTCATCTTAAATACAACAATTGTAATTTGTGGGATTTATTATACCAAATAATCTGATACCAAACTCAAGGCATCTGACACAAAAGGGGACTTTATTAATTAAGATAAAGTCTCCCCATTTTAGCCTATGGATGCTATTCACTACAGTGAGGGAAAAACAAATTTGGCTATTTTACCTCACCAGGGCTTATAAAGCTATTTTTATAAGTAGTTCATAGTTACATAGCACCCAACCCTAGGGGCACATAAGGCACACCTTAGGGGTGACTTATATGCAAACATAAGGTAGTTTAAGACTTTGGAAGTACTTTCAATTCAAAAATTATATTTGCATATAAGTTTAGTTTAAAAGCAGCCAGCAAGGCAGGCCTGCCTTTAAAATGACACTGGGCACCTCAGCAGTGAACCTATGGGTGCACTACCTATGCTGGGGTCCCTAAACCTACATACCCTCCCTTATACTAGAGACTAATAGGTAGCACAGAAATTTAAATTGATACATTTATTGTTTCAGTTGGTTAAAACCATAACAATTTTGCCGAGTGACATGGTAAAAACTCTCTAAGAAAAAGAAGAAGGATTATAGTTACGATACAAATCACATTAAAAACATTAGAAGATTGTTGAGAATTATAAGGTTAAAATTAATAAAAAATCATTAAAAGATGGCTCGGTTGAGGCTACTTGAGTAGCTTAAAGTTTAGCTGGGAGGGACAGTTGCGTAACGTGTTTTAGGAACTTGACGAGGTTTCAATTCAACTGAGGGTCATGTGGATTGAAGCAAGCTACAATGTCTCCCCTGCAGGACCTGATAGCTCGGTCAATGAACAGCCTCTTTTCTAGCATGCCCAGGCATATGCAGATTATATGTATTAGGTCTTCCTTCTGGCAAGCACAGTGTCTGCACCGCTGCAAAGTAGTGTTCTTCCAAGACAGGGCATTGGCCAGGGTTGGCAGGTTGCCTACTTGCATTGTCATAAGATTATGCTTTATGTGTGGTGCGAATGTTGTAGAAAGGTTAGGCAGCCGGTTCAAGTTTGGCATAGTATTTTATGATCATCCATGCGTGTGATTGAGCACTACATTTGGCTTTGTACTCCACAAATGAGAGGATTTTGGTGGCCTTGGTAGCCCCTCTGGATGAAGCATTAAATGTCGGAGCAGCCTCCCACAAACCCTTAAGTTGTAAATCGACGATTGAGGATTGGAGATACTTATGGTAGGCTGAGTGCTGGTCATGTAGCTGGGCCTGCCAGAGGGCCTTGTTCAGACTGTCTGCTGAGTGACTGATTTTATACCAGGTTTTAACTGCCTCCACACTTGCGGTCGCACCGCCAGAAGAAGCTGGCGGTTTTGTTTCTCAGTGACAGGAATCTGCTATCCTGTCACTGGGATACTCCTGCACACACATCCACAAACTTGCACACATTTGCCCACATACTTACACACACAAGCACACCCCTACTCACCCACACACTTGCGTAATACACTCCCATTCACACTAACATGCATACACAAATACCGCACTCACACATGCATTCATTCCCCCTCCCCTCTCCCCCACCAGCGCATGCATACATTCACTCCCCTCTCCCTGTTAATGCATACATACATTCACACCCCCTCTCCCCTCTCTCCCTCCAGCACATACATACATACACACCACCTCCCCCCTCCAGCTCATACATACATTCACAAGCCCTCCCCCTATCCCCCTCCAGCGCACACATACATTCACACCCTCTCCCTCGCACTGCATACACACACTCACCCCTTCCATCTGTACAATTGCACTCATGCACTCAACCCTCCACCCCAATCCACTTACACACATGTATGCACATATACATTCACACCTCCTTCCCCCTCCAGGGCATACATACACTCACACCACCTCTCCCCCCTCCAGCACATACATACATTCACACCCCTTTCTCCCCCTCCCCCTCCAGCGCCTACATACATTCACACCCCCACACCGCATACACACAATCACCCCTTCCATTCGTACAATTGAACTCACGCACTCAGTCGCTCACACTCACACACACACACTAACTCCCCACCCCCAATCCACTTACACACATGCACCCCAACCCCTAATCCACAAACACTCACACACCCCTCACCCGATCAACAAACAATCATTCACACACACAAACAGGCACCCACAAACACCCCCACCCCCCCCACATTCAAGACATTCACTCACACACTCACACAGGCACACACAGCCCCCCTCCGCTATCGAACGATCCACTTACCTCATCTGTTGAGGAGGTCGTCCGCGAGGGGCTGGCAGCACCTCACCGTCAGGACACTGTCACGCTGTTTTATAGGTCGTAGACCGCCTCTTCACTGCCAACCGCCAGCATGACTGTGCCTGAATTGTGCCCGATTTTGGACGGAATTCCAAAATCAGTCATAAAAGGGTGGTCTTAAGACCACCAGCACTGGTGGTCTTTCAGCGCCCGCAGCTTCGGTGGTCCTATGAAAAGAAATTGTAACAAGGGCTTAGTCTTTTCCTTGATGCTGTTTCAATCCTTAACTTTGGGGTCTGTTTTACTCCTCACAGTCCCCAACCAAGCCCTGCCATCTTGCTCATGGGATTTTCTAGCCCAGGGTTAAATCAGTTACAGCTTCCTTTCCCCTTGAGGGCAAATCCTGATCCACTCCTCTCAGTGCTGAAATTTGTCCAGTCTTTGTCATGGATTACATCCTTCCACCAGTAAAAAAGAAGTACTTCAGGTAAGGTGTTGCTAAACAGTCTCCCTACCATTTCCCCTGCCCTTGTACTTGCCCAGAAAACAAGTTTGACTTCTGGAAAGGAGTTGCGCCCAGCCATTTTCCTTCTCTTGTTGATTCTTCACTCTGAAGCCACATCCTCTATAATACTGTACCTCCAATAGCCTTCTTCAAAATGTCAGGTTGTTGCATCTGTGGCATTCTACCATCTGCATGGAAGATATGCAACCCCTGTTCCATGCATTTCACTTTATCAGGTAAGTAAAGTTATCCTCAATTCACTGGTACAACCTCTCACTGTTTCCTGAATGTCATAGGTTTAATTTTCTCAAAGAATCTGTGAACTATAGTTCTCGTGGTGATCTCCTACCCACCTATTTGGAGCCACCTTGTCAACTGTGGAGCACACCATTCCTTGTTTTGCCAGGATCTCATATCCGGAGGATTTTGTATATTCTGCCTCCTTCACCCTCATAAATGAATTTACTCACACAATCATTTGTGTGTGAATAAAGCTCATAATTTAGGTCTGAATAGTGTGTTTGAAGGCAGGAATGCAAAGTTTGTGACCAACCATGTGGGTGTTTTGCAAACACCTCTTAAAGCCCATTTCTCTTTTGGTAACAGTTGGAGATTTATGCCTCTCTTGATGGGAATCCCTCCTTCCAAACAAAATTTATTATGAGTGTAAGGAGAAGGGTTCATCAGTGTGGATTTTTTTTTCTTGTGTGAAACAATAAAAAATGTGAAATGTTAATTTACTCTTTTTTTACTTCACACAAATATGTAGGTGTAAACATTTCAGGAACAATGGCTTGAGTCGTGCTGCTTTTGCTGCTTTTCAGGTGAATCTCATGAAAATTTCCTAAATTCCCCAAAAAAGTGAATCTGGACACATGAATTCATAGTCACCCAGATTTTT
This sequence comes from Pleurodeles waltl, assembly GCF_031143425.1. Taxonomy (NCBI): domain Eukaryota; kingdom Metazoa; phylum Chordata; class Amphibia; order Caudata; family Salamandridae; genus Pleurodeles; species Pleurodeles waltl. Next base: position 897,230,715 of record NC_090437.1, on the reverse strand, counting down.
GCCTTTTTCTTGCAACTACCACTAACAAAAGTGGGCACTAAACTTCTGAAGACTTGGTTCATTGGTTGACTCTGAAAATTACGTGTGCCAATCAATTTCCAGGCAAGTGTGGCCAGAAATGCACTTACACATGCAATACGGCTATGACATTGATTGAAGTAAGCAAAGCAATGCCCATACAAATAGACTACAGATTTAAACAGAGCTGAGCTTAGTCTTAAGGAACAGCAAAGGAATAATGGTGGTTTTCTTCTGTCCATTCACTTGAAGCTTTAATGCCAGTAGAACATAATGCTTAAAGTTTTTCTCAAGGGTTCAAGCTTCAGACTTGCTGGTGATATGACTCACCATTCAACTTCATTAGCAGCTGCATGAGTTTATCTTGCCTTTGGATGAATCAGTTCTTCACAAGGTGTCTACAAAATTACATAGTCTTGAAAATCCTCGGTAGCCCTGTAGATGGCTTTTCACACCTTAGGTCTAAGTTAAGTTAGCTCTAGAACTTAGGTAGTCATTACGAGTTTGGCAGATGGAAAAGACCGTCTGCCAAACTCTTGCAGTCAGGTTGCTGTCAGTAAAGCTGCCTCCACTTGGGCCCCATTACGAGTTCCCTATTGGGTCAGCAGGTGGAAACGGTGTTTCTGCCCACTTGCCCAGCGTGAAACAGCCTACAACATTGTTGCTGGATCATAATTGAGCCGTTGAAATTTTGCGATGTGTATGGTGCACAGCACTCCTTGCACAGTTCAATGTCTGCAATCAGTGAATTGAGCGACGGGGCTGGCCATGAGGGCCCCTGCACTGCCCTTGGCAAGTGCATGGGCCGAGCAGAGTCCCCCCTGGGGCCACCTGCACATCGTCTCCACCAGACTTTACATGGCGGTGCCAACACCATGTAAAAGGTGGCAAAGGGGGGGGGGGGGCGTAATCCCAAGGGTGACGCTGCATGCAGCGCTGCCCTGGTGGATTAGGACCTCCAGAACCACCAGCCCCTCCTGTAACTGGCAGTGCTGGCGGTGCTGGTGGTCCGACCGTGGCGCAACCACCATGGTCATAATGTGGCAGTCAGACCGCCACCCGACCCTGTTACTTAGGCCCGTATTTATACTTTTTTTAGCGCCGCATTTGCGCCGCTTTTTGGCGCAAAACGGCGCAAACCTACAAAATACAATGGCATTTTGCAAGTTTGCGCCGTTTTTGCGTAAAAAAACGACGCAAATGCAGTGCAAAAAAAGTATAAATACGGGCCTTAGTCCCTTAATGTTTTCCTTTAAATCAATGTCTATTTGAGGCTATGTATTTGTTGAGGTGAGGAAATCTGAAGTGGTGTGATGGGCATTTCTCAGTTGCTTAGTACCATTCGGTCTGACTTAGAGCACAGAATTATGTTATTTCTTTTATGTCTGTCCAAGAAGCACAATTTAGTGGCTGAGCTTGCTTTTTCAAGATTCTATTTGGTGATATAAGAGTTGACATAACTAAAAAGGCATTCAGAAATTAGCCCAATCCAGGGGAGCAGCCATTGAGGAGGGGCTGATTTACTGGCATAATCTGGCTCTGCTGCTCACCCACAGTTAGCACACATAACACCTATATCACCATCTTTTCTATATCAGGTCAAAAAAAGTTCATCCACATCAGAGCCTTCACTGAAAATCTTGTGCTGATCTGCTAAGTAGGGACCATGTAACAGTGGGGTCAAAACATGGTGATTAATCATGTTAATTCCCACTGGAAATTTTGCTTTCAAATACAGAAACAAAAGTTGAACATAATTACAGCAAATTTGGCAGTAAGTTAAAACTTTATTTTAAAAGCATGTGTTTAAAGAGAAGCCTGAGCTGGGCACGAAGAGGGCGGGGGAGGGATGTACTGACACTGGGGCACTTCTGGGGATCAACCGAGAGGGATACTTCTTTGAATAAAGGTAAAAATATATTTTTTTCTGGATTGCAAGTACTGTGGTACACCCCAAAAATACTATAAAATAAAAGGTAGAAGATAATGAGGGTTACAGTGCATAGAGGGGGAGAGCACACAATGGAGCTTGCTGAAGGCCAGGCTCTGTAGTCAATGCTCCAGTGGACAGCCACATGCTATGTGTTTCAGAGGATGGCTGCATTCAGGGTCTTAAGTGTTGCTCCAATTTAGAGTATAATAAAAACTCACAAAAAAACTAAGATTAAAGTGAGCTTAGATTTAGGTTAGGTTCTAAGACCTTAACTTACTTTAAATAAAAAGAATTTAAGTGCGAAATAAACAAAGGTTAATGTAATGTAGTTAGCTGTTAGAATGAGTCATGGGCTAATGTTCAAAAGTTGAAAACCACTGAAATACACCAGTCATAAACTGGTCCAAAAACTATAACTTCTGCCACTCATGTGCACTGTTTATGACCTAAGATATCACATAATTTATGATTTAAATTAAATAAGGGACAATAACATGGGTTCGGCTTTTGTGCGAGGATGGGTGCATAGCCGGTCCAACAGTATGTGTGTGTCAGAGGCTAAAGTTATAAATATGGCTGTGAGCAACATGGGTTTTAAGCCAGGGCCAGACCACAAGCCAACAGTGATTAGTGCCATCGGTGATGTCTTCAATGTTGTCATTTAAAATGTCATGAGTGATGTGATTTGGGAGATCTTTACCTGCGCCTATTGGGACACAAGTTACAGTTAGTTCACTAAACTGTATTGGCAAATTTCAGGGTTTTCTTGTTTTTTTAAATGATAGTATTTATCTTATTTCAACACCTGTCTATAACATCAATTTAACCTTTTTTTCCTGTAAATTTCTGTTGTTTTTTCAATGTAAGCTAAGATAATATTACCATTCACAATTATAACATCACTTTAATGTTATCCTGGAAATGGAAATACAAGTTCGTCCAGATACTCAAGCTCTAGTTTATGCTATGGAGAAAGTTAACTCTGTGCCACTCTGTTTCTCATAAGAACCCCACCACAGAGCTAACAATGTACACACTATACAAAACTTTTCCCAAGAGAAACGTTTCACTAAAACAACCAAGGTTTGACAGTGCTAAAGATCTTACTTCCTGCAGCCTTCATAATTTGGTGAAAGCTTTACAGATAGCCCATCTTCTGAAGAATGACAGACATATGCAAATACCCTGCTACCTGGTGCACATGGTCTTCTATGTTATGTAGAAATTGTCATGCTGAGATGATTCTGTCTAATAACACAAGGCTGCTTACAATGCTTTGTATGTAGTACATAGAATCTTTACCCTGTTAAAAACTTTATCTGCAGTACCAAAAAACTTGTGTGGAACATACTGAACAAAAGTCATCAACTGCCACCTGCACACAGAGTTCCTTTTCAATACAAAGATTTATAATGTGTAAATGACTCCACCCACTCATTACAAATTAGGAGCGCATGTATTTTGTGAACACTCACGCCCATTAGCTGGACACACGCTGTACAAAATTAGATAGAAAAGTAATATGGTGGTTACCTACCACTATTTAAACTATAGGGGCCAAAATCTTAGGGGAGGGGCATGCAGTCCCCTCACTGAGCGCTATCTCCAGGGGCCATCCATATTTTAAAAGGGGAAAGGTCTGTCTGTCTGAGCCATTTTAGCCCTGGAGATCCCATCCCCTGGGACCTCAATTAATAATTGCTGGGTGGCCCAGGGGCCCACCCAGGGCACCCATCAAGCACTACATTGGGGAGCGCAGGGTGAGCACCAGAGAGTGAAATCCCCAGCTAGCTCCTTTTGATGTGGGAACCCTCCCTTCAAATGAATGTTAGGGCTGCCATTCCACAAGGCTCCCGCAAAATCTGCAGACAAATATCTAGCTTCCTTCCAAATTTGGTGTAATTCCATTCAGCAGTTTTTGTGATGGTGCTTATTTAAGACATCTACGGAAGATTGATGGATCACCCCGAAGAATTCAGCAAACAGTGCAAAAATTATTAGCCAACCACTAAAATGACCTTGTCTATTGAAAAGTTGATCTAACTACTATAACTACTCAGTGATGACTAATGAATATATCAGCGCCTTCCTTGGGGTGATCTGTCTAGTGGAGGATGAGAAAAAAGGGGGACTGAAAAAAATGCTTTCCCCATTCATTTTTGTATAGAAACTTCAGACACAGCTAGACTCCAAAGGCTGAGCTGATTTACACCAAATTTTGAGAAAAGCTGCATCATGGTTTAGAATGAGTGTTTTTTGTGATTTGGTGTAAATCTGTTCAGTAGTTTTTTAGTAATTAAGGCTCAAGACATGTATACCTCATGCCACAGGAGATCTGCAGAGCTGTCAGATTTCACAATGAGATCTGATTTGCTGCCACTATGTGAACAAGGATATCTCAGCAGCCATTTTAGGACTCAGACAAAAAAATGTTTTAAAAAAGATTGTCTGCCGAACTTCGGACAGGGAGGTTGCTGCCACACTGGCTACCTCCATGCTGGGCCCATTAGGAGTTTCCCGCTAGGTCAGCAGGCAGAAACCTGAGTTTCTGCCCGCCGGCCTAGTGGGAAACAGCCTACAGTATTACCTCCGGCTTGTAATCGAGCCGGCTGCAATACTGTAGGATGCTGGGTGCACCAGCACCCTCCTAATGTTCACTGTCTGCAAAGCAGACAGTGAACATTGGGAGGGTGCTGGCCACGGGACCTCTGTACTGCCCATGCCAAGTGCATAGGCAGTGCAGGGCCCCCCTGGAGTCCCCTGTACCTGTTCTCTGCCAGTCTTTTCATGCCGGTGCTACCGCCATGACAAGGCTGGAGGAGAACAAAGTGGTAATCCCCAGGGCAGTGCTGCTTGCGAATCCTGGTGGATTAGGATTACCACAACTGTTAGACTATCGGGATCTCTGATCCCAGCTATCTTGGTGGTCACACCGTGGCACGATCTCCATGGTCAAAATAAGACACTTCGCAGCAGTCCGACCACCATCTGCAAGTTTGGTGGTCTACGAACTGCCAGACTCGTAATGAAGCCCATTATGTTAATAAAGGGGAACAGTCCTACAGCCTCCAGCCTAAAAAGGCCAGAGAACCCCACTCCCAGAGCTGCATAAAACATAAAGGGAGAAGGGCACATTGCCCCCTCCTTAAGCCTCTAATAGGCCCCAGGGAGCTCACTGGGGCAGTATAATAATAAAGGGGTGGGGGGCACACAGCCTTCCTCCCCAAACTTGTAAAGACCCTAGAGACCCCATTCCCTTGGGCTGCAACTTTACAAATGGGGAGAAGAACATGGGGCCCACATGCCAAAGTCATTTTATGACCCCAAGTACACCATCTCTTGAGGCTGGCTTAGGGACAGTGTCACAGGATCACAACCTGTGGAACACTGCTTCTAAGTTAAGCCTGACTACTATTGTGCCAAACATCCAGACGGTTGAGCACAAGTTAATTTTGGGTTTGTATATGTTTCAATCTGACAACAATTGCAATTGTGGTTGCTGCTTGAGTTGGGTTTAACCCTCCCTCAATCAGTAACACAGTTTCCTATACTAATAGAATTAAAAGAGTTGCTGATGGACCGATCCATAAGGATCAAAATGGTACTATTGCTGGACACCAGTTATCCGCAAATACAGACCAACTACTAGAAGATCTGAATCTTTTTTAAATCTAAGCAGATGCTATATACGCTGTTTTTAATAGATGCAGAAAAAAAGCTTTGTATTGGGAAGTCATTTTTACATTCTAAAAGGTTTTTTTTTCCCCAGCTCACAACGGTCTCAAGCAAACGGCATAGAGGCCCTGAGTGCATATTGATTTTGAAATAATCAGATATTGGTTCATTCTTCCTGTCCCTTGTCTCCAAGTTTAATTGCTTTTTTTTTGGAGAACCACTTACTATTGCAATCCCGTATGACAGCAGCAAAATCCCTCCTCTACAAAAAATAACTAAAATTAAATTATGTGCAAATTAAACAATGCTATTCTTGAACCCATAAAATTAAATACAGGTTTTTAAGAGCTTGTAAGATTATTTTTTTGGTTTCAAAATAGGGCAGATACAAAATCAATAAACTGTAGATGGATATTTTATCATGGCAATAGACGCAGAGATGAAAAAATAATTTAAGATTAGTCAAAACACTAGTTAGGGATTTATGTAATAGCAAATTTAGTTGACCTTTATGATTAAAATTATTCACTCGGTTTTTAAAGGTCAAACATTTATTATCAGGTTGGACTCTTCTCTCTCCCATGATTTGTGATAGAGTGACTTTAATTAGCATGTCAGTAGTACCATTGCTTAATTTTGTTTTTGTTTTTGCTGCTGTTCCTTGTGTTTTATCTGCAAGTTTTTTTTTCAAAGAAATAGAAAGTTGTTCTCCTCATTTATCTGGTGATGTAAAATCCCTAGATAGTCACTCAATACTACATATAGACCCACAGTAGGGGCAAGTCTAACTCTTCCAAATATCAAAATGTACTAAATTGTGATTTTTGCACACATGTTCCATTTATATAAAAATACGTGCTTCCTACATAAGCACTTTGACAACGATCTGATGGTTATGACTCTAAATGAAAATAAAATTGACAATATATTGGGATCACTTAAAAAGTACTCTATGATGTATATTTTTTGAAGGAAAGAGCAATTTTGTAAAACATTCTTGGTATTTGATCTAACAGACAATCCAAGTGTGAGATCTGTTGGAACGCTGACAAACTGTCATTCAGGTCCAAAGAAAATTAAAATGTTCTAAAAATGTTTCTTAATGAGAGACCAATGAAAATGTTATTATAATGTTAGATATGAGGAATGGAATCAGTGAGATTAGTTTTTTGGGTGGAAGAGGGTCCGGTTAGTGAAGGACACAATTGTATGCAAAAAGTTGAATTTACAATACATCCATGTTTTTATTTTTATTTGAAATTAAACCTGAATGCCCTGATAAATGTTTTGGGTGTGACCCTGCAGAAAAGGGAAATTGATCTCATGTTATATGTAGTTGCCCTAGGTTAGATCATTATTGCAGTTTTTGAATATTGTGAAATCAAAGTGAATATCATATATCTTGTAATAATTTTATAAGCATTGTAAGTTGATATATGTTTCTATGTTTGTAGCTCGCTCATTGATTTTGCAAACATTGAAGTCTGAATTGATTCCACCAAAACGCCAGTCAATATGTATAGAGCAAAGCAACAAGAACAGTTATATGCAGCTCAAATGGGATCAACATAAACAATTCTTAAAATTCTCAATTCTCAATTTTTTATACTCTCTACTATCACAAAAAATTTAAGTGCCTAGGACGTGCATATGAACCTCCTATTGTGTTGTATGTGTTTATATATATTTATAGGTTTAAATTATTTGTATATACTCAATATTTCCCTGGATAAATATTATAGGCAACAACAGTGTGAAATTTCTAATGTTCCTGAAAATATTAGGAGTTTGGCAAAAGCAAATTTCCCAAGGTTTGCAAGCCTTTAGATAAGAGTTCACTGTTATGTCATATTGGTTAGAGTCTCATATAGTTGACTGTTATTTAATGGTCTAATATGAATGACTAGCTCAAGGTATAATGTGAAGGTGACATTTTGAAATCATGAAAAGTACCCTTGACTCTCAGATAGGTCAAAGTGAACATTAACATTTAGGCCAGTAGTTGTCATGATGAGCAAGAGGTGTGACTGATCTCAGTAATCAAGCAAGAGAAAATGTGATCCAATAGATCAAGCATAAGTGGAGGCCATGCAACAGTAGCGGGCACCAGATGTTTGATAAAACCATAACCTTGTATATGATTTACGAAATACTGTAATACCATTTCTATCCTACTCATGAAGTTGACTTTTAAGGGGCAACACTATATATTGAAATATGACTATGATTGTGAACAAAATGTCAAATATTAGAATGTGGCCTCATTTGCAGGGTTAGTTTCAACAGTTTGCAATTTATGTAAACAAATTAGCACATTCAGACGCATAAAACATTGTGGCCATGTGACATCTTTTACACTTGATGAAAAAAGGTGAAACACCCCAAGGCCTTTAAAAACATAGGCCCTCATTATGACATTGGTGGTAAATGTGATTTACCGTCATGCTGACTGCCGCCAACATACAACTGCGGCGGCGGATATCCGTTCACCATATTATGACACACACACACAAATCCACCTCACCAAAGGTTAGTGATAAACTGGCGGTATCAAAACCCACACCCTTATACCAACAGAGCTACGCCCACAACATTATGACCCATGAATCACCACGGCGGACATTCAACGGCGGTAAACCATTGGTGGTACATACCGCTGTGCTCAAAATACACACAAACAAACAAAACAGCACCACATTGGACAATTCAAAATACACACACCTGACACCCATACACACATCACACCTACAAACCCACACACCCACACCACTATAAAACACACACCCATAACCCCTTATGACAAGAAATAATTGCCAGCAGAGAGAGACACCAAGAGCACCCACACAACCAGAGCCACATACCACCATCACCTTATACACCACCCACGCACCTAACATCACACACCCCAACACAGCACCCTACACATCCTCACCCACACCACTCACACTACACCCATGGCACCACAACGACATCCCAGATTCTCTGAGGAGGAGCTAAGGGTCCTGGTGGAGGAAATCATCTGGGTAGAGCCACAGCTAGTTGGATCACAGGTGCAGCAGATATCCATTGCTAGGAAGCTAGAGCTATGGTGGAGAATTGTGGACAGGGTCAACACCGTGGGACAGCACCCAAGAACAAGGGATGACATCAGGAAGAGGAGAACGACCTACAGGGGAAGGTACGTTCCATTGAACCAAGACACCAACTAGCTGTACAGAGGACTGGCGGTGGACCACCACCTCCTCCCCAACAACTAACAACATCGGAGGAGCAAGTCTTGGCAATCATGCATCCTGAGGGCCTGGCAGGAGTAGCAGGAGGACTGGACTCTATAAGTCAACTCTATACTACTATCACCCCCCTACCTGCATGCTATCACATACCCCCACCTCACTCCCCTCACTCCACCACTACCCACGCACCCTATCATCACAACCCACTCATCCCAATGCCAAGCCCTGCATGCCATACAAATGCATAGACACCACTCACAGACCTGCATGGACACTTATCACTACAGCATGCACACTAGAGACAATCAGCTAGCCCACCAAATAACAACTCACACAAGGCAAAGCTACCAGGGCAATAACAACCATAGAGAGCAACACACCTATGCACAATATGTCACACAAAGAAACAATAACACTGCATTTACATCCCCACAGCTACCCCACCCAATGTAACCGGAGAAGAGGTGCCAGCAACATCCACCAACCGCCAGGGTTGTAATGAGGGCCATAATGTGTCTGTCCAGAGGTAAAATCAGGACATACATGTAGAGAAAGTACATTACTATTTTCCTGGATCTTAGAATGGTTAGTCTATTCATATATGATAGTCATTTCACTTATCAAGCTGATCGCTACAACATGAAATCATGGGTAATGTTTTTAACTATGTAGCTAGACAAAACTAGAAAACCACTGCGAGAGAAAGTAGAGTATTATTCGAGGAGGATGGTAGTCCTCCACATGTAAGAATGTAATTCATTTTGTTTCATCTAACAAAAGTTTCAGTAATTTAAATCTGAGGTCAATGCCTTGTAGCTGTGGCACAGAGCAGAAAGCTTTAACTTAATAAAATGGATCCATCAGTATTGAAAGCAGCAGATGGAAGCCGAAGAAGGGTTCAGTGGTAATGATCTGGAGGAGGGCAGGGTCCTGATGCAGTCATTGCCGAAGATCTTTGGTTCCCGCATCCTGGATTTCTTCAGCGTCAATTGAGCTTTTGTTGTTGGCTGCATTGAGGAAGCTGTAGGAATGAGTCAATATGGCCTTGGCATCGAGCGCAGAACATTGTGGGAGCTACAGTGAAGACAGTGTAGAACACTGAGGGAGCTACCTTGAAGCCAGTGCCACCAGTGATGCACACTTGTTGGATCAGCTGGCAGGTTGGTTCCAGTCTCATATTTATCCAGGCAGAATTTTAGAAATAAAAGGTTTCTAAGTGCAGAAGTAGTGCACTCTGACACTTGCCAAAGGTTCCATTACCTCGGAAATGGTACTTGAGGATCAGGATGCACTCCAATTGAAATCAACAGTAAGGTCCAGGACATCTCCAGTTGTAACAGTTCATTTGGGCTTTTCCAGGAAAATGAGCTTCTAGGAGCTTTTGTGTCCATGTAGTTTTACAGGAGGTAAGCCCACTGACCCTTGTAATCCATGTCCTGAGTACAAGTGGGAGGAGGTCCAGCCTTCAGGTCTCCTCACAAGTCTCAACAGCAGGTGCAGTCCTTCTTCTGCCTTTCTTTGGTCCAGCAGTGTCATGCAGAGGGTCCACAGGGTTGCAACAACTATGCCTGGCACTAGCCCACTGGGTGGATGTGACTTCTGACTCCCCCCAACAAATAAAGGAAAAGATTGCTGGAGTAACTCTATCCACATTTGAAGCAATTCATGTGCTACCTACTACAAACATTCCACAGTGCCCTGCTGTAGGAGGCTGGCCTGGCTTATAGTGGGTACCTGATGGTACTTACACCTTGTGCCAGGTCCAGTTATCCCTTATTAGTAGATTAGTAGTGTTCTAGCAGCTTAGGCTGATGGAGGTAGCTATAGCAGAGCAGCTTAGGCTGAAATAGGAGACATGCAAAGCTCCTACTATACCACTTATATCATATAGCACTATATCACAAGAAACACAATACTCAGGGTTACTAAAAATAAAGGTACTTTATTTTAGTGACAATATGCCAAAAGTATCTCAGAGGATATACTACCTTAGGAGGTATGTAAAATACACAACATATACACAGCAACCAAAATCAGGTAAGTACACAGTTAGAAAAGTAGTGCAAACACTGTAGAACACAATAGAATGCAAAAGGAGACAATAGGCCTAGGGGCAACACAAACCATATACTCCAAAACTGGAATGCGAACCACGAATGGACCCCAGGCCTAGTGTAGTGTGTAGAGGGTCACTGGGAGTGTATGAAAACACTAAGGGTGTCCAAGATACCCAACCCAAGACCCTGAAAAGTAGGAGTAAAGTTACCCTACTACCCCAGAAAGACAGTAAAGTTGAGATAGGGAACTCTGCAAAGGCAACAACTGACTGCAAAGCACTGAAGACGGATTCCTGGACCTGTAAAGGAAGGGGACCAAGTCCAAGAGTAACGCAAGTGTCCAGGGGGGGCAGGACCCCACTAAACCCCGGATGAAGGTGTAAAAGGGCTACCTCCGGGTGGAAGAAGCCAAAGATTCTGCAACAACGGAAGGTGCCAGGAATTTCTCCTTTGGTCAGAAGATGTCCCATGGAGTGCTGGAGGATGCAGAGTCGTTTTCACGCAGAAAGACTGCAAACAAGCCTTGCTAGCTGCAAGAGTCGCGGTTGGAGATAATGGGTGCTGCCTGGGCCCAGGAAGGACCAGGAGGTTGCCCCTTGGAGGAGGAGACAGAGGGGGCGCTCAGCAACAGAGAAAGCCCATGCAGAAGCAGGCAGCACAGGCACTGTAGGACGGAGTGCTGGGGACCTGAGCTGTACTGTGCACAAAGGATTCCTTGCAAAAGTGCACAGAAGCCCTAGCAGCTGCAGATCACACAGTACATAGGATAACTGTCTGGCGTGGGGAGGCAAGGACTTACCTCCACCAAATTTGGACAGAAGGACCACTGGACTGTCGGGGTCATTTCAATCCAGCTCCTGTGTTCCAGGGACCATGATCGTCAAGATGAGAGGGGACCCAGAGGACAGGTGATGCAGAAGTTTGGTGCCTGTGTTAGCAGGGGGAAGATTCCGTCGACCCACGGGAGATTTCTTCTTGGCTTTCAGTGCAGGGTGAAGGCAGACAGACCTCAGAGCATGCACCACCAGGAAACAGTAAAGAAAGCCGTCAGGATTAGGCGCTACAATGTTGCTGGTAGTCGTCTTGCTACTTTGTTGCAGTTATGCAGGTGTCCTGGAGCAGTCAGCGGTCGATCCTTGGCAGAAGTCGAAGAGGGAGATGCAGAGGAACTCTGGTGAGCTCTTGCATTCGTTATCTGAAGAGAAACCCACAGGAGAGACCCTAAATAGCCCTCAGAGGAGGATTGGCTACCCTACCAGGTAAGAGCCTATCGGGAGGGGTCTCTGACGTCACCTGCTGGCACTGGCCACTCAGAGGTCTCCATTGTGCCCTCACACCTCTGCATTCAAGATGGCAGAGGTCTGGGACACACTGGAGGAGCTCTGGGCATCACCCCTGGGGTGGTGATAAACATGGGAGTGGTCACTCCCATTTCCTTTGTCCAGTTTCGCGCCAGAGCAGGGGCTGGAGGATCCCTGAACCGGTGTAGACTGGCTTATGCAAGAAGGGCACCATCAGTGCCCTTCAAAGTATTTCCAGAGGCTGGGGGAGGCTCCTCCTCACCAGCCCTTAACACCTATTTCCAAACGGAAAGGGTGTAACACCGTCTCTCAGAGGAAATCCTTTTTTCTGCCTTCAAGGGACTGGGCTGCCCAGACCCCAGGAGGGCAGAAACCTGTCTTAGGGTTGGCAGCAGCGGTAGCTCCAGAGAAAACTCCAGGGAGCTAGTTTACCAATACCCTGGGTCCATGCTGGAGCCCCGGGAATGCCTGGGATTGGCAACCCAATACCATATTTGGCTTGGGGGGACAATTCCATGGTCTTAGACATGTTAGATGGCCATTTTCAGAGTTATCATTGTGAAGCTACATATAGTATTGACCTATATGTAGTTCACACGTGTAATGGTGTCCCCGCACCCTCAAAGTCCGGGGAAATTGCCCTGAACAATGTGGGGGCACCTTGGCTAGTGCCAGGGTGCCCTCACACGTAGTAACTTTGCACCTAACCTTCAACAAGTGCGAGTTAGACATAGAGGTGACTTATAAGTTACTTAAGTGCAGTGTAAAATGGCTGTGAAAAAACATGGATGTTATTTCACTCAGGCTGCACTGGCAGTCCTGTGTAAGAATTGTCTGAGCTCCCTATGGGTGGCAAAAGAAATTCTGCAGCCCATAGCGATCTCCTGGAACCCCAATACCCTGGGTACCTAGGTTCCTAGGTACCATATACTAGGGAATTATAAGGGTGTTCCAGTGTGCCAACTAGCCTGCAGTTACAATTTTAAAAGCAGAGAGAGCATAAACACTGAGGTTCTGGTTAGCAGAGCCTTAGTGATACATTTAGGCACCACACAGGGAACACATATAGGCCACAAACTATGAGCACTGGGGTCCTGACTAGCAGGATTCCAGTGACACAGGCAAAAACAAACTGACACACAAGTAAAAATGGGGGTAACATGCCAGGCAAGGTACTTTCCTACACCTGCTCTCCCTTAAATCAAGATGGCAGAAAACGTCTGTATTTGAAGAACCTGATTTCAGTGTCTGATCCAAGCTCCATCACTGCGCCTTAAGTTTCACCTAGGTCAAAGTCAAGCACAACCAGATTACAGTGGTTGGAGCTTAACAATTTTTGGTTCTATTTTTAAATTTAAACTTGAAAAATTCTTATCTCTGGTTCCCTTTAACCCATTCTGTGGCGCGGATGTAGTGGTTACGTCCTGCGGCACAGTGCTCCTGTGCCGAGGACGTAACCATTATGTCCTCGGCCCGGAGCCCTAGCGCTCCCTCCTTGGGGTTCCCCCCTGCCCCCCAAAAGGAGGGATAGAAGGGGAAGCCCTTCCCCTTCCAACGCCACCCCCACCCCCGTAATGACATCAGTGCGCGATCGCACGCTGACATCATGACACACTACCGGTCGCTCTGGAAGCCATCTGCTTCCAGTGCGCAGCCGGAGAAACGGATGAGTTTCTCCTCCGGCGGGTGGGGGGTTGTAAAATAAGAGGCTCCGGGGGAAAGGAAAGTGTTATCCTTTCCCCCGGTGTCTCTTTGAGCATTCCTGCTGCCCGATCGCATTTCGATCGGGCAGCAGGAATGCCCACTAGACGCCAGGGATTTTTTACATTTATTTATTGTGGCAATGTTTTGTGTTGGGAAGCGGCCCCTTGGGCATGGGTCGCTCCCATTTGGGGGGCATGTTTGTGGGGCCAGATCAGACTACTATTTTTAGGCTGATCTGCCCCCAAAGGGGCAGAAACCACTAGACGCCAGTGATTTTCATTTTTTCATTATTTATGTTGTGTTTTGTGCTGGGGAGCGGCCCCTTGGGTAAGGGTCGCTCCCTATTGGGGGCCATGTTTGTTGTGTCCTTTTCTGCCCCCCTTGGGGGCAGATCAGCCTTATATTTTTCGGCTGATCTGCCCGCAAGGGGGGCAGAAACCACTAGACGCCAGAGATTCATTTTTCCGTCTTTATTTCTGCTGTGTTTTGTGTTGTGGAGCGGCCCCTTGGGCAAGGGTCGCTCCCATGTGGGGGGCATGTTTGTTGTGGCCATTTCTGCCCCCCTTGGGGGAAGATCGGCCTATTATTTTTAGGCTGATCTGCGGCAGAAACCACTAGAACGGCAGGGATTTTTTAATATGTTTATTTTTGTGGGGGGGTGCCCCCTTGGGCAAGGGGTGCCCCCGAAGGGGGGCATTGAACTGTTGGCCATTTCTGCCCCCCTTGCGGGCAGATGGGCCTATTTCTTTTAGGCCCATCTGCCCCCAAGGGGGGCAGAAGCCACTTAGACACCAGGGATAGTGTGTGTGTGTTAGTCGAGGGGGGCAACCCCTTGGGCAAGGGTCACCCCCCTTTGGGGGCATGTGTACCAAGGCCATTTCTGCCCCCCTTGGGGACAGATCAGCCTATTATTTTTAGGCTGATCTGCCCAAAAGGGGGGCAGAAACCACTAGAAAGCCAGGGATTTTCTTTATATGTTTATTTCTGTGGGGGGCGACCCTTGGGCAAGGGTCACCCCCCCCCCCAAGGGGGGCATTGAACTGTTGGCCATTTCTGCCCCCTTGGGGGCAGATGGGCCTATTTTTTTTAGGCCCATCTGCCCACAAGGGGGGCAGAAGCCACTTAGACACCAGGGATAGTGTGTGTGTGTGTTAGTGGAGGGGGGGACGGCCCCTTGGGCAAGGGTTGCCCCCCCTTTGGGGGCACGTGTACCAAGGACCTTTCTGCCCCCATTGGGGGCAGATGGGCCTATTTTTTTTAGGCCCATCTGCCCCCAAGGGGGGCAGAAGCCACGTAGGCACCAGAGATAGTGTGTGTGTGTTTTTAATTTTTGTTTGGGGGTGGCCCCTTGGGTAAGGGTCGCTCCCCCTGGGGACACACTACTAAAGGTATTTTCTGCCCTCCTTGGGGCAGATAGGCCTATTTTTTAGTAGACCCATCTGCCCCTATGGCAGAATCCACTTAGGCACCAATTTCTAAATGCTTGATGGTGGGATGTTTGTCAACTGACGAAGTATTTGCATTTGTGATAATTTTTTTCCTCCTTTTTGTTCTAGTTCAAAGCCTTTGCTTTCTTTGCTGTGGCTCCTTGTGGTTTTGGTGGTGGTTGACCTGCGGTTTGCATAGTTGCATGTTTTAGGTAAATAAAAACAATTTACTCCAAAGGAGTATTGTTGCCATGCATGAATTACATGTTTGGAGGTGGTGTACTAAATGCAGGTTTGTGTGAAATTGTCCTTAGATTTGTGCGCAATTATATTTGTGTTGACTTATTTCTAATTTGCTTTTCTTTCTTTCTTTTTAGTTGGATATCATTGGTGATTGCTGTGTCTGTGCAGAGTAGTTGCTGGTGATTCAAGCTTTTTCAGGCAAGTGAGCGGTACAGTTTTTGAGTTTATAACTCTTATTAATAAAGCTACACTTTATTACTTATCTTACACAGTGCTGGTTGTTGGTGGTGCATTTGTCCAGTTAATTTTCGTAGGAAAGATCATGGCTAGCTGCAGGATGACCGCTCAGCAGGTGGATGGAATGCTTTTTGAGTCATTGTCTGATCATGATTATGAGACGGACTCTGCATCTGAGGCAGAGGAGGAAGTGAGAGATTCTGGCAGTGAAGTTTCTGTCTGAGAGGAATCTTCTGATGAGGAAGTCACACTCAGTGCAGATGAAGGACCTGTTTCAGAGGAGGACACTGATGTGCCATTAGTGCAGCAACCTGGGGCTGAAAGGTTTCCCGTTAGAAGACCTGAACTCTGGGTTGCCCCAAACATGGAGCAGCCAGAGTTGCCTGCCTTTACTGGTCTCCCTGGGTGTAGAGTCAATACAGAGAACTTTTTGCCTGTCAATTTCTTTGAGTTATTTGTGGATGATGTGTTTTTGGAAGAGATTGTTGAGCAGACTAATTTGTATGCGGAGCAGTATTTGAGAGACAACGCTGCTAGACTTAGGCCGCACTCTAGATCTACCCAGTGGATTCCCACAAATTTGGAGGAGATTAAAAGGTTTTTGGGTTTGACTCTTTTGATGGGGTTGATAAGGAAGCCGTCACTGGCTTCTTTATTGGTCTACTAGTCCCTTGATGGCAACAACTATATTTCCTGCAACAATGAGTCGTATTCGGTATTTGCTTCTTCTTAGGATGCTGCATTTTATTGACAATGCATTAGCCTTGCCACGAGATCACCCTGATTCTGACCGTCTTTTTAAGATTAGGCCTGTCCTTGATCATTTTGTAGATCGGTTTTCAGAGGTCTATGTTCCAGGCAAAGAAATAGCTGTGGACAAGTCTTTGGTCCTCTTCAAGGGTCGTTTGGTTTTTAGGCAGCACATTCCTAGCAAGAGGGCATGATGTGGGATTAAATTGTGTATGCTGTCTGAAAGTAGTACAGGATATGTGTATAATTTCAGTGTCTACACTGGTAGAGATTCCAGTATTGACCCCCCAGTTGTCATCCCACTTCTGGAGTTACTGAGAAAATTGTGTGGGAACTTGGTATACGACTGTTCAACAAAGGTCACCATTTGTATGTAGATAGCTTTTACACTGGAGTGCAGTTGTTCAAGGAATTGTTCAGAGTGGACACTGTTGCTTGTGGCACAATTTGTTGTAACCAGAAAGGCTATCCAAGGGAGCTTGTCTGTAAAAAACTTCAGAAGGGACAGTGCAGTGCCTTGCGGAATGATGAGCGGCTAGCTTTGAAGTTTTCAGACAGGAGGGATGTCTACATGCTAAGTACCATCCATGATGAGAGTACTTCCCCCGTGACTGTTTGGGGCCAGGTTGCTGAAGTGCGCAAACCTGTGTACATTTTAGATTATAATAAGCACATGGGAGTTGTAGATAGAGTTGATCAAAGGTTGGAACCTTATACTGCTATTCGTAAGTTTGGTATAAGAAGTTAGCAATTCACCTCTTCCACTTAGCAACTTTTAATGCTTTTATTGTGTTTAAGGATAGGTCTCCAGAGTCAAAGATGACATTTGTGAAATTTCAGGAGTCAGTGATAGAGAGCCTTATTGTGGTGGAACAGGCCAGAGTCCCTAGAGAAGCAGTGGTGGAGGATGTGGCTAGATTGAAAGATCGCCACTTTGCTGAGCACATTCCTCCCACACCCAAAAAAGACTTTCCAGCTAAGAAATGTAGAGTGTGTTTTCGAAGAGGTATCCGGAGGGAGACTCGAATGTACTGCCCAGATTGTCCTTCAAAGCCTGGGCTGTGTGTGGGTGGTTGTTTTAAGAATTACCACACCCAGAAGAATGACTGGGAACAACCATGAGTGTAAAATGTCTGTTTGGTATTTTCATGTGTTCAGTTTCATGGTTAGCATGTCTGTCATGTACTTAGTTAGAGCTTTTGTGTTTGTAGTTTTGTAATTATTTCTAATTAGTTAGTGGTTTCTTTGTTTAAACAAAAAAAAAGTGATGCCATTGTGTGTGGAGTGAGGGTTGGCTGAGGGTGTACATAGTGTACATATTGACTTGCTGTTGGCTACTGCAACACACTGCCAGCCAAACACCAGTCCACACACTCCCATCAGCTGATGTGATTGCTGTATCAGGCATGTGGGCGTATGTAAGTGATGGGCCCTTGAGTGGCGTTGTCTGTCGATGCGAGTGTTGTAATGTGCTGCACCTGAGGGAAAACGATGTAGCTCTGCATGTGTTTCAGAAGGGCAGACAACACTCTGGACAACATGTTGGAAAACATAGGCTGGGACATCCCTGATGCTATGGCCACTGTTGTTTGAAATGACCCAGTTGCAAGGAAATGGAGCACTGACAGCACCTGCACTTGAGGGGGGATTCCTGTGGGATGGCGGATTGCTGACATCAGGTCTGGCTCCAACTGGGTACACAGTTCCTGGATTGTGATAATCACATGTCGCTCCTCCATTGTCGACAGGCCCACCAAGGGTCGGTACACCAGAGGATGCCGCCATCTCATCACATGTCCCAGCGGACGGTGCCTATAAAGGACAACAGCGAGCACAGAGTCAAAGAACTCAGAGGTACGTACCCACAGTTTACACAGAACACCATTCATACACAAAAGGTGGCCTGTATGTGTGTTGAGTCTAGGCCTAGGTATGTGTGACGCAGTTGAAAATTAATCCATGTGGGCCCCTGAAAGGGCAGCTGCCTGACCTCTAAAGTGGGACAATGGAATGTGAGGTAACTGCGCTGGCGTTGTACACCGTTGCGGTAGACGGCCGAAGAACGGGGCGCAATGGTGCATTGGTTAGCATTGGACCCTATGGGTCCCAGGAGCCAATGACGATGTACGCCGTCGGTGAAGGTACGCACCGCCGCGGACGTGAGCGCCATTTTCTATATGTTCAATCACTCGATACCTGATCTTCGACAGGAGAGGACCTACACTGCAAGTGCTCCTGTGACCTCGGTCTGGAAGAGACAATGGCTCAAGTGTCTGGGGATAGGGCCCCTGCCTTCACATCGGAGGAGTTGGAGAAACTCGTGGAAGGGGTCCTCCCCCAGTACACGCTACTCTACGGTCCTCCAGACAAACAGGTAAGTACACTTGGAACATGATGTATGGGCTATGCCTGTGTGGAGAGGGCTGGATGTAAGAAGGAAGGGGGGAGAGTGCGGCGTGCATGAAACGTGAATGCAGGTGCCACATGGCAAGGGTAGGGATGGGGGCCAATCACTTTGACGGTGCAGTTGGTAATAACTTACTCTTCCCCCTGTACATTTCATGTAGGTCAGCGCCCACCAGAAAAAACATATTTGGCGTGCCATCGCCAAGGACGTCTGGACCATGGGAGTCTACCACAGACGGAGCACCCACTGCCGGAAAAGATGAGAGGACATTCGCCGCTGGAGCAAGAAGACGGCGGAGGGTCAGCTGGGGATGGCCTCCCAACGTGGGAGGGGTGCCCATCGCACCATGACCCCTCTGATGTTCAGGATCCTGGTGGTGGCCTACCTGGAGTTGGATGGGCACTTGAGGGCATCACAGTAGACACAAGGGGGTGAGTACACTCTCATTCTGCTGATTTTGCACGCAGTGGTGGGGTCTGGGTGGGGGCGGTGGGCTGTGGTTTTCCCTAGGCCAGGGCGAGTTCTGTAGACAAGGTCCCTCTGTAAGGCAGGCCATGTGGCACCCCACCGCACCTCTGTAGAGTGCCAAGTACACCTAGTCATGCCCCTGTGTCATCTATGTGTGCAGATGTCGTCCATAGCATTGTAGGGCATTTCCCAGGAATTGAACAGTGGAGCCCAAGAGCGCGGCGTTGTGCAGGGGGCTTCTGTGTCTGTTGTGTCCGCCAACGGTAGCGGTAATGCATGCACTCAACATGTCTTTCTTCTGTCGTCCCCCCCTTTTTGTGGTCTCCCTGTTCTTGTGTGCATTAGCATCATCAGGCGGAGGAGCAGTGGCACCGGAGCACCAGGGGGCTGCATCCCACATGGCCATTGAGGGCCACACTATGGACTCGGACTTCACCAGTGGGACGGAGGGCGAGGGTAGCTCCACGGCGGGACAGGAGCTGAGACCATTGACACGGACTTGTCCTCTGATGGGAGCTCCCTTGTGGTGGCGGCAACATCTGTGCCCCCCCATCAACAGGTACAGCCGCCACCCCCCTTCCAGCACCGCCCTCCCAGCAGCCCCTCAGCCTTCACCCTGTGCCCGCTCACCCGGGAGGGTGGGCATCACCTTCGCCCCAGGCACCTCAGGCCCTGCCCCAGTCACCCCTGCTGCCCTCAATGAGGAGGCCATTGACCTCCTCAGGTCCCTCACTGTTGGGCAGTCTACCATTTTGAATGCCATCCAGGGTGTAGAAAGGCAGTTGCAACAAACAAATGCATTCCTGGAGGGCATTCATTCTGGTCAGGCGGCCCTTCAGCGAACTTTTCAGACTCTGGCCTCAGCACTGATGGCAGCCATTGTCCCTGTGTCTAGCCTCCCCCCTCCAACTTCCTCCACCCGGACCCAATTCCCTGTACCTCAGCCTATCCCAGGCACACCTACAGACCAGCATGCACACACGTCAACACACAAGGGAAGCTCAGGCAAACATAAGCACCACACATCCCACAGGCATTCACGCAAGCATCACACACATACAGACACACCAACATCCACTGCCTCCACTGTGTCCCCCTCCTCCTCGTCTCCCTCCTCCTTCCCTGTCTCGTCTACACTCACACCTGCATGCACTACCTCTACAGCCACTATATCCCTCTCCAGCACACCCACCACCACACCCCGCTCACATGCAGTCACCACCCCACTATCATTCATACGTCCCCTGTGTCCTCTCCCAGTGTGTCTGTGACGCCCCCTCCCAAGATACACAAACGAAGGCACACACCCACCCAACAGCCATCCACCTCACGACAGCCTCCAGCGCATGCACCTTCACCCAAAGTCAGCAAACGAACACCTCCTACAACCACCACCTCTTCCTCCACTCCCAAACCCCATCCAGCTACCCGTCCCAGTGTGTCTAAAAAACTTTTCCTGTCCAACCTTGACCTCTTTCCCACACCTCCCCCACCCGTCCATCTCCTAGGTCCCGAACTAGCACCTCAGCCACAACATCTCCAGGACCAGTGGTGCCTGTAGTCACCGGAATCTGGAGTGCACCAGCCATCAGGGCAGCCAGTGTGGCACGGAGCCACAGCACAGACAGTCCCCCACCTGTGAAGCATCAGAAGTTGGCCAGTGCCCGGCGGGAGAGGGGGACGACTCCAGCCACCAAAGCCGCTCCCAAGGGTCCCGGTGGGAGTGTGGACTCAGCTGTGACACCCTCCAAGTTGGGTAAGGGCCACACGAAACCAGGAAAGTCTGGGAAGAGCAGCACGGCGGAGAAGACCGCCATCATCCCCGCTGCCCAGGAGGCCACCTCCAGCACCAGCCCACCTGCCCAGGACAGGACCGCCAGCACAAGCCCAGCTGCCAAGGACAGGACCGCCAGCACAAGTCCAGCTGCCCAGGACAGGACCACCAGCACAAGCCCAGCTGCCGAGGCCAGGACCACCAGCACAAGCCCACCTTCCCAGGACAGGCCCGCCAGAACAAGCCCAGCTGCCCAGGACAGGACTGCCAGCACAAGCCCAGCTGCCCAGTACAGGACTGCCAGCACAAGCCACCTGCCCAGGACAGGCCCGCCAGCACAAGCCTAGCTGCCCAGGACAGGACCGCCAGCACAAGCCCAGCTGCCCAGGACAGGACCCCCAGCACAAGCCCAGCTGCCCAGGAAAGGACCACCAGCACAAGCCCAGCTTCCCAGGACAGGACCGCCAGCACAAGCCCAGCTGCCCAGGACAGGCCCGCCGGCACAAGCCCACCTGCCCAGGAGGCCACCGCCAGCAAAAGCCCCGCTGGGCCATGAAGGACCGACAGCAGCTGAGTCACTGCAATGGAGACCGCCGCCTCAAGCACTGCTGCACAGGGCACCGCCATCTCAAGCACCGCTGAACAGGGCACTGCCGTCTCAAGCACCGCTGAACAGGGCACCGCCGTCTCAAGCACCGTTGAACAGGGCACCGCCATCTCAAGCACCGCCGTCTCAAGCACCGCTGAACAGGGCACCGCCATCTCAAGCACCGCTGAACAGGGCACCGCCATCTCAAGCACCGCTGAACAGGGCACCGCCGTCTCAGGCACTGCTGAACAGGGCACCGCCATCTCAAGCACCGCTGAACAGGGCACCGCCATCTCAAGCACAGCTGAACAGGGCACCACCGTCTCAAGCACCGCTGGCCCATGATCGACAAGGTCACTGACGCAACTGAGTCCGTCACAGGGTGAATGATGCACTCTGGGCACCATGCCCCCTCCAGAACCAGTGGAGAAATACATCCACTACCTCTGTCCTTAACAGGATGAAGCACCGCCAACACAAGCCCAGCTGCCCAGGAAAGGACCACCAGCACAAACCCAGCTGCCCAGGACAGGACCGCCAGCACAAGCCCAGCTGCCCAGGACAGGACCGCCAGCACAAGCCCAGCTGCCCAGTACAGGCCCACCAGCACAAGCCCACCTGCCCAGGAGGCCACTGCCAGCAAAAGCCCCGCTGGGCCATGAAGGACCGCCGGCAGCTGAGTCCCTGCAATGGAGACTGCCGCCTCAAGCACCGCTGCACAGGGCACCGCCATCTCAAGCACCGCTGAACAGGGCACCGCCGTCTCAAGCACAGCTGGCCCATGATCGACAAGGTCACTGACGCAACTGAGTCCGTCACAGGGTGAATGATGCACTCTGGGCACCATGCCCCCTCCAGAACCAGTGGAGACTGTCATCCACTACCTCTGTCCTTAACAGGATGAAGCACCGCCAGCACAAGCCCAGCTGCCGAGGAAAGGACCACCAGCACAAACCCAGCTGCCCAGGACAGGACCGCCAGCACAAGCCCAGCTGCCCAGGACAGGACCGCCAGCACAAGCCCAGCTGCCCAGGACAGGCCCGCCAGCACAAGCCCACCTGCCCAGGAGGCCACCGCCAGCAAAAGCCCCGCTGGGCCATGAAGGACCGCCAGTAGCTGAGTCCCTGCAATGGAGACCGCCGCCTCAAGCACCGCTGCACAGGGCACCGCCATCTCAAGCACCGCTGAACAGGGCACCGCCGCTTCATGCATCTCTGCACAGGGCACTGCCATCTCAAGCACCGCTGAACAGGGCACCGCCATCTCAAGCACCGCTGAACAGGGCACCGCCATCTCAAGCACAGCTGAACAGGGCACCGCCATCTCAAGCACCGCTGAACAGGGCACCGCCATCTCAAGCACCGCTGAACAGGGCACCGCCGTCTCAAGCACCGCTGTACCATGATCGACAAGGTCACTGACGCAACTGAGTCAGTCCCAGGGTGAATGATGCACTCTGGGCACCATGCCCCCTCCAGAACCAGTGGAGACTGTCATCCACTACCTCTGTCCTTAGCAGGATGAAGCACTCTGGGCACAAAGCCCCCTCCGGAACCAGTGGAGTATCACATCCACTACCTCAGTCCTTGGCAGGATGAAGCACTGTGAGCACAAAGCCCCCTCCAGAACCAGTGGAGTATCACATCCACTACCTCAGTCCTTGGCAGGATGAAACCCTCCGGGCACAAGGCCCCCTCCAGAACCAGTGGAGAAATACATCCACTACCTCAGTCCTTGGCAGGATGAAGCACTCTGGACACAAAGCCCCCTCCAGAACCAGTGGAGACTGTCATCCACTACCTCTGTCCTTGGCAGGATGAAGCACTCTGGGCACAAGGCCCCCTCCAGAACCAGTGGAGACTGTCATCCACTGGAGAGACTGTGGCTTTGCACTCTCCAGGATTGAACAGTGGGCAAACCACCCACTGGAGAGACTTGTGAGACTGTGGCTTTGCACTCCCCAGGATTGAACAGTGGGCAAACCACCCACTGGAGAGACTTGTGAGACTGTGGCTTTGCACTCCCCAGGATTGAACAGTGGGCATGTGGCCTCCTCGTGGATTTGGCGTCGTGCACTCAAGCGGCTGAGGTGCCCCCCCATTCCCTCCCCCTGAGGTGCCTGTTTAGTTGCTCTCTGATGCCCCTGCAGTGTTCTCTCTGTCATGGTCGGGGATCTTGTGTGGGCCTCGCCCATAACGTGTGGTCCCAGTGTTCCACAGACTTTATTAGAGCACTACCTGGACTACTATGCTTGGTATATATTTTGTACATGGTGTATATATATGTTTCTGCCTACTTGCTTTTAATATATTACAATGGTTACACTCATTTTCCATTGTCTTTGCATTCTTCCACGGGGTTTGGGGGGGTGTAACTGTGATGTATTAATATGCATTAGTGTGTGTGTTGGGGTGGGTAAGGGTGGGGGTGTTGCATGTGTGTCCCTGTTTTTTCCCTCCCCCTCCCCTGTGTCATAGGTGCAGTACTCACCGTGGTCTTCGCCGCCGGCATTCGTGCTCCTGCTAGAGGAGCAGGAAGACTATTGCAGGTAGAATTTGGAGTTCCGGATCCATGGAGTCCTCGTTCCTCGTGGGGTGTGTAGAGGTGAGCGTTTTTCCTTCGGGATTCCTGTTTCTGCCGTGTTTTTATCCACGGTGAATCCACCCCGGAAAAGGTGGCGGATTGGCCTCTCATAATAGTGTGGGCGGTACATTGTCTCCCGCCTGTCTGTTGGCGGTGACCGCCGCGCTGTTTGTTTGTACCGCCGTGGCGGTCGGAGTGTTAAAGTGGCTGTCTTTGTTGGCAGTTTCCGCCACGGTCGTATTTGCAAATTTTTTACCGCCGGCCTGTTGCCGGTCTTGCCGCCGCTCTAACACCGACCGCCAGGGTTGTAATGACCACCATAATGTGCTACTGATGAACATTGAGCAACTAAAATGCGCAGTGGTAAAACACAAAGTCATTGGTCAAACACAATTAATAGCATCACATTCCACCCTATGACCAATGAATTTTTGTTTCATACCTCTTATTTCAAACAAAAACAAAAAATAACTAATATCAACAAAAAAAACATTATAAGCAAATCAGATTTTAATGATAAAAGCAATCACTGTAAAGCAATGGAAGTGGATTAACATATTGATCTCATAACCTTTCACATCAGATACATCTACACAGAACAGTGTCTCTATAATAGCAATTTGATGTAGCATGAGTTCTACTCATGTAAAGGTGCACGGTCCACCTGAAAGGTTTGCTGGCGAAAGTCAGAGTTCCACACGAAAAAACACAGACAGTTAACTGTTAAGGTTGCTTAGTTCCAGTGGAAGAACGTAATCAAACAAGTTGAACTTGAACTGAAGGCGCCATTTGCGCAAAATGGTTCCATGGTGCTTGTACTTTACTCAATCAGGTTCAGGTTGGGGGTTCGGTCCCTCCCCCGACCCCACAAGCACACACCCGAAGGGAGACCACACAGCAAACTCATGGTCAGTGGCGAAACGTGGTAGGATCTGCAAAAAAAAAAAGTATGACTTTTCTTGCAAATAACATTTGTCATCTGAAATGTGTCCTTCCTCTTCCTTTCCCTGTTTTATAATCAGCAGGACTTTTTTGGGGCCCTTTGTTATAATTTCTGCAGGTTCTGGAGGGTCATTTGGGGCTTCAACCCACACCTCGGCACTGAGGTTTTTATCTGTTGCACCACAGCTTCCCTTTTCTTGCACTGTCAGAAGGGCTGGGGCAGACTCCTTCTTTACCAAACCTCCATTCACTGCATTTTTGACAAGTTGGGACATTCTGTCTCCAATTTGTATGAATGAATCAGATTATTTTCTAGGTATCAGCATAATTTAGATTTCTCCTTGGTAATCTGCAGCAATCACTCCCCTTAAAACCTGATCAATTTGCCATATCTGTCCTGGTAACTTTCCTCTCTCCAATTGATCTTTGACTGTTTGTGGGACAGATTGCTGTTGTGCGTACTGAATCACAGCTTTTATCAAATCTAGGGGAATGTGCATCTCTCTAATCTCTGCCCACCTGTAAGTGGCTTTTTCTCCCAGATGTCCACATTTCTGGTGCACCCACTTCGCCATCCCCACTAAGTCAGAATTCTGGGTGGACACTTCAGAAGGGAATTGAACCAGTTAGGGACAAGCCATGTGGAAAACCAAACGGCTAAACCATTGGCAGTGAACCAAGAATCAGTGTAAAAATGACACATCTCAAGCAGCTCTTGGTTTAATGTCTGACACACATTGTACAACGCTGTTCCTTCTCCTGTGCTAGAAAACAACTTTTCAGTCAATTAATCATTAGTCAAACAAACATGCTTTTTATCCTCAGGGGACACGAATTCAAATGGTGCACTCAATTTCATTGGTGACTCTTTTACCTGTGGTACTCCCTGAACCTTCTCCACATCCTGAAAACGGGCTTGTGACACCTGTTCATGTAGGGCTGCAGTGACTCTAGACCTGTCTTGCATATACCAGATCCAGTGTATGATACTAGCCTCCTGTGCCTGTCCTATACTGTGAGATTTAGGTGAACTCATCACCCACTGCATGCTTGATATTTCAGTTTCCATATTCCAAAGTTCCAGGGGCACTCTTGTCTTCCCCTGTTCCTGATTTACATGTAAATCAGTGTTTCCCTCTTGCATTGCACAGAAACCTAAAGTCTGAATTATTTCATTTGAAGCGCGCAGCTGCTTATATTTATTCCTAGTTACTTTACACCCAAGTGTTAAGATTTCACTTAGATGAGGGCTATACTGTTTCCAAAAATCAAACAAGCTAATGAAACTCGTTGTCTTTTGCTTAGTGCAAACAGTAAGAAACTCTAAAATCTTTGGTTTTACTTGTGCCAGTAACTGCACATTTTGTGACCGTACTTCTGCCATGTAATAAATATTTCTTTGCAGAAGCGGACTGTAAATAACATTCTGAGCTCTGTTCTCAGTGTTATCAGTTAAGGAATGCGGGGTGTTTTGCTCTATGCTCTGCTCACACAGAGGCTCAGACTGGCTCACAGCTGTCTTAATCCCCTCATTACTGGAATGGGAAAAGCCAGATTCTTCTAAAAAAGCAGTTTTATAGACTTCAGCATTATCTTGCAATAATGTGTTCCAGCTAATTTGCTCATGTAAATTCTTATTTTCACATTCTAACTGCCTACATCTCTCCTGCATTTTTCTGTAAGCAGATAAAAATATCCAAACCCTTCTGTCAGGAACAAAAGGAAGATCATTTCTTTCAAAAGGCCCATTTTCTAAATATGCTTTATCACAGCACTCATTCGAAGACTCATACAGTCTATAAACAAGAAAACATGTTTCTCACAGCACCATAAGGCAGTTTAACCTCACATGCATTTTCAAACATGGTCTGCCGTGCTTCTGTAATTCTCTAAACAACAAAAAACAATTACACTTTTAAATAGTGCACTTTGAAACTCCAATTTCCGACTCTGAAAACTGACGACTAAGCCAAAATGTTCTACTTTCCCACTTATCTCATAACCAAGTTTACAGAACCTCTCTGTAATGCATTTCTGAGTTTAAAGAAGACATTTATTGTAATTAATTCTCCACCACGAGGTTCCTGAGAGACGAAAGTAGTAGATTGAAAGCACACGTTCAAAAGTAGTCACAGCAATGAAAGCACAATATATTAAAATACTTCTCAGTTGCAATGTACGCAACAAATATATGTGATTATATTATAGCATATCTTCAAAGCAAAGCAAAAAAGTCAAAATTCATCACCGTATGAGCAAGGCTGTAGGGCCTATATTCAGCTTCATCTTTCTGGGGTCTGCAAGTTGATGACTCCGGTCAACTGCGAGAAAGAGATTTTCTACCCAAACGGGAGACAGGCAACTGAAGTCTACGTTCCTGTCTGAAGTCAAGCAGATTCAATCTACCCCTGCTGTAGCTCAGAGTCATCCTTAAAAGCAAACTCAGTGTGAGAACCGAAGAACCCTGGAGAGTGGCCAATTCTCCCAATCTCACTCGCTCTCAGACTGGATTGCGAGGTAAACACAAAATCTACGTGCTCTTATCAGCTAAGGTCTGGTGTGAAGAAAACAGCTTGGTCCATCTTGTGGAAAAACACAGCTTGGAAAAACACAGCTCATCTGCAATGTCTCAACTGCAATGTCTAACCCCACGTTAAAGCCAATAGGCAGCTAACCTAAATATCAAATGTAATGTCTAATGTCATGTCTAAGCCAATAGGCAGCTAAACTGAATACAGAATGTAATGGCTAACCTAAACAAAACATATAGGGGGTCATTACAACATTGGCGGTAAAAGCCGCTTACTGCCGTGCAGAAGACCGCCAACACACCGCCGCGGAATTCCGCCACAGCTATTATGGCCCACAGCTCGGAATCCGACAAAATTCAGACACCCACACAAGTCCGCCACACCAAAGGTCAGTGATAAACTGGCAATAACAAAACCAACACCGTCACGCCAACAGAAATATGCCCACACTATCACGACACACGAATCCATGCGGCGGTCTTTCAACCGCGGTATTCCTTTGGCGGTACACACCGCCGCGCTCAAAATACACACACTCTTACAAAACACAGCCACATTGGACAATTCCAAATACACACACCTGATACACATACACTCACCACTCCCACACACCCAATACAATATAAAACACACACCCACATCACCCACAAACCCCTACGACCACAATTCACGACCGAAGGCAAGAGAGAGACACCACCATCAACAAACTAGCATCCACAGGCACACAACACCATCACCCACACAACTTCCACGCACCTCACACAACACACCACTACATATCACCACACTTATCACCACACACACCACCCCACACATCACCTACACCACCCCATGGCACGGCAAAGACAACCCAGGTTCTCGGAGGAGGAGCTCAGGGTCATGGTAGAGGAAATCGTCCGGGTAGAGCCACAGCTATTTGGATCCCAGGTGCAGCACACCTCAATTGCAAGGAAGATGGAGCTATGGCGAAGAA
The DNA here is from genome assembly GCF_031143425.1 of Pleurodeles waltl. Taxonomy (NCBI): domain Eukaryota; kingdom Metazoa; phylum Chordata; class Amphibia; order Caudata; family Salamandridae; genus Pleurodeles; species Pleurodeles waltl. Next base: position 897,201,870 of record NC_090437.1, on the reverse strand, counting down.
TAGTCGACAGGGTCAACGCAGTGGGACAACACCCAAGAAATCGGGAGGACATCAGGAAAAGGTGGAACGACCTATGGGGGAAAGTGCGTTCCGTGGTCTCCAGACACCACCTGGCGGTTCAGCGGACTGGCGGGGACCCCCACCTCCCCACCCACAGCTAACAACATGGGAGGAGCAGGTCTTGGCGATTCTGCATCCTGAGGGCCTCGCAGGAGTCGGAGGAGGAATGGACTCTGGTAAGTCAAATCTTAACTATTACATCCCCGACCCCACCTGCATGCCATCACATACCCCCCCCTCGCCCTCACCCCTATCACTCCAACTCCTCACAAATGTCCCAATATCACAAACCACCCATCCCAACACCAAGCCCTGCATGCAACAACAACGCATGGACACCCATCACTAAAGCATGCCCACTGTACATACCCATACACACCCCTAAACCATCATCACACAAGCTCACACACAGGAATGCCAGCACTGGGGTACACGGTCACCCACTCTTTGCACACCATGACACACACAGATGCAATAATCATGCCTTTACACCCCTGCAGGAACACTACCCAACGTCACCAGACAGGAGGGTCCAGACATGTCCACTCCACCCACAGAAGAGGCCCACAGTGATGACAGCACCTCAGTCCAGCTGGATCTAGATGACCAGCCCGGACCATCGTGGGCCTCAGGACAGTCGGTTCCCCTCACACAGGCACAGGCCACCACAGACCTTCCCCCATCTGGAAACACCAGCACAGCACCCACCCAACGGGCCCATACCTCCGTCCCCAGGACACGTCAATCAGCTGTGTGTCCACCACTACAGGGAACCCAGGATAACCCACCACCCCAACAACAACAGGGACCTGGGGGCAGTGGCAGTGGGCACACGGTCCAGGGGACGGAGGCCCAGGAACATAGGGGAACTGGGAGGGCTGCTGTGCGACAGGGGGCGGACAGGCCCAGGGAACCCACTCTCCACGAGGCCCTCTCCTCCATCATGGGAGCATACCACCACTCCCAGGAGACGATGGCAACGGTACTGGCCAAGTTTCAGGAGACCCAGCGCCTGCAGGAGGAATAGTATTTGGGCTTCAGGGAGGAACTCAGAACCATCAGCTCCACCCTGGGCACCATTGTAGGGGTGCTGAAGGAAGTACTCAACACCAGGAGGGACACTGTGGCACTACAAGGGGCCCCTGACACTAGCGTGGACGATGAACTGCCCACCACCTCTGCCGGCGCTAGTGGACAGGAGGCACCGCCACAGGACCACCACACCAGCACCCCACCCCCTGAAGATGGAGAACCACCCCGCAAACGGTCCCTGAGATCCAGGAACAAGACAGAGCCCGATGCCAAGACCCCCGCCAAGAAATTAGACCACCCTGATTGTCATCCCACTGTCCCACTTTGTCACCCTGTCCATGTTGAAACTGCCCCAGCTCCACTTCCTATGCCCATATGGGCAATGCACCTGTGAGACTAATAGACTGGATTCTGCCATGGACACTCCTCCGCCATCATCCCTCACCATTTAACTTCCCCCTCCAATATTTTATATTTAAATAAACACACCTAAAGCACCAAAAGATCTGGAGTCTGTCTGTGATTTCGAAATAGTGTATTTGCAATTACAGTGACAAAATGTTCTTGAAATAGTAATGTCAACATACCTATGTCACACAGCTCTAGTCCATGAGGAATCTAAGCAGATGAGACATGTTGGGACCCACACCTGTGAGACCGTAAGGGAAAGTGACAACTCAGTGAGCATACACTGGGTGAAAACGACAGGCAGGATAGAGGTAGGTGTGTAAAAGTACATATAGTAGGCAGGAATGTATTCTCACCTGTGTTTCACTGGAAATATTGCTGGATAACTGAGTCCCTGTTCTGCATGTCTTCTTCCTCTGATTCATTCTCATCACTGTCCACAGGCTCCACAGCTGCCACAACATCGCCATCTGGACCATCCTCCTGCAGAAACGGCACCTGTCGTCGCAAAGCCAAGTTGTGAAGCATACAGCAGGCCACGATGATCTGGCACACCTTCTTTGGTGAGTAGAATAGGGATCCACCTGTCATATGCAGACACCTGAACCTGGCCTTCAGGAGGCCGAAGGTCCGCTCGATCACCCTCCTAGTTCGCCCATGGGCCTCATTGTAGCGTTTCTCTGCCCTTGTCCTGGGATTCCTCACTGGGGTCAGTAGCCATGACAGGTTGGGGTAACCAGAGTCACCTAATAGCCACACACAGTGCCTCTGGAGTTGACCCATCACATAAGGGATGCTGCTATTCCGCAGGATGTAGGCGTCATGCACTGAGCCAGGGAACATGGCATTCACATGGGAGATGTACTGGTCTGCCAAACATACCATCTGTACATTCATGGAATGATAACTCTTCCGGTTTCTGTACACCTATTCACTCCAGTGGGGGTGGACCAAAGCCACATGGGTCCCATCAATGGCACCTATGATGTTGGGGATATGTCAAAGGGCATAGAAGTCACCTTTCACTGTAGGCAAATCCTCCACCTGAGGGAAAACGATGTAGCTCCGCATGTGTTTCAGAAGGGAAGACAACACTCTGGACAATACGTTGGAAAACATAGGCTGGGACATCCCTGATGCCATGGCCACAGTTGATTGAAAAGACCCACTTGCAAGGAAATGGGGTACTGATAGGACCTGCACTTGAGGGGGGATTATTAGAGCACTACCTGGACTACTATGCTTGGTATATATTTTGTACATGGTGTATATATATGTTTCTGCCTACTTGCTTTTAATATATTACAATGGTTACACTCATTTTCCATTGTCTTTGCATTCTTCCACGGGGTTTGGGGGGGTGTAACTGTGATGTATTAATATGCATTAGTGTGTGTGTTGGGGTGGGTAAGGGTGGGGGTGTTGCATGTGTGTCCCTGTTTTTTCCCTCCCCCTCCCCTGTGTCATAGGTGCAGTACTCACCGTGGTCTTCGCCGCCGGCATTCGTGCTCCTGCTAGAGGAGCAGGAAGACTATTGCAGGTAGAATTTGGAGTTCCGGATCCATGGAGTCCTCGTTCCTCGTGGGGTGTGTAGAGGTGAGCGTTTTTCCTTCGGGATTCCTGTTTCTGCCGTGTTTTTATCCACGGTGAATCCACCCCGGAAAAGGTGGCGGATTGGCCTCTCATAATAGTGTGGGCGGTACATTGTCTCCCGCCTGTCTGTTGGCGGTGACCGCCGCGCTGTTTGTTTGTACCGCCGTGGCGGTCGGAGTGTTAAAGTGGCTGTCTTTGTTGGCAGTTTCCGCCACGGTCGTATTTGCAAATTTTTTACCGCCGGCCTGTTGCCGGTCTTGCCGCCGCTCTAACACCGACCGCCAGGGTTGTAATGACCACCATAATGTGCTACTGATGAACATTGAGCAACTAAAATGCGCAGTGGTAAAACACAAAGTCATTGGTCAAACACAATTAATAGCATCACATTCCACCCTATGACCAATGAATTTTTGTTTCATACCTCTTATTTCAAACAAAAACAAAAAATAACTAATATCAACAAAAAAAACATTATAAGCAAATCAGATTTTAATGATAAAAGCAATCACTGTAAAGCAATGGAAGTGGATTAACATATTGATCTCATAACCTTTCACATCAGATACATCTACACAGAACAGTGTCTCTATAATAGCAATTTGATGTAGCATGAGTTCTACTCATGTAAAGGTGCACGGTCCACCTGAAAGGTTTGCTGGCGAAAGTCAGAGTTCCACACGAAAAAACACAGACAGTTAACTGTTAAGGTTGCTTAGTTCCAGTGGAAGAACGTAATCAAACAAGTTGAACTTGAACTGAAGGCGCCATTTGCGCAAAATGGTTCCATGGTGCTTGTACTTTACTCAATCAGGTTCAGGTTGGGGGTTCGGTCCCTCCCCCGACCCCACAAGCACACACCCGAAGGGAGACCACACAGCAAACTCATGGTCAGTGGCGAAACGTGGTAGGATCTGCAAAAAAAAAAAGTATGACTTTTCTTGCAAATAACATTTGTCATCTGAAATGTGTCCTTCCTCTTCCTTTCCCTGTTTTATAATCAGCAGGACTTTTTTGGGGCCCTTTGTTATAATTTCTGCAGGTTCTGGAGGGTCATTTGGGGCTTCAACCCACACCTCGGCACTGAGGTTTTTATCTGTTGCACCACAGCTTCCCTTTTCTTGCACTGTCAGAAGGGCTGGGGCAGACTCCTTCTTTACCAAACCTCCATTCACTGCATTTTTGACAAGTTGGGACATTCTGTCTCCAATTTGTATGAATGAATCAGATTATTTTCTAGGTATCAGCATAATTTAGATTTCTCCTTGGTAATCTGCAGCAATCACTCCCCTTAAAACCTGATCAATTTGCCATATCTGTCCTGGTAACTTTCCTCTCTCCAATTGATCTTTGACTGTTTGTGGGACAGATTGCTGTTGTGCGTACTGAATCACAGCTTTTATCAAATCTAGGGGAATGTGCATCTCTCTAATCTCTGCCCACCTGTAAGTGGCTTTTTCTCCCAGATGTCCACATTTCTGGTGCACCCACTTCGCCATCCCCACTAAGTCAGAATTCTGGGTGGACACTTCAGAAGGGAATTGAACCAGTTAGGGACAAGCCATGTGGAAAACCAAACGGCTAAACCATTGGCAGTGAACCAAGAATCAGTGTAAAAATGACACATCTCAAGCAGCTCTTGGTTTAATGTCTGACACACATTGTACAACGCTGTTCCTTCTCCTGTGCTAGAAAACAACTTTTCAGTCAATTAATCATTAGTCAAACAAACATGCTTTTTATCCTCAGGGGACACGAATTCAAATGGTGCACTCAATTTCATTGGTGACTCTTTTACCTGTGGTACTCCCTGCACCTTCTCCACATCCTGAAAACGGGCTTGTGACACCTGTTCATGTAGGGCTGCAGTGACTCTAGACCTGTCTTGCATATACCAGATCCAGTGTATGATACTAGCCTCCTGTGCCTGTCCTATACTGTGAGATTTAGGTGAACTCATCACCCACTGCATGCTTGATATTTCAGTTTCCATATTCCAAAGTTCCAGGGGCACTCTTGTCTTCCCCTGTTCCTGATTTACATGTAAATCAGTGTTTCCCTCTTGCATTGCACAGAAACCTAAAGTCTGAATTATTTCATTTGAAGCGCGCAGCTGCTTATATTTATTCCTAGTTACTTTACACCCAAGTGTTAAGATTTCACTTAGATGAGGGCTATACTGTTTCCAAAAATCAAACAAGCTAATGAAACTCGTTGTCTTTTGCTTAGTGCAAACAGTAAGAAACTCTAAAATCTTTGGTTTTACTTGTGCCAGTAACTGCACATTTTGTGACCGTACTTCTGCCATGTAATAAATATTTCTTTGCAGAAGCGGACTGTAAATAACATTCTGAGCTCTGTTCTCAGTGTTATCAGTTAAGGAATGCGGGGTGTTTTGCTCTATGCTCTGCTCACACAGAGGCTCAGACTGGCTCACAGCTGTCTTAATCCCCTCATTACTGGAATGGGAAAAGCCAGATTCTTCTAAAAAAGCAGTTTTATAGACTTCAGCATTATCTTGCAATAATGTGTTCCAGCTAATTTGCTCATGTAAATTCTTATTTTCACATTCTAACTGCCTACATCTCTCCTGCATTTTTCTGTAAGCAGATAAAAATATCCAAACCCTTCTGTCAGGAACAAAAGGAAGATCATTTCTTTCAAAAGGCCCATTTTCTAAATATGCTTTATCACAGCACTCATTCGAAGACTCATACAGTCTATAAACAAGAAAACATGTTTCTCACAGCACCATAAGGCAGTTTAACCTCACATGCATTTTCAAACATGGTCTGCCGTGCTTCTGTAATTCTCTAAACAACAAAAAACAATTACACTTTTAAATAGTGCACTTTGAAACTCCAATTTCCGACTCTGAAAACTGACGACTAAGCCAAAATGTTCTACTTTCCCACTTATCTCATAACCAAGTTTACAGAACCTCTCTGTAATGCATTTCTGAGTTTAAAGAAGACATTTATTGTAATTAATTCTCCACCACGAGGTTCCTGAGAGACGAAAGTAGTAGATTGAAAGCACACGTTCAAAAGTAGTCACAGCAATGAAAGCACAATATATTAAAATACTTCTCAGTTGCAATGTACGCAACAAATATATGTGATTATATTATAGCATATCTTCAAAGCAAAGCAAAAAAGTCAAAATTCATCACCGTATGAGCAAGGCTGTAGGGCCTATATTCAGCTTCATCTTTCTGGGGTCTGCAAGTTGATGACTCCGGTCAACTGCGAGAAAGAGATTTTCTACCCAAACGGGAGACAGGCAACTGAAGTCTACGTTCCTGTCTGAAGTCAAGCAGATTCAATCTACCCCTGCTGTAGCTCAGAGTCATCCTTAAAAGCAAACTCAGTGTGAGAACCGAAGAACCCTGGAGAGTGGCCAATTCTCCCAATCTCACTCGCTCTCAGACTGGATTGCGAGGTAAACACAAAATCTACGTGCTCTTATCAGCTAAGGTCTGGTGTGAAGAAAACAGCTTGGTCCATCTTGTGGAAAAACACAGCTTGGAAAAACACAGCTCATCTGCAATGTCTCAACTGCAATGTCTAACCCCACGTTAAAGCCAATAGGCAGCTAACCTAAATATCAAATGTAATGTCTAATGTCATGTCTAAGCCAATAGGCAGCTAAACTGAATACAGAATGTAATGGCTAACCTAAACAAAACATATAGGGGGTCATTACAACATTGGCGGTAAAAGCCGCTTACTGCCGTGCAGAAGACCGCCAACACACCGCCGCGGAATTCCGCCACAGCTATTATGGCCCACAGCTCGGAATCCGACAAAATTCAGACACCCACACAAGTCCGCCACACCAAAGGTCAGTGATAAACTGGCAATAACAAAACCAACACCGTCACGCCAACAGAAATATGCCCACACTATCACGACACACGAATCCATGCGGCGGTCTTTCAACCGCGGTATTCCTTTGGCGGTACACACCGCCGCGCTCAAAATACACACACTCTTACAAAACACAGCCACATTGGACAATTCCAAATACACACACCTGATACACATACACTCACCACTCCCACACACCCAATACAATATAAAACACACACCCACATCACCCACAAACCCCTACGACCACAATTCACGACCGAAGGCAAGAGAGAGACACCACCATCAACAAACTAGCATCCACAGGCACACAACACCATCACCCACACAACTTCCACGCACCTCACACAACACACCACTACATATCACCACACTTATCACCACACACACCACCCCACACATCACCTACACCACCCCATGGCACGGCAAAGACAACCCAGGTTCTCGGAGGAGGAGCTCAGGGTCATGGTAGAGGAAATCGTCCGGGTAGAGCCACAGCTATTTGGATCCCAGGTGCAGCACACCTCAATTGCAAGGAAGATGGAGCTATGGCGAAGAATAGTCGACAGGGTCAACGCAGTGGGACAACACCCAAGAAATCGGGAGGACATCAGGAAAAGGTGGAACGACCTATGGGGGAAAGTGCGTTCCGTGGTCTCCAGACACCACCTGGCGGTTCAGCGGACTGGCGGGGACCCCCACCTCCCCACCCACAGCTAACAACATGGGAGGAGCAGGTCTTGGCGATTCTGCATCCTGAGGGCCTCGCAGGAGTCGGAGGAGGAATGGACTCTGGTAAGTCAAATCTTAACTATTACATCCCCGACCCTACCTGCATGCCATCACATACCCCCCCCTCGCCCTCACCCCTATCACTCCAACTCCTCACAAATGTCCCAATATCACAAACCACCCATCCCAACACCAAGCCCTGCATGCAACAACAACGCATGGACACCCATCACTAAAGCATGCCCACTGTACATACCCATACACACCCCTAAACCATCATCACACAAGCTCACACACAGGAATGCCAGCACTGGGGTACACGGTCACCCACCCTTTGCACACCATGACACACACAGATGCAATAATCATGCCTTTACACCCCTGCAGGAACACTACCCAACGTCACCAGACAGGAGGGTCCAGACATGTCCACTCCACCCACAGAAGAGGCCCACAGTGATGACAGCACCTCAGTCCAGCTGGATCTAGATGACCAGCCCGGACCATCGTGGGCCTCGGGACAGTCGGTTCCCCTCACACAGGCACAGGCCACCACAGACCTTCCCCCCTCTGGAAACACCAGCACAGCACCCACCCAACGGGCCCATACCTCCGTCCCCAGGACACGTCAATCAGCTGTGTGTCCACCACTACAGGGAACCCAGGATAACCCACCACCCCAACAACAACAGGGACCTGGGGGCAGTGGCAGTGGGCACACGGTCCAGGGGACGGAGGCCCAGGAACATAGGGGAACTGGGAGGGCTGCTGTGTGACAGGGGGCGGACAGGCCCAGGGAACCCACTCTCCACGAGGCCCTCTCCTCCATCATGGGAGCATACCACCACTCCCAGGAGACGATGGCAACGGTACTGGCCAAGTTTCAGGAGACCCAGCGCCTGCAGGAGGAATAGTATTTGGGCTTCAGGGAGGAACTCAGAACCATCAGCTCCACCCTGGGCACCATTGTAGGGGTGCTGAAGGAAGTACTCAACACCAGGAGGGACACTGTGGCACTACAAGGGGCCCCTGACACTAGCGTGGACGATGAACTGCCCACCACCTCTGCCGGCGCTAGTGGACAGGAGGCACCGCCACAGGACCACCACACCAGCACCCCACCCCCTGAAGATGGAGAACCACCCCGCAAACGGTCCCTGAGATCCAGGAACAAGACAGAGCCCGATGCCAAGACCCCCGCCAAGAAATTAGACCACCCTGATTGTCATCCCACTGTCCCACTTTGTCACCCTGTCCATGTTGAAACTGCCCCAGCTCCACTTCCTATGCCCATATGGGCAATGCACCTGTGAGACTAATAGACTGGATTCTGCCATGGACACTCCTCCGCCATCACCCCTCACCATTTAACTTCCCCCTCCAATATTTTATATTTAAATAAACACACCTAAAGCACCAAAAGATCTGGAGTCCGTCTGTGATTTCGAAATAGTGTATTTGCAATTACAGTGACAAAATGTTCTTGAAATAGTAATGTCAACATACCTATGTCACACAGCTCTAGTCCATGAGGAATCTAAGCAGATGAGACATGTTGGGACCCACACCTGTGAGACCGTAAGGGAAAGTGACAACTCAGTGAGCATACACTGGGTGAAAACGACAGGCAGGATAGAGGTAGGTGTGTAAAAGTACATATAGTAGGCAGGAATGTATTCTCACCTGTGTTTCACTGGAAATATTGCTGGATAACTGAGTCCCTGTTCTGCATGTCTTCTTCCTCTGATTTATTCTCATCACTGTCCACAGGCTCCACAGCTGCCACAACATCGCCATCTGGACCATCCTCCTGCAGAAACGGCACCTGTCGTCGCAAAGCCAAGTTGTGAAGCATACAGCAGGCCACGATGATCTGGCACACCTTCTTTGGTGAGTAGAATAGGGATCCACCTGTCATATGCAGACACCTGAACCTGGCCTTCAGGAGGCCGAAGGTCCGCTCGATCACCCTCCTAGTTCGCCCATGGGCCTCATTGTAGCGTTTCTCTGCCCTTGTCCTGGGATTCCTCACTGGGGTCAGTAGCCATGACAGGTTGGGGTAACCAGAGTCACCTAATAGCCACACACAGTGCCTCTGGAGTTGACCCATCACATAAGGGATGCTGCTATTCCGCAGGATGTAGGCGTCATGCACTGAGCCAGGGAACATGGCATTCACATGGGAGATGTACTGGTCTGCCAAACATACCATCTGTACATTCATGGAATGATAACTCTTCCGGTTTCTGTACACCTATTCACTCCAGTGGGGGTGGACCAAAGCCACATGGGTCCCATCAATGGCACCTATGATGTTGGGGATATGTCAAAGGGCATAGAAGTCACCTTTCACTGTAGGCAAATCCTCCACCTGAGGGAAAACGATGTAGCTCCGCATGTGTTTCAGAAGGGAAGACAACACTCTGGACAATACATTGGAAAACATAGGCTGGGACATCCCTGATGCCATGGCCACAGTTGATTGAAAAGACCCATGTAAAGAAATGGCTCCCTGTTGCAGTTACCCCCCACTTTTTGCCTGATACTGATGCTGACTTGACTGAGAAGTGTGCTGGGACCCTGCTAACCAGGCCCCAGCACCAGTGTTCTTTCACCTAAAATGTACCATTGATCCCACAATTGGCACACCCTGGCATCCAGATAAGTCCCTTGTAACTGGTACCTCTGGTACCAAGGGCCCTGATGCCAGGGAAGGTCTCTAAGGGCTGCAGCATGCATTATGCCACCCTAGAGACCCCTCACTCAGCACAGCCACACTGCTTACAAGCCTGTGTGTGCTAGTGAGAACAAAATGAGTAAGTCGACATGGCACTCCCCTCAGGGTGCCATGCCAGCCTCTCACTGCCTATGCAGTATAGATAAGACACCCCTCTAGCAGGCCTTACAGCCCTAAGGCAGGGTGCACTATACCATAGGTGAGGGTACCAGTGCATGAGCACTGTGCCCCTACAGTGTCTAAGCAAAACCTTAGACATTGTAAGTGCAGGGTAGCCATAAGAGTATATGGTCTGGGAGTCTGTTTTACACGAACTCCACAGCACCATAATGGCTACACTGAAAACTGGGAAGTTTGGTATCAAACTTCTCAGCACAATAAATGCACACTGATGCCAGTGTACATTTTATTGTAAAATACACCCCAGAGGGCACCTTAGAGGTGCCCCCTGAAACTTAACCGACTATCTGTGTAGGCTGACTAGTTTTAGCAGCCTGCCACAAACCGAGACATGTTGCTGGCCCCATGGGGAGAGTGCCTTTGTCACTCTGAGGCCAGTAACAAAGCCTGCACTGGGTGGAGATGCTAACACCTCCCCCAGGCAGGAATTGTCACACCTGGCGGTGAGCCTCAAAGGCTCACCTCCTTTGTGCCAACCCAGCAGGACACTCCAGCTAGTGGAGTTGCCCGCCCCCTCCGGCCAGGCCCCACTTTTGGCGGCAAGGCCGGAGAAAATAATGAGAAAAACAAGGAGGAGTCACTGGCCAGTCAGGACAGCCCCTAAGGTGTCCTGAGCTGAAGTGACTCTAACTTTTAGAAATCCTCCATCTTGCAGATGGAGGATTCCCCCAATAGGGTTAGGATTGTGACCCCCTCCCCTTGGGAGGAGGCACAAAGAGGGTGTACCCACCCTCAGGGCTAGTAGCCATTGGCTACTAACCCCCCAGACCTAAACACGCCCTTAAATTTAGTATTTAAGGGCTACCCTGAACCCTAGAAAATTAGATTCCTGCAACTACAAGAAGAAGGACTGCCCAGCTGAAAACCCCTGCAGCGGAAGACCAGAAGACGACAACTGCCTTGGCTCCAGAAACTCACCGGCCTGTCTCCTGCCTCCCAAAGATCCTGCTCCAGCGACGCCTTCCGAAGGGACCAGCGACCTCGACATCCTCTGAGGACTGCCCCTACTTCGAAAAGACAAGAAACTCCCGAGGACAGCGGACCTGCTCCAAGAAAAGCTGCAACTTTGTTTCCAGCAGCTTTAAAGAACCCTGCAAGCTCCCCGCAAGAAGCGTGAGACTTGCAACACTGCACCCGGCGACCCCGACTCGGCTGGTGGCGATCCAACACCTCAGGAGGGACCCCAGGACTACTCTGATACTGTGAGTACCAAAACCTGTCCCCCCTGAGCCCCCACAGCGCCGCCTGCAGAGGGAATCCCGAGGCTTCCCCTGACCGCGACTCTTTGAACCTAAAGTCCCGACGCCTGGGAGAGACCCTGCACCCGCAGCCCCCAGGACCTGAAGGACCGGACTTTCACGGGAGAAGTGACCCCCAGGAGTCCCTCTCCCTTGCCCAAGTGGAGGTTTCCCCGAGGAATCCCCCCCTTGCCTGCCTGCAGCGCTGAAGAGATCCCGAGATCTCTCATAGACTAACATTGCGAACCCGACGCTTGTTTCTACACTGCACCCGGCCGCCCCCGCGCCGCTGAGGGTGAAATTTCTGTGTGGACTTGTGTCCCCCCCGGTGCCCTACAAAACCCCCCTGGTCTGCCCTCCGAAGACGCGGGTACTTACCTGCAAGCAGACCGGAACCGGGGCACCCCCTTCTCTCCATTCTAGCCTATGTGTTTTGGGCACCACTTTGAACTCTGCACCTGACCGGCCCTGAGCTGCTGGTGTGGTGACTTTGGGGTTGCTCTGAACCCCCAACGGTGGGCTACCTTGGACCAAGAACTGAACCCTGTAAGTGTCTTACTTACCTGGTAAAACTAACAAATACTTACCTCCCCTAGGAACTGTGAAAATTGCACTGTGTCCACTTTTAAAACAGCTATTTGTGAATAACTTAAAAAGTATACATGCAATTTTGATGATTTGAAGTTCCTAAAGTACTTACCTGCAATACCTTTCGAATGAGATATTACATGTAGAATTTGAACCTGTGGTTCTTAAAATAAACTAAGAAAAGATATTTTTCTATATAAAAACCTATTGGCTGGATTTGTCTCTGAGTGTGTGTACCTCATTTATTGTCTATGTGTATGTACAACAAATGCTTAACACTACTCCTTGGATAAGCCTACTGCTCGACCACACTACCACAAAATAGAGCATTAGTATTATCTCTTTTTACCACTATTTTACCTCTAAGGGGAACCCTTGGACTCTGTGCATGCTATTCCTTACTTTGAAATAGCACATACAGAGCCAACTTCCTACATTGGTGGATCAGCGGTGGGGTACAAGACTTTGCATTTGCTGGACTACTCAGCCAATACCTGATCACACGACAAATTCCAAAATTGTCATTAGAAATTGATTTTTGCAATTTGAAAAGTTTTCTAAATTCTTAAAAGACCTGCTAGGGCCTTGTGTTAGATCCTGTTTAGCATTTCTTTTAGAGTTTAAAAGTTTGTAAAAGTTTGAATTAGATTCTAGAACCAGTTGTAGATTCTTAAAAAGTATTCCAACTTTTAGAAGCAAAATGTCTAGCACAGATGTGACTGTGGTGGAACTCGACACCACACCTTACCTCCATCTTAAGATGAGGGAGCTAAGGTCACTCTGTAAAATAAAGAAAATAACAATGGGCCCCAAACCTACCAAAATACAGCTCCAGGAGCTTTTGGCAGAGTTTGAAAAGGCCAACCCCTCTGAGGGTGGCAACTCAGAGGAAGAGGATAGTGACCAGGAGGAAAATTCCCCCCTACCAGTCCTATCTAGGGAGAACAGGGTCCCTCAAACCCTGACTCCAAAAATAATAGTCAGAGATGCTGGTTCCCTCACAGGAGAGACCAACACCTCTGAAATCACTGAGGATAACTCCAGTGAAGATGACCCCCTGTTAGCCAGGATGGTCAAAAGATTGGCTTTGGAAAAGCAGCTCCTAGCCATAGAAAGGGAAAGAAAAGAGATGGGCCTAGGTCCCATCGATGGTGGCAGCAACTTAAATAGGGTCAGAGATTCTCCTGACATCCTAAAAATCCCCAAAGGGATTGTAACAAAATATGAAGATGGTGATGACATCACCAAATGGTTCACAGCTTTTGAGAGGGCTTGTGTAACCAGAAAAGTAAACAGATCTCACTGGGGTGCTCTCCTTTGGGAAATGTTCACTGGAAAGTGTAGGGATAGACTCCTCACACTCTCTGGAAAAGATGCAGAATCTTATGACCTCATGAAGGGTACCCTGATTGAGGGCTTTGGATTCTCCACTGAGGAGTATAGAATTAGATTCAGGGGGGCTCAAAAATCCTCGAGCCAGACCTGGGTTGATTTTGTAGACTACTCAGTAAAAACACTAGATGGTTGGTTAACTGGAAATGAAGTGTGTGACTATGCTGGGCTTTATAATTTGTTTATGAAAGAACACATTTTAAGTAACTGCTTCAATGAAAAGTTGCATCAGTATCTGGTAGACCTAGGTCCAATTTCTCCCCAAGAATTGGGAAAGAAGGCAGACCACTGGGTCAAGACTAGGGTAACCAAAACTTCCACTGGGGGTGACCAAAAGAAAGGGGTTACAAAAACTCCCCAGGAGAAAGTGGGTGACACTAGAAACAAAGAAAAAGAGTCCTCTGTAGGCCCCCAAAAACCCGAACAGGTGGGTGGGCCCCAAGACACAACCCAAAACAAAGGTGGGTACCAGGGTAAGAACTGGGATGCCACTAAGGCATGGTGCCACAACTGTAAACAGTCTGGGCACCACACCAAGGACACTTCTTGTCCCAAAAACAAACCCCAGAACAAAATTCCAGGGGTAACCAGTGTAGCCATGGGAGATGACTCCTCAGATGAGGAGGTCTTCCTAGCCTTCAACTGGAAACAGGGCCCAACAGGTGAGTTGGAGATTCCAGAGGGAAGTAGACACTTCCACCACCTACTGGTGAATGGAATCCCAACCACTGCCCTGAGAGACACTTGTGCCAGTCACACTATTGTGCATGACAGGCTGGTGCTCTCAAACCAGTACATCCCAGGTGAGACTGCCAGGGTAAGAGTTAGCCTAGACAGGGTCACTAAGAGGCCTGTGGCTTTAGTGCCCATAGAAGTGGGTGGCACTCTTAGCTGGAGAAGGGTAGTAGTCAGTACAGACCTCCCCCTTGATTGTCTCCTTGGAAATGACTACCCAGAGGTTAGTCAGAGCCTAAGAGAAGAACTGGTCCAGGGCCAGTCCTCTCCCAAGGATTCTGGAGTGCCTGCCTCTGCAGTAAATGCAAGCAGACCCCAGAAGAAGAAGAAAAGAAAACAGAGTAGGAAGGGTGGACAACCTTTAGCCAAGGTTACAGCAAGCCAAGGAGATTCTGCTCCAGTAGGGGAGAACTCCAAAAATGGCCCTGATAAAGTCCAACCTGACCCACAAGAAGTCCTGGCTAGTCAGGCAACTGTTAACCCTGAGTGGGTGGCTCCTCAGCTAACAGAAGAAAGAGTGGAAGAAGGGTGTTTACTACAAGATGTGGTAACCCCCCACTCTAATACAGCAGACAGGCAACCTGAACCCAAAGAAGCCTGTAACTTAGCCCCTTCCCTTTTAGGTGAAGAGCTAAAGGTGTGGTTCTGGGCACTGACAGCTGTCAGTGGCCTCTGCTGGGTGTTAGCCTTTATGGCTGCACTATCCTTGGCATGGTGGTCTGACCCCATGCCAAATAACAAGTTAGGCCCCCTGACCCTGTTGGTCATGGTGGGGTTACTCCAGCTCTGGGTAACCTCTTTGGGTAAGCTAGGGGTGACCCTGGCTAAGATAAGATTAGCAGAGGTGGATACCTCTGACCTCAAAATAGAGAGAATGGGTGAAGACATAAAAAGCACAGACAAGAGGCAGTTCAGACTAGGTCCTATCACTGTGGAAGTGGGTCAGTTCCCCAGAGGGAATGACCTGAACAGGAGGATGTAAGGCAGAGTAGGCCCTGCAACAAACCAGCCATTTCCTCTACTCTTCCTCGCCTGACAGACTAGGAAGACTCTTCCAGCGTTGGCTGAGTCTCCTGGCCTGTGGGCTGGGGGGGGCTTGTGTAAAGAAATGGCTCCCTGTTGCAGTTACCCCCCACTTTTTGCCTGATACTGATGCTGACTTGACTGAGAAGTGTGCTGGGACCCTGCTAACCAGGCCCCAGCACCAGTGTTCTTTCACCTAAAATGTACCATTGATCCCACAATTGGCACACCCTGGCATCCAGATAAGTCCCTTGTAACTGGTACCTCTGGTACCAAGGGCCCTGATGCCAGGGAAGGTCTCTAAGGGCTGCAGCATGCATTATGCCACCCTAGAGACCCCTCACTCAGCACAGCCACACTGCTTACAAGCCTGTGTGTGCTAGTGAGAACAAAATGAGTAAGTCGACATGGCACTCCCCTCAGGGTGCCATGCCAGCCTCTCACTGCCTATGCAGTATAGATAAGACACCCCTCTAGCAGGCCTTACAGCCCTAAGGCAGGGTGCACTATACCATAGGTGAGGGTACCAGTGCATGAGCACTGTGCCCCTACAGTGTCTAAGCAAAACCTTAGACATTGTAAGTGCAGGGTAGCCATAAGAGTATATGGTCTGGGAGTCTGTTTTACACGAACTCCACAGCACCATAATGGCTACACTGAAAACTGGGAAGTTTGGTATCAAACTTCTCAGCACAATAAATGCACACTGATGCCAGTGTACATTTTATTGTAAAATACACCCCAGAGGGCACCTTAGAGGTGCCCCCTGAAACTTAACCGACTATCTGTGTAGGCTGACTAGTTTTAGCAGCCTGCCACAAACCGAGACATGTTGCTGGCCCCATGGGGAGAGTGCCTTTGTCACTCTGAGGCCAGTAACAAAGCCTGCACTGGGTGGAGATGCTAACACCTCCCCCAGGCAGGAATTGTCACACCTGGCGGTGAGCCTCAAAGGCTCACCTCCTTTGTGCCAACCCAGCAGGACACTCCAGCTAGTGGAGTTGCCCGCCCCCTCCGGCCAGGCCCCACTTTTGGCGGCAAGGCCGGAGAAAATAATGAGAAAAACAAGGAGGAGTCACTGGCCAGTCAGGACAGCCCCTAAGGTGTCCTGAGCTGAAGTGACTCTAACTTTTAGAAATCCTCCATCTTGCAGATGGAGGATTCCCCCAATAGGGTTAGGATTGTGACCCCCTCCCCTTGGGAGGAGGCACAAAGAGGGTGTACCCACCCTCAGGGCTAGTAGCCATTGGCTACTAACCCCCCAGACCTAAACACGCCCTTAAATTTAGTATTTAAGGGCTACCCTGAACCCTAGAAAATTAGATTCCTGCAACTACAAGAAGAAGGACTGCCCAGCTGAAAACCCCTGCAGCGGAAGACCAGAAGACGACAACTGCCTTGGCTCCAGAAACTCACCGGCCTGTCTCCTGCCTCCCAAAGATCCTGCTCCAGCGACGCCTTCCGAAGGGACCAGCGACCTCGACATCCTCTGAGGACTGCCCCTACTTCGAAAAGACAAGAAACTCCCGAGGACAGCGGACCTGCTCCAAGAAAAGCTGCAACTTTGTTTCCAGCAGCTTTAAAGAACCCTGCAAGCTCCCCGCAAGAAGCGTGAGACTTGCAACACTGCACCCGGCGACCCCGACTCGGCTGGTGGCGATCCAACACCTCAGGAGGGACCCCAGGACTACTCTGATACTGTGAGTACCAAAACCTGTCCCCCCTGAGCCCCCACAGCGCCGCCTGCAGAGGGAATCCCGAGGCTTCCCCTGACCGCGACTCTTTGAACCTAAAGTCCCGACGCCTGGGAGAGACCCTGCACCCGCAGCCCCCAGGACCTGAAGGACCGGACTTTCACGGGAGAAGTGACCCCCAGGAGTCCCTCTCCCTTGCCCAAGTGGAGGTTTCCCCGAGGAATCCCCCCCTTGCCTGCCTGCAGCGCTGAAGAGATCCCGAGATCTCTCATAGACTAACATTGCGAACCCGACGCTTGTTTCTACACTGCACCCGGCCGCCCCCGCGCCGCTGAGGGTGAAATTTCTGTGTGGACTTGTGTCCCCCCCGGTGCCCTACAAAACCCCCCTGGTCTGCCCTCCGAAGACGCGGGTACTTACCTGCAAGCAGACCGGAACCGGGGCACCCCCTTCTCTCCATTCTAGCCTATGTGTTTTGGGCACCACTTTGAACTCTGCACCTGACCGGCCCTGAGCTGCTGGTGTGGTGACTTTGGGGTTGCTCTGAACCCCCAACGGTGGGCTACCTTGGACCAAGAACTGAACCCTGTAAGTGTCTTACTTACCTGGTAAAACTAACAAATACTTACCTCCCCTAGGAACTGTGAAAATTGCACTGTGTCCACTTTTAAAACAGCTATTTGTGAATAACTTAAAAAGTATACATGCAATTTTGATGATTTGAAGTTCCTAAAGTACTTACCTGCAATACCTTTCGAATGAGATATTACATGTAGAATTTGAACCTGTGGTTCTTAAAATAAACTAAGAAAAGATATTTTTCTATATAAAAACCTATTGGCTGGATTTGTCTCTGAGTGTGTGTACCTCATTTATTGTCTATGTGTATGTACAACAAATGCTTAACACTACTCCTTGGATAAGCCTACTGCTCGACCACACTACCACAAAATAGAGCATTAGTATTATCTCTTTTTACCACTATTTTACCTCTAAGGGGAACCCTTGGACTCTGTGCATGCTATTCCTTACTTTGAAATAGCACATACAGAGCCAACTTCCTACAACCCACTTGCAAGGAAATGGGGTACTGATAGGACCTGCACTTGAGGGGGGATTCCTGTGGGATGGCGGATTGCTGACATCAGGTCAGGCTCCAACTGTGTACACAGTTCCTGGATTGTGGCACGGTCAAACCTGTAAGTGATAATCAAATTTCTTTCCTCCATTGTCGACAGGTCCACCAGTGGTTGGTACACCGGAGGATTCCGCCATCTCCTCACATGTCCCAGCGGACGGTGCCTTTGAAGGACAACAGCGAGCACAAAGTCAAACAACTCTGAGGTATGTACCCACAGTCTACACAGAACACCAATCATACACAAAATGTGGCCTGTATGTGTGTTGAGACTAGGCCTAGATATGTGTGACACATTTGGAAATTAGGCCGTGTGGGCCCCTGAAATGGCGGCTGCCTGACCTCTAAAGTGGGACAATGGGATGTGAGGTAACTGCGCTGGCGTTGTACACGGTCGCGGTAGGCGGTCGAAGACTGCGGCACAATGCTGCATTGGTTAACATTGGACCCTATGGGTCCCAGGAGCCAATGACAGTGTACGCCGGTGGTGATGGTACGCACCGCCGTGGACGTGACCGCCACGGACGTGACTGCCATTTTCTGTATAATCACTCGATACCTGATGTTCGACAGGAGAGGACCTACACTGCAAGTGCTGCAGTGACTTCGGTCTGGAAGAGACAATGGCTCGTGCGTCTGGGGAAAGGGGCCCTGCCTTCACATCAGAGGAGTCGGAGAAGCTCGTCTATGGGGTCCTTCCCCAGTACACGCTACTCTACGGTCCTCCAGACCAACAGGTAAGTACACAGGGAGCATGTTGTATGGGCTATGCCTGTGTGGAGAGGGCTGGTTGTAAGAAGGAAGGGGGCAGAGTTCTGTGTGCATGAAAGACGGTGGGTGCATGTGCCACATGGAAAGGGTAGGGATGGGGGCCACTCACTTTGACGGCGCAAATGGTAATGACTTCTCTTCTTCCCCTGTACATTTCATGTAGGTCAGCCCCCACCAGAAGAAGGATATTTGGCGTGCCATCGCCAAGGACATCCGGACCCTGGGGGTCCACCACAGACGGAGCACTCACTGCTGGAAAAGATGGGAGGACATTCGCCGCTGGAGCAAGAAGACTGCGGAGAGGCAGCTGGGGATGGCCTCCCAACGTGGGAGGGGTGCCCGTCGCACCATGACCCCCCTGATGTTCAAGATCCTAGCGGTGGCCTACCCGGAGTTGGATGGGCACTTGAGGGCATCACAGCAGACACAAGGGGGTGAGTACACTCTCATTCAGCTAACTTTGCGCCCAGTGGAGGTGTCTGGGTGGGGGAGGAGGGCTGTGGGTTTCCCTAGGTCAGGGCGAGTTCCTTAGGCTAGGCCCCTCCATAAGGCATGGCCCTGTGGCCCCCCACCCCACCTCTGTAGAGTGCCAAGTACAGCTATTCATGCACCTGTGTCATCTATGTGTGCAGATGTCGTCCATAGCCTTGTAGGCCATTTCCCATGAATTGCACTGTAGAGCCCAAGAGCGCAACGTAGTGCAGGGGGCTTCTGTGTCTGTCTTGTCCGCCAACGGTAGTGGTAATCCATGCACTCAACATGTCTTTCTTCTGTTCCCCCCCCCCTTTTTTGTGGTCTCCCTGTTCTTGTGTGCATTAGCATCATCAGGCGGAGAAGCAGTGGCACCGGAGCACGAGGGAGCTGCATCCCACATGGCCATGGAGGGCCACACTACGGACTCAGAATTCACCAGTGGGACGGAGGGCGAGGGGAGCACCACAGCGGGGACAGGAGCTGAAACCAGCGACACGGACTTGTCCTCTGATGGGAGCTCCCTTGTGGTGGCGGCAACATCTGTGCCCCCCGCATCTACAGGTACAGCCGCCACCCCCCCTACCAGCACCGCCCTCCCAGCAGCCCCTCAGCCTTCGCCCCGTGCCCGCTCACCCAAGAGGGTGGGCATCACCTTCGCCCCAGGCCCCTCAGGCCCTGCCCCTGTCACCCCTGCTGCCCTCAGTGAGGAGGCCACTGACCTCCTCAGGTCACTCACTGTTGGGCAGTCTACCATTTTGAATGCCATCCAGGGTGTAGAAAGGCAGTTGCAACAAACTAATGCATTCCTGGAGGGTATTTATTCTGGTCAGGCAGCCCTTCACCGAGCCTTTCAAACTCTGGCCTCAGCACTGATGGCAGCCATTGTCTCTGTGTCTAGCCTCCCCCTCCAACTTCCTCCACCCAGACCCAATCCCCTGTACCTCTGCCTATCCCAAGCACACCATCAGACCAGCCTGCACACACCTCACCACACAAGGGAAGATCAGGCAAACATAAGCACCACACATCCCACAGGCACTCACGCAAGCATCACACACATACAGACACACCAACATCCACTGCCTCCACTGTGTCCCCCTCCTCGTCATCTCCCTCCTCCCTCCCAGTCTCTTCTCCACTTACACCTGCATGCACTACCTCTACAACCACTACATCCCTCACCATCACACCCACCAGCACACCCCGCTCATGTGCAGTCACCACCCCCACTACCATACACACGTCCCCTGTGTCCTCTCCCAGTGTGTCTGTGATGCCCCCTCCCAAGATACACAAACGCAGGCACACACCCACCCAACAGCCATCCACCTCACGACAGCCTCCAGCGCATGCACCTGCACCCAAAGCCACAAAACGTACACCTCCTACAACCTCCACCACTTCCTCCACTCCCAAACCCACTCCAGCTACCCGTCCCAGTGTGTCCAAAAAACTTTTCCTGTCCAGCCTTGACCTATTCCCCCCACCCCCCACCCCGTCCAACTCATAGGTCCCGAACTAGCACCTCAGCCACAACATCTCCGGGACCAGTGGTGCCTGTTGTCACAGGTATGTGGAGTGCACCGGCCACCAGGACAGCCAGTGTGGCACGGAGCCACAGCACAGCCAGTCCCCCCCCTGTGAAGCACCAGAAGTTGGCCAGTGCCCAGCGGGAGAGGGGGAAGATTCCAGCCACCCAAGCCGCTCCCAGGGGTCCCCGTGGGAGTTTGGACTCAGCTGTGACTCCTCCCAAGGTGGTGAAGGGACACAAGAAACCCGGCAAGTCTGGGAGGAGCAGCACAGCGGAGAAGACCGCCATCATCCCCGCTGCCCAGGAGGGCCCCGCCAGCCCCATCCTCGCTGCCCAGGAGGCCACCGCCAGCCCCATCGTCGCTGCCCAGGAGGCCACCGCCAGCCCCATCGTCGCTGCCCAGGAGGGCCCCGCCAGCCCCATCGTCGCTGCCCAAGAGGGCCCCACCAGCCACAGCCCAGCTACCCAGGAGGGCCCCGCAGCCATAGCCCAGCTGCCCAGGAGGGCCCCGTCAGCCACAGCCCAGCTGACCAATGAAGGACCGCCAGCCCCAGCCCAGCTGGGCAATGAAGGACCGCCAACTCAAGCCCAGCTGGGCAATGAAGGACCGCCAACTCAAGCACCGCTGAACAGGGCAAGCACCGCTGAACAGGGCAAGCACCGCCAAATCAAGCACCGCTGAACAGGGCAAGCACCGCCAACTCAAGCACTGCTGAACAGGGCAAGCACCGCTGAACAGGGCAAGCACCGCAAAATCAAGCACCGCTGAACAGGGCAAGCACCGCCAAATCAAGCACCGCTGAACAGGGCAAGCACCTCCAAATCAAGCACCGCTGAACAGGGCAAGCACCGCTGAACAGGGCAAGCACCGCAAAATCAAGCACCGCTGAACAGGGCAAGCACAGCTGAACAGGGCAATCACCGCCAACTCAAGCACAGCTGAACAGGGCAAGCACCCCTGAACAGGGCAAGCACCGTCAACTCAAGCACTGCTAGCCCATGAGCGGCAGGGGCACTGACGCAACAGGGACCGTCACGGGTGAGTGATGCACTCTGGGCACCAGTCCCCCTCCAGAACCAGTGGAGACATGCATCCACTACCTCTGTCCTTCACAGGATGAAGCACTCTGGGCACCAGTCCCCCTCCAGAACCAGTGGAGACATGCATCCACTACCTCTGTCCTTCACAGGATGAAGCACTCTGGGCACCAGTCCCCCTCCAGAACCAGTGGAGACTGTTATTCACTTGAGAGACTGTGGCTTTGCACTCCCCAGGATAAGCAGTGGGCAAACCACCCACTGTAGAGACTTGAGAGACTGTGGCTTTGCACTCCCCAGGATGCAGCAGTGGGCAAACCACCCACTGTAGAGACTTGAGAGACTGTGGCTTTGAACTCCCCAGGATACATCAATGGGCAAACCACTCACTGTAGAGACTTGAGAGACTGTGGCTTTGCACTCCCCAGGATAAGCAGTGGGCAAACCACCCACTTGAAAGACTTGAGAGACTGTGGCTTTGCACTCCCCAGGATGCAGCAGTGGGCAAACCACCCACTGTAGAGACTTGAGAGACTGTGGCTTTGCACTCCCCAGGATAAAGCAGTGGGCAAACCACCCACTGTAGAGACTTGAGAGACTGTGGCTTTGCACTCCACAGGATAAGCAGTGGGCAAACCACCCACTTGAAAGACTTGAGAGACTGTGGCTTTGCACTCCCCAGGATGAGGCAGTGGGCAAACCACCCACTGTAGAGACTTGAGAGACTGCGGCTTTGCACTCCCCAGGATAAAGCAGTGGGCAAACCACCCACTGTAGAGACTTGAGAGACTGTGGCTTTGCACTCCCCAGGATAAGCAGTGGGCAAACCACCCACTTGAAAGACTTGAGAGACTGTGGCTTTGCACTCCCCAGGATGCAGCAGTGGGCAAACCACCCACTGTAGAGACTTGAGGGACTGTGGCTTTGCACTCCCCAGGATAAAGCAGTGGGCAAACCACCCACTGTAGATACTTGAGAGACTGTGGCTTTGCACTCCCCAGGATAAGCAGTGGGCAAACCACCCACTTGAAAGACTTGAGAAACTGTGGCTTTGCACTCCCCAGGATGCAGCAGTGGGCAAACCACCCACTGTAGAGACTTGAGAGACTGTGGCTTTGCACTCCCCAGGATACATCAATGGGCATGGAGCCCCCTCGTTGATCTGGCGTCGTGCACTCATCTGGCTGAGGTGCCCACCCTTCTCTTCCCCCTGAGGTGCCTGTTGTATTTCTATCTGATGCCCCTGCAGTGTTTTCTCTGTTTTGATCTGGTATCGTGTGTGGGCCTCGCCCATGCATTTTGGGCCCAGTGGCCCACGGACTATGAATGGTGCAATACCTGGACTACTATTCTTGGTGTATATTTTGTTAATAGTGTATATATGTATATTTTTGATTACGGCATTTTGATATATTACAATGGTTACACTCGTTTCCTTTTGTCTTTGCATTCTTCTGGGGGGTTGGGGTGTGTAACTAAAATGTTTAGATGTGTATTAGTGTGTGTGTTGTAGTGGGTGAGGGTGGGGTGGGGGTGTTGCGTGCTGCGTGTGAATGTCCCTGTTTTTTCCCTCCCCCCTCCCCTGTGTCGTAGGTGCAGTACTCACCGTGGTCTTCGCCGCCGGCGTTGGTGCTCCTGGTACAGGAGCAGGAAGACTATCGCAGGTAGGATTTGGAGTTCCGGGTCCATGGTGTCCTCCTTCCTCGTGGAGTGTGTAGAGGTGAGCGTTTTCCCTTCGAAATTCCTGTTTCCGCCGTGTTTTTATCTGCGGTGAATCCGCCCTGGAAAAGGTGGCGGATTGGCCTGTCATAATACTGTGGGCGGTACATTGTCCTCCGCCTGTCTGTTGGCGGTGACCGCCGAGGTGTTTGTTTGTACCGCCGTGGCGGTCGGAGTGTTAAAGTGGCTCTCTTTGTCGGCGGTTTCCGCCACGGTCGTAATTCCAAAAAAATTTCCGCCGGCCTGTTGGCGGTCTTACCGCCGCTTTAACACCGTCCAGCAGGGTTGTAATGACCACCATAATGTGCTGCTGATGAACATTGAGCAACTAATATGCGCAGTGGTGAAACACAAAGTCATTGGTCAAACACAATTAATAGCATCACATTGCCTCTTGTCTTTCTCTACATTCTTTCCTTCCAAATGTAAGGCAGTGTGTAAAAAAGACGTATATTTGAGAAATGCCCTGTAATTCACATGCTAGTATGGGTACCCCAGAATTCAGAGATGTGCAAAAAAACACTGCTTCTTAACACCTTATCTTGTGGCCATTGTAGAAATACAAAGGTTTTCTTGATACCTATTTTTCACTTTTTATATTTCAGCAAATGAATTGCTGTATACACGGTATAGAATAAAACCCATTGCAAGGTGCAGCTCATTTATTGGCTCTGGGTACCTAGAGTTCTTGATGAACCTACAAGCCCTATATATCCCCGCAACCAGAAGAGTCCAGCTGACGTAACGGTGTATTGCTTTCAAAAATCTGACATTGCAGGAAAAAGTTACAGAGTAAAATGTGGAGAAAAATGGCTGTTTTTTTACCTCAATTTCAATGTTTGTTTATTTCAGCTGTTATTTTCTGTAGGAAACACTTGTAGGATCTATACAAATGACCTCTTGCTGAATTCAGAATTTTGTCTATTTTTCGAAATGTGTAGCTTTCTGGGATCCAGCATTGGTTTCTCACCCATTTTGGTCACTAACTGGAAGGAGTTTTCCAATTCAAGTCTGCCTGTTCCTGAAAGCTGGGAAGATGGTGATCTTGCCACCACAAATCCTTTGTTGATGCCATTTTCAGGGAAAAAACCACGAGCTGCCTTCTGCAGCCCTTTTTTCCCATTTTAAAAAGTCTGGGTACCTCTAGAATCCCTAGGATGTTGGAAAAAATGGACGCAAATTTGGCGTGGGTAGCTTATGTGAGCAAAAAGTTATGAGGGCCTCAGTGCGAACTGCTCCAAATAGCCAAAAAAAGGCTTGTCACAGGAGGGGGAAAAGGCCTGGCAGTGAAGGGGTTATTTGATTTTTATAATTTTGGTGTCATTATGTGCATTAAATTATTTTCAGTTTTTATATATTGGAGTGGGATTTTTATTATGTTATCTTTTACTGCTTAACTATTTTGGTACCTCCGAATGCTTTACACATTTTATTAAATTAAGCCTGTTTGCTCTGTGCCATAGCTAGCAGAGGTTGAGCTAAATTTTAAATTACTGAAACCTTTACTGGACCTAACCTGAATAGCAACATTATTACTTTTTTCCAGAGATTAATAAAGTTTCATTGTAAACTATGTTTAAAAACATCCAGATGGAGTAGCATGGGTTAACAATGATATCACAATGGAAGATGGCTATTAGTTCACAATTTAAAAGATGTCTGACTAAGTGAAAAATGAAACTATCTTAAAATATTTATCACAGCTTCAATACTGCTGCACATTTAATGTGTCTTCTACGTACATTACACCCACCGGTGTTACTCCTCCAAAAGACATACTGGAACATGCACCTTTATATGAGGGTTCTCCAATGGAACATGTGCACTTAGGGGCAGATTTATGACAGTGGTGCTGGACAAAGTGCAGTACCACTTATATAGTGCTCCTTAGTGGCCCCCTAACGCCACCATGTGTGCACGGTATTTTATATATCGTGCACCATGGTGGCAGCTGGGGAACTAGCATCATAATTGTTGATGCTAGCTTGGCGCTTTGCAGGATTATCGTCAAAAATGTTGATGCTAATCCTGCAAAGCCCATTGATGCCCATTGTAAACAATGGTGTGCCTTCTTTTAACACTTGCTCTGAGCAGGCATTAAAAGTGCCAAAAAAATGACACAAATACATCTCTTAGATCTCTTTGTGCCATTTATCAACCCCCCTAATGGTAGAAATCCCCCTTTGCATACATTGGGGCTGATATAAGAGCCCCTAGCACCTCCTTGCGGCACATTAATGTAATTTTTTTATGCTATTGTGGCCCAACGAGGCCAAAATTGCCGCGCCAAGCTTACAAATTGCTGCAATGCATGCATTGCTCCACTTGGTAACCCTTTGTGCTACATTATGCCTGAGTCAAGCATATTGTAAGCAAATGGGGTGTTTCCCCATTATGAGGTGGTGAGGCAAAAAAATGGCGCAAAGAAATCTAAGAGATTTCTTTGCATCGTTTTTTTCAGCACTTTTAACACCTGCTCAGAGCAGGCATGAAAAGGAGGCACACCATTGTTTCCAATGGGCCTAAATGTGCTTTGCACGATTAGCGTCAACATTTTTTAAGCTAATCCTGCAACGCTCCAAACTAGCGTAAAACCTTTTGACGTAAGTTCCCTAACTACCGCCATGGTGCGC
Source organism: Pleurodeles waltl (assembly GCF_031143425.1). Classification (NCBI taxonomy): domain Eukaryota; kingdom Metazoa; phylum Chordata; class Amphibia; order Caudata; family Salamandridae; genus Pleurodeles; species Pleurodeles waltl. The sequence continues at coordinate 897,175,285 of NC_090437.1, read as the reverse complement.
CGTATCATAGATATGGTGCACACATGGTGGCGTTAGGGTGGAGCTAAGGGGCACATGAAAAGTGGCGCTGCACTGGGTGCAGTGCCACTTTTCTTAAATCTGTCCCATTATCCCTGGCACAGGCATAATGTAACGCAAAGGGTTGCAAAGTGGTGCAATGCATGCATTGAGCCACTTTGTAAATTTGGTGCAGCGCTTTTTGCCTTGTTGGGCCAAATTAACATTAAAAAAACATGACGCTAATGTGGCACAAGGAGGCGGTAGGGTCCTGAGTATGGCATAGTTGCAGCATACCGTAACTTTTATATACTTATATTTGCCTGTCATCATCAGAGTATTTCACACAAAATGACTTATGTTTTCCTATCATTTGGGAAAATAAGATTCAAATGAATTTTAGTGCCAAATGTCCTGCAACAAGATGTCCTCTTCTGTGAAAAAAATGGCAGAGAGTCAATGTGAGAAGGGTCATGTATGCCAATCTGACATTTTGATGTTTGGGAAGATTTCGTCCTTTGAGAACCCATGTACCTAGGAATCCACATTTTCCATTTCCCTTTATGACCAGGAGATTTATTGTCTATAGTTGAATGCATAATTTGGAATCAACATGGCACATTTCTACTGCTTCCTTGTGCTTGCGCCTTATGTCCTTATGTCCTGCTTAGCACTATGCGTTCACCCATGTATTTTGGTGCACTTCATGTTGTCAAAGACTTGTAAACTTAGGAATGCACCACAATGCTACGCCTCCATGAGCCCAGTATGATGAGGAGAAGTATCTGTATCACTTCTTGTTACTTTCTCTTTCAATGCATACTGCATTCTGCAGCACACAAAGAAATTGGAAAATGTCTTTAAGGAATGTTTTTGTGCAGAAAAGTATTCCTTCTGGCACAAAAACAATCCTGCCTTTAATGCAGGCACCCTTGCACCATGGTGCAAGAGTACCCGTTGTTGCGCTGGGGAGGCAACCTCAAGTGCACCAGCACGGGAGAGAGCTGAAGAGCACCATATCTTAGCAGCAATGTGTTGTGTGAATTGCAAGTAAATATAAACATAAACATTTATGTACGGATTGTGAGTTGTATGGGGCACCATGTGTAGAATTACTTTGCTGATGTTTGTTTGTCTATAATTACGTTTTATAAGCATCTTACTCATACTTGCGAAAGTGTGGTTCTTAAATTATTTCACAAAAAGAAATATAAGATATCGTTCTTTTGATATAATGAGTGTGCACATATTGGAAACTCTGTCCTGAAAACTTCAGCCTTAAGAGTTTTGTCTCGTCATTCAAGTTCAATGCAATTGTAGAAAATACTGCCGATTTTGAAGAAGAGTTGGAATAAATGTTTTCTTTTCTTGATGCATGTGTAGAAGAAGTCGACTACAGGAATATACACGTTGGAGCTGCGTACAGTTCTTAACTTCAATAACCCCATCTATCATGTCGTTTTAAAAGTTTTAATAAGAATACCTCTTACAAACTAATCACCTCCTTGAGGTTCTTAGAAGAGCCTAGATGATGTCTACGCGCAGGCAATTTCACAAATGTCACAAAACCCGATGTGGACGGTCTGATTATTAAAGACAGTGTATTTTAAAAAGGATCAAAGACTACAGCAGTTCAGAGTTTTAGAATCATGAAATGTTCTTTACAACTGAACAAAACAACTTCAAGTATTTGTAATTCAAAAGAGAAGCAAACAACGTTCACACTTTTTTTTCTGTTTAGTTGTTTATTAAGAGTTGTATAAAGTGCGAACGTGACCCGAGAGTATGAGAGCATTGCACAGAGATAACATATAGAACACAGTACAACAGAGCAATTATATGTACCTTGCAGTTTCAGCAAACTGGTGCACCCTCTACAGGAGGGTCGTTTTGTAGTTTATTGTTTGATCACGTTGGTTACAATATGTCACATTATACACCCTGGTCAACATTGTAACCCGGAATTCACAGGTAAGACTACAATTGCGTAGGATGCAGAAATGTAGAGTGTTCGAACGTCTCAGTGTGCAGCTTACACCAGATGGGATACGTTTCTGTGCCAGGTACTTTTGGGTTCCCTGGTGTAGTGCTTTATGTGTGATACAGACATCTTATTATGCATTTTGAATGGAGAGCCACTTTAGAACGAACAGAGCGGGAGTGAAGTGCTCATAGCAACTTGATCTCGTTGCTAGTCCTGCAGCAGAGTTGAGCATAACCATTAGAGGAGCTAAGTGAGATTTTGGCATACCGGTAAGCACTTCGTTACCCTGATCCACTCTAAATATTGCATGGCTCGTTCACACTTTGGAAGTCAGGAAGTGGTATGAATGGCTTAATTTCCGTGGGAATCCTGAGTTGGTATAGCGCTCCTTTGTAGGAGGCGTTGATGTTGAAAATCATGTTGAGGTGTTTGTCAAGGGAGATTCCGAGAGAGTTTGTACAGCCAGCAGTTTCACGAATGCAGTCTAGGACGTCAGATGGTGAAGACAGTTATGCATTTGGGGGAGGTTGTGTGTGAGTGGTGAGCAGAACGTTTTCAGTGGGTTGAGTGGTTGGTTGAGAGCTAGGCTTGAAATTCCACCAATGTTTGGTTGAAATGGAAGATACGCTTGGGGAGGTAGAGTTCAGTGTCATCTGAATAAAGGTGGGAATGTAATTTGGTCTGATATAGATGTGGGGTAAGGAGTTCCATGTTTAGGTTAAAAAGAGTTGCAGGCAAGAAGGCTACATAGGTTCTTCTTGTACTTGGAGACATTTTAACTGTGCAATGGTATTTCACTGATTTTTACAAATATTTATTAACATGAAATGTTCATGCAAAACACAGCGGTTAATAAAAAATTAACAATTTCCTCCTTTGGCACCACACATGCCACCTGGTCCTTTGTCCATTCATGTACTCATCCATTCATCGGGCCATCCAACCAGCCATCTATGTATGTACACACCGAGCCAATCATCCACCAATCCATGCTGTCATTTGCTTATTCTTCAGCCATCACCAACTGAACAGGCATAGAATAACTGATGATATCTGCCCCATACCGCTGACCAACAAAGGACTCTAATTTAGTCCAACACTGCAGGTACCATCTAGCAACATACAGCAACCCATTTCACAGTGACAATCAGATTTGGGATAATATAAACAAAGTCCATAGTAACCAGCTAGGTGGACAATGAACATAAGAAATTCCAAAAAGGGACTGCAGAGCTGCTCAAAGCTGCCATCTTCCTGAAAACCATACACTGCATGCCTGTCTTCCAAATGTCTTCATCCAGCACACTACCAAGCGCTGTATTCCATAAAGCAATAACTGTACATCATGATCCTCATGCATTGCGCAGAAACACGTCCCACAAGGGATAAAAAAAAGACAACACACTTCAAATCATACACCCTATATGGTGTAGGTCACTACCCATGAAGGCAAGCTCTTCAGTGCCCCACATAGGGGTAGTAAGCTATATATGAATGTTTCTAAACAAAACAAATCAATACAGTCAATGCACATGCTCATTTAGCCATTCACTCAACCGGTGAATCATTGATGTATTCTTCATCTTCATTGTACACAATCCACAAATGCAAATACTCATTGAAGAAAGGCTTTCTCTTATAGGCCTCACAGGATGTCTGTTACAATGCTTCTTTTTATATTTTTTATTCATTACCAAGTGCCTTTAAATGCCCCTTTATTGTGACTTACTTCTTCCCCTACCTTTTTGATACACGGTTTGCAAGTTTCTTATTTGCTCTATACTATAAACCCATTGTGCACCATTATTGCAGTTTACAAAAAGGTCAGACCAGCAAACTTTGATCTCATCAACCAATCTGCCTATTCAATAGTGATTGCAAAGTGTTCTGAAAAGTCACATTGAAGAAGTTGCAGTCATAGTTGGAGGAGAGACTAGTATATGTAGTTCAAGAAGTCCTCTATGCCTAGCTTTTTGGAAATTAACTAGGTTATCTCTTGGAACTTTTCTAACAGAAAAAGCTACAGTGGCACGTAGGATGTATGAAAATTGCCTGATAGTAACAGATGTCTCGTCCAATGTATTGTCCAATGTATTACAAGTGCATTATATCCAGTGGCTCGTGTAATACGGGGGATAGGATATCTGTCATGTTTGTGAGGGAGTAACTGATCTGCCAATCTTTAACTCAGGTCCTTAATGTTTAACAGAGAGGCATATGTATAATTTGGTGAATGGAGGTTTGGCCGTCAGGCTGGCAAAGTAATTTAATTGACTCACTTCCACCCGCTAAATTATGAAATGACTGCCAAGACGGTGGTCATTTCTTAAAGCATTGCGGTTTACCCGTCAGGTCCTTCAAGCATGATGGAACCATATGGTAAACTGTTTTCTTTTTATTTTCAAAAACAAAATCCCAAAGCTGGATTTTCTTTTTGAAAATAAAAAAAAAGCAATACTTCCTTTGATTTAGACACATTAGATTGTCATGGTCCATTTTCCATTTTTCTAGTTTAGAGTATTATGTGAAGCAGGTGTTTCTGTGATGCATTTGTTCTGCTTAACTGCACCGGAGTGAGAGACATGTGTAGGATCTAATTAAAATGCAACAATTTGTATCATGTATTGCAAGACACTCACGCATCAAAGCACACACTATTTTCCAGTTTCAATCTTTGAACTGCTCTCCAGTGTCCCTCTCCCAGCCACTTCAAAACCTGAATTTGGATTTTGTCTTTATCTGCCTTTAAGGCATTATAGAGCAGTCATAAAATGAAGTCCCATTAAGTGCAGTGCTGGTGAAGCTAGTCGATATCACCCTGGCAGTAGCAGCAAATTGAATAAAGTGTAGGGGTCCTACCCTGAATATTTACTGCTCTTCTGGAAAAGTAGTAAAGACCTCACCCAAGTATAATTTACCTAGTGTATGACAGCTCCTTCCTATTAGTAAAGTACTGACATGTCTGTGACTATATGCTGAAAAGGATGAAGAACCCAGATACCTAGGTCATGGGAAAAAAGGGTCTCCTCATAACTTTCTTCATGATGTGTTGCTATGCCTGCCCTTTTGACATATTTAACATGGATACGTCCTGGGACGGTGTTCTCCTCTCATGAGCAGCTCTAGCAATGAAGTGTCTCTATGTGCTCCATTGAGCAGTCTCTTCACTGATGTCTGGCATTCCCAGTTCAAACTGCACTTGGTTTGGTCTCAATGTGGTCAGATTTTCCCTGCCTTGCCTTACCTGCCCAAACAAGAGAGGTCAGCATTGTGTTCAAGTTCATACAGGTGGCGGGAGGCAGTGGGCGTAGCAATATTTTAACATGTACAAAAATCTTGACAGAAGCACCATTTTTGATACAGCACTTTCCTCATAATGGTTATTGGTAGTGTGTTCCAAAAGTTTATTGAGGATTGCAATGTCTTCATCACCTTCTCCATGTTGTAATCATATTTCCCATCTGCTGCTGTCATTACATAGATACCCAGGTTCCAGAGCTTATCTGTTTCTCTTCTGAAACCCCTACTCCAGCAGATGATCTCCTGGACACACCACAAGTGTCCCCAGTGGGAATAGGAGGGTTTTCCATTTATTGACCCTGATACGAGCTACTTAGCCAAATGTTTTCAAACATGCCAGGAATTTTGATACAGACTCTGAGAGCCTTCTCAGATGAAATAGTGCATTGTCAGAGTATAGGGATATCAGATGTATAAAGCCCCCTACTTTGATCTCCTTTCTCTCTTATTCCATTCTGACCCTGTTTGTTAGGGGTTTGAGTGCCAGAGCGAAAGGCAGAGGTGAAAAAGAACATGTCTGTCTGGTGCCTCATTGGATACCAGAGTTCTCTGAGACCATTTCACCACTCCTCACCCATGCTATGGGAGCCTTATAAAGTAATCACCAAACTGCAAAAAACTGGACCAAACCCCATTCATCGAAGGACCTCCATTAAGTAATCACAGCTAACTGTATTAATGGCCTTTTCTAGGTCTACTACCACAAATGAAAGTTCTTCTTTGTCATCAATTACAGAATGTAACATGTGTGTCAATCTATGAATATTCATTGTAGTGTTCTGGTGTGGAATTAAGCCATATTGGTCTACGTGTACTAGACTGCCCACCACCAACTGCAGTCTATCTAGGACTTTACAGAAAATCTTAACTTCTGAGTTAAACATGTCAAATGGCTGTAAAGATGAAGGGTTTGTGGAGCTGCTATCAAGTTTGATCATCATACAGGTTATACCTTCCAGAAGGAAACCCAAAGCCTTGGCCTCCTCAAAAACCTCAAGCAACCTTTTGTTAATTGTAGAGGTAGGCATAAATATTGTAATTTGCTGTGTTCAAATTATATGAAATGTCAGCAAAATCACATAAGATTACTGTTAGAAATTAGGTTTCTGGTTGGCAGAGGTATGCATCCTGTCCAAGCAGGAACCACAATCCTTGTCAGCGTACGGTACACTACACAAATTAACCTGTGCTCCCCCTCTGGTAGCTTGGCACAGAGCAGACAGGCTTAATTTAGGAGGCCATTTTAAAGAATTAAAGCAGTAACATAGTGGGAACACCATACAACAATAATCCTCACCATGTTAGAAAAATCGAGCTTAATTTAATGAATAAAAAAAGACCAAAACAACAAAAACCCAACAAGAAGAAGATGAGATATGATTTTTTTAAAGAATATCTGCAAATGTGTCACTTAGAAACTTAAAGCACCAATCGGGGCTATCTGGTGGTGCTAGACCAGTGGAAACCAAAGAGTTCAGGCCGACTGTGATGGAGCGTGGGCCGGCTACAGGGACCATCCTGACCCTGCTAAAACAGAACCTTGAGTCGGCGTTGAGGATCCAATGCGAGGAGCAGAGGAGACGATGAGAAGGTGATGAGTCAGTTCTGATCAGAGCAGTCAGGGATGTGTCATTGTCGACCCACACAGTCGTTGACTCAATATCCTCAATATGTAGTGTCGAACCCCTTACCTTGAAGGCCATGTGTGAACTTTGAGTCACACAGCTGGTGATGTGGAGGCAATGCATTGGACTTAGGGAGATAGAGCAGTTCCAAGCCGTGCAGTGGGGGTTGCAATGTTTTTGTCCTCAGCGGCAGTGGCAATGCATCAGCATCGAGGAGACATGCAATGGTTTCGGTCAGCGCAGTTACAGCGATGTATGGATTTCTATTGGGAACAACTGCAGGGCCTACATGCAAGGGCCTATGAATTGATTGCTACCAATTTGCAGGGTAGAACTGATGAAGGCAGAGTCCAGAAGCTGTAGCACAGTAGAGTGAAGTCTTTGATGTCCCGGAGACTTCAGAACAGGACACAAGCCTGCAGTCGCTTGGAGTCACTGTGGTTCTGGGGATGTGGAGATGCAGGCACAGTCCCTCTCATTCCCAGGCAAGGATGCTGCAGGGCAGGCACAGGAAAGCAGAAGTCCAGCAAAGTCCAGCAGAGTGTCAGTCCCTTTCAGCAGCATAGTAGTCCCTCTTCTTGGCAGAATGTCCTCAGGTCAGAAGTGTGTCGGTGTTTGGGATGCGTTTCTTCTACCCAGTTGTACCTTTGAAGTGGAGAAGTCTTCAACAAGAGGCCTTTGAAGTGCACAAAGTCCCTGCCTACCCTTCCTGTCCTGGTTACAGACACTACAGCGGGTTACGCAGCCTTTTGTAAGAGCTTAGGACCCAGCCTATTCAGGTGTCTGAGCTCCTCCCCCCATCCTGCCCAGGATGACCCATCAAGATATTAATGACCCATCAGGATGTGGATGGCCCATCAGGCACACCTAAGCTCCCTTTCTGTGTGGCTGTATAAAGGGAATGTGCAGGAGCCAAGCTGTCAGGGAAAAAGCACATGCACTTTAGTACTGGTCAGCAGTGACAATGTGCCTGGAATCCTAAAGCCAACAAAAACAAAGTCATCAAAACAGGAGGTCAGAAGGCAAACATGCAGGGGAAACCACACCAATGATGTTGGGTATAACAATTAGTAAACACAAAAGGACAACCAGATATGGCCTTGTAGGCCTGGGTATAAACAAGAAAAGTGAAAGTGTGCCAACAAGGGACTTGTTTAAGAAAGAATATTTTATTAAACAAATTAACTAATGGGTGTTAAAAATAACATCAAACTAATTCGTGACAAGTATCTCTAAAGTATGTTAATCACTCATATAAATAGAGACCACAGGTGTTTAAACATGTTAATCAGTTTTTTCACCAAATATGAGAAAATCCAACTCTAATTACAATAGGTTACTAGAACAAAAATCGTCAACAATACATAGACAAGGTGACAGTCTTATAATGTATTATGGGTAGTACTAGACAAAGGTAAATGTAGGAATAACTCACTCAGATACTTGTATATCGAAAGTTATTCAAAACAGGAGTATTCCACTGTTCATAGAGAATTAATAGTGAGTTGGGTTGTGCGTCGACGTTTAGGTCCCAGTTGCAGACCATCTTCAGGACTGGCAAATTGTATGAAGAAAAAATGGTACCATTGGGGGAATTAAAACGATCACAAATATAATAGACAACTGCATTTAATTAAAACAATGAAAAGAAAAAAGGCATCACCATAGAAAGTGAATTGAGGAATAAACCTAGTCATGAGATTTCCACTGAGTTTAGCAGGCACTAGAACGTGTAGTAGCTTTAAGATCTAGCTGCAACTAGCATAAACATTACTGAGGCACTCTGCCCTCAAGAAAGCCTTCATGGCTTCACACTTATTCACTCTGGAGGTAAATAGGTAAATATTGAGTGTTGTGTGGATTGCAAACAGGATCTGTCATCACTCCCGGTGGCAAACTCCAGGTGAATGCACTACTGCCCACCTCACAACCCATTATAAAAGGAGAATGATCAGACAGAAATCTTGTGTAAATACCCTGCCATGAGTTGAGTTGGATTTACACCCTGCTAAAGTAGCATCCACAATCTCCGTCAAGGTGACCCACTAAATTTGCTAAATTAGTCTGTGCTTATTCCTCTAGTATCTTGGCACAAAAGCAGTAAGGCTTAACATAGAGATGTTGTGTGAAGTATTTATGCAACACACAGTCATCAAATGAAAACACAACACAAGAAAATCCTACACCAATTTAGGAAAATAGAGTACATTTTAATAAATTATTTGACACTAAAATGTCACAATCCAATTAGTACAACTAGAGTTATGAATTTTTCTAATTTAAGATATAAAATTGTATCTAAAAGATTAGATCTCTAACTGTGGACATCTAGTCGCAGGAGAATGGGTCAAAGTAAAAAAATATGTTGACTGCATTGGAGCATGCGTCAGATCCAAGAAGTCGATTAGGCCAATCAGCACTTACTTTAGATCTTAGATAAACATTTGTAGAAAAATGCCTCAGGCGGTAAAGTTCAGAAGGGCAAGGCTGCTGGTGGTGTCTGTGTGGTAGGCATTGTCATCGGGGAACCAATGGATGAGGTAGTTGTGAAGATGTTTACATCTAGACTAAGGGCCTGTTTACGATCTTGGCGGATGGCATACTCTGTCACTATTGTGACAGATATTTCGCCCGCCATAGAACAAGTTCCATTATATCCTATGTAACTTGTCATACAGCGGACATTATATCCATCACATATGTGACGGAGTATCCCATCTGCTAAGATCGTAATCAGGTCCTCAGTCTCTTTTTGAGAAGTTGAAATTCTCCAGCTGGACAAAGCAGGAGGCTGTAGATGGCAAGGGCTCCACGAGGCTGAATACCACTTCTGTGAAGGACCACTGAACAGGATTTGCAGAGGAGAAAGAGAACATAGCTAGAGCTGCAGCAAAGTCAAGCTGACCAGCAGTGCACCTTGGGTGGATGGTTGAGCAGTTAGGTCCCAGTCTCCTCTTGGTTATCAGAATATATTTTAATTAAAAATGTCTCACCATTGGATCTGAGCAGCTTTAGCACCACTTCCAGGGGTCCAAGACTGGATAGGCACTGCATGGGGTCAGGACTCACTCAGGCTGGGTCCAGGTATGGGCTCAAGATGGTTGGAGCCTTTTCTGTCCATGAGGGTCTGATCAGGAACCAGACAAATATAACTTGGAGTCACTCTGGTAGTCCTGGGCTGAAGCAGTGGAACAGCGCTCAAAGAGGAGGGCAGGCCTCCGAGGGTTCAGGGCAGGCTTTAGGCAACAAAGCAGTCCTTCAAGGTGCAGCTAAGCAGTGTTCTGCGGTACACAGCAGCGGGCAGTCCTCTGAGCGTCCTTCTAAAAATTAAAAAAAAATCATTTTTCATTTAAAATTGTGACTTAAAATCCAACTTTACCATTAAGATGATTTTAAATTACAATTTCCCGGACGCCAAACATGAATTTCCTACCTGGTCTCAATCAAAATACTTGCAAGAGGGGGTTCTCTGTAGGGATAAATTGGATGGGTACTTTTAAGGTCACAATGGTAGTATTGTATTGGACTTGCTACAATATGTATCTAAAAACAATATTCCCCATTACAATGTATATACTCCTACACCAACACCCATCATCACTTATTGAATAAACAAAATTAATTGTATTAAATTACATCCACCAACTTTACAAATCATTCACTTGAATCTCATTAATTGTCCATAGCACTCTTATCCTCCTTGTTGTTATGCTTTATGAATAGGTGTCCACTTAATTGCTTACATTTTCATACAACCTCTAGTTAGTGTACCTAAATAGCTTGGAGGTATATCTGTGTCCCACACAACGGGTCTGTACCCTTCTGCACACCGTCCTTTATCACATTTTCAATAGTTGGCCATGCTCCTATACTTGGATGTTGATGTGTTTTGGCCTTTGGTTACTGTCCTTTTCAGGACTACAACACGATTAATTCCTGTATCAGTACAATATATAGTTGCACAGAAGGTGAGCCACCCTATCTATATTTGACTTCTAGAGTGGGTACAACCTGTAGTTCAGTGGACAACGCAACTGTGCTTTAGCAAATAGGCGGGATCTCTCCCTTCTTGGCTCAGACAGCAGGAATTAACCATATCTCCATGGCGCAAGGGAGCTGGTGGCTGGGGAAGTGGTCGGCGAGGCGACTTGACTGTTTTCTATAGAACCATGACTGGCTATCAAAGAAGGCAGATTGATCAGTAGTTTCCAGGTTTGGTTGAGTCTGCCAAGGCTTTTTCTGGAGGGCAATAATGTCTGCATGCTTCCAGGGTTCTGAGAAGGTGGCTGTGCTGATGGAGGAGTTGTGGATAGTGTTGAGTATTTAACTGATGGGGCTGAGCATTTGTTGAAGGCGTGTTGGCGGCAGGGGGCAGACACAGCTACATAGTGGATGGTCTTCATGATAGCTGTGGGATCCTCTGTGGTGATAGGATTTCATGTTGTCAGGGTGTTTTTGACTGATACCAGGAGATTTCATGTGAGGCCTATGGGGCCTGGTTGTGGGTAGGCCTCCTGGGCTAAGTTTGCGTAGCTGTACTATGCAGAATTCAGTGAAGTTGCAAAAATACTCTGTAAAAGTACATGGAGGTCAGCTGGCGGGCAGAGTTTCTTGCTGCATTGGTTTGCGTAATGTTTAACATCACTGGCAGTGCAAAGTACGTCCTCGCATTGGAATTCACGTGTGAACGGCACCCTGTGGTTCGCATGGGCACAGCCATCTTGGTTATTTTGCTTGTTATGGTGCTGGGGACTATTTATATCCTCTCTATATCTTTCCCATCCCCCACTTTTAAAACCTATTTTCCCCTACTTTAAAAAAAAATTATATTGCCTTTTCTCTTTCACTTTTTATATTTTAACCTTTCTAAAATGTTTGTGTGTTTTTTTATGACTGCTTTACTTTTTCATTTTTTTGTCTTATTTTTCCCCTTCCTTCTTCCTAATACTTCCTCATCTCTCCCCCAAAGCAGACCTTCTCGACCTGCTGAGCGTCAAGGTTGTGGGGCTCGTGAGTAATAATTCATTGTGAGTTGTGTTCCATGCTAATAGTTTCTCCCAAATAACAGTGCCAACTGCCAAACAATTTCCCAGTGATGTCGACCAGTTTTGCATGGATGCAATCTATGCACTGAGAGATTGAGAATGAGATGGGAACTGTAGAAATCATTCATTGCAATTTATTAGTAATTCCAAAATGTAGTTTAGGACATTTGGAATAGGGTTAGGTAATTTGAAATAGGATGGTTCATGATACTGGTATAATTAATATGCAGGTGCTCTGAACCTCTGATGTAGAAATGTTACTGCATTTGCCTTTTCTTAAAAAAAAAAAATATTCTTGGAGAGATTATTTATTATCAGTGCCACTAATCATTTCAATTTTTTTTCTCCATTATCCATGGGCAGGAAGAGGGCTGGTGGTGACAAGGTGGGTGAGGAAGATGAAGGTCGCCCCTCCATAAGTGAAGGGGCAGATGGCTCTGCTGGCCCCAGTAAGTCCTCCTGTTGTTGTTAATATTAATATTTATTTCCCTAACTTTTACCGCTCCACACTTTTTTCCAACTCCACTTCAATTTTTCTGTTTTCTAAATTCTTCTGAACTCTGAATTATACTATATACTTATTTTCTGTATTTCAGGTTTGTTTACTTTAAACTGTCTGGCTGTACTAGTCTGTCTGTAGCTTCCTCTCTTCTGCTTTTTCAGCAAGCTTTCCGTCTCCCCTTATGTATTTTATTTTGTGGAGTGTTGATAAGGCTCAGAGAAAACATATACTGAAGATATCATGCCCATGTAAGGTATTTTATACATGTTTTGTGAGACGGCTTTCTTTTTCTTCCTTAGGGCTCCAGCTCAATCATTAAAGAAAAAAAGTTGTTTTTGAACATTGTCATGTAATTGTTTGCACCCTCCAATGATGTGTATTTATTATTAGTATAGTACCAGTTGATGTCCGTTCACCATGGTTGAAAGTATGAGGAGGATGGCCCCATTGCATTAGCCGACCAAGACCATATGTCCTTCATTGTCCAATTTTTGCACCCTTTTATTTCTCGAGAAAACCTCAGATTCATCAAAAGCTAGTTCTGCCCCTCCACTACCAATTGTTTTTTTTTTAACTTGACTATGTAACTTTTAAAAAATTGCCAAACAGCAAAATGCCCACCTGATATTTTGATAGAAGATAATCTGTAACCGAAATATATTGATGTATTGCGGTTGTATTTTGCTATTACAAAAAAGTAATAAGGAGAGGCGTATATTGCATCTAAATTGTGTAATGTTTTTTTCTAGCCGCACCAACCACCAGTTCTGGGGCCAGCAGCAACAGCAGCAGCAGGAGCAGATGAGGAGGGAGTCCCTGTGGCAAAAGTGGCAGGCGGTGGTAAGTCCCATCGCTTGCTTATTGACAATTAGTAATATAGTCACTACAATGGTCTTCTGGCAGTGGCTTAAGTTCTCAAATCATGCTCTGATTCCTTCCATCATCCTCCAGATTCTGATTAAAGATTATTATGACCAACTCCATATCAACTGCTCCCGAGAGTCTCAGTCTCCCGACCCAATTGAGACAGAGCAACCTATAACTGTTTAACAACAAGAGAAACATTGAGTATTTTTTTTTCTGGACTAGAATTTTGTTTCTTAGCTAGATAGACTGGTTGGGTCTTCTTTGACAAATGTGAACCAGAAAGCAAAGCAGAAGAAAACAAAGCAGTGTGAAAACGCTGGCAAACAAATTTCAGTAAGTGTCAAAGGGGAAGGGAAAAAAAATCACCTTCAGGAAAAATTTATCATCCATTATTATATTCATGCCACCAACAGTGTAAACCGATCAAGACACAAACACAAGCCAGCATAATATATTTAAAGAATATAAACACGCATTCTCACTATCTGCCACCACTAGATATGAGTCGCATGAACCATCTCAATTGTCAACATTGAAACAAGTATCCCTTATATCAATTGTTGAGGCACCTGTTCAAATCAAGCATAGTGGCACATTGCTGATCGTCTTCAATTCAGGAAATGAAACACACTGGCAAATGCCAGTAAGTTGTAAATCAAATATCTGGGACCGTCTTGCCTGGGGACAAAAGAAAGGATAGGCACAGAATGGAGGCAGGCATTGTCTTTCAAGTCTCCTTGAAGTGCTTTTGGGGGGCTTGGAGGCTTCTTCAATGTACACTGTTCCAACTACAAGTTGGCCATACATGTGCCTAAAACAGTTGTGGTTCATTAGTTATTTAGAAAGAAACAAACAATATACAATAATAAGGTTCCCACAGCAGTCTACTTTTTTTTCTTAAAGCAGTTTGTAGAAAGTACAAAGTTCTATGGTGCCCCAGGTCTAGCCAGGGAAGTAGAGTTCATCATCAAACTCAGGCGGTTCACCCAGAAGTTGGTCAGCTAACACACTACCATGACCTGAGTCCGACCAATCATCATCCTCATCCACTTCCTGTTGTACTTCAAATATGCTGTAATTTGGTAGTATGAAGTGCTGATTTATTTTGATCATGGTCAACCTCTTGACATTTTGGGGTGAAAGACTAGTCCTTCTCACTGTCACAACTGCACAAGCTACACTTCACACACACTCAGCAGACACACTGGCTACAAGGTAAGCCAGATGCTTTATTGCCAGCCTGCTGAGCACTGTTCATTGGCGCCTCCTGCCATACCAATACACCAATGGGTTTTGATCCAGATAGACCTCTGACATGTCATCCAGGTAGGCCTGGACCCTCCGCTCAATAGTCATTGCTCCATCTTGCTCAAGCTCTTTTGCCCTCACCTCTGTAATGGACTTAAGCCCTGACTTTAGTAAACAATCAAATACAGATTTTGGGTCTGCTGTTCCTCTTCCTGAAATTGTTGCTGGTGTTGATTTTAGCTGCTGTGAGACAACAGCACTGTCCGCAGGCTCTATGGGAGTTGTTGGCTGCACAACAGAACTTCTGCCCCTGAGTGGGCCTCTAATTTCACGCCTTTCTTTTTCTAGGTCTCTGGCTTGCTCAGCAATCGATGTCTTGTAGAATGAACCATCCCTATCTGAAAAAGGAATGAAAGTGGCCAGTAATTGTTTGTACCGTGGGTCAAGAATTGTTGCACAGGTATAATGTTTGAATGATACAATGTCTTCTTTGAAGTCTTGTATTAACAGATAAGTGAAGGATAAAGCTCTCCACCAACTCCTGTGCATCTGTTTTTTCATCCATACCTACGTACATTCAACACACCTCCTATAGCTGTTTCTGCAGCATATGCCCCAATGGGATAGCCTGTGTGAAAATTTCAAAAGGAAGCAGCATCTCTGTTAGGCTTTTGAGCAGGCCCCACTGGTCCATCTCAATGATCATGCCCTTCACAGTTGCATCCCCTCTTTGCATGACATATTCATTGATCAGTCTGTACTGCTCAAACAGACGTTGTAACATGTAATAGGTAGAATTCCAATGTGTTGGCATCTCCTGTATGAGGGCCTTAACTGGCATCCTATTATCATGCTGGATAATCCTCAACAGCTTGTGGGCTTTAAAAGAATGGTTAAAATGAGTGCAGATTCTTCTGCATGTAGAGAGTAAGTCACTGACTCGGGGTTCTCTTTTGAGGAAGTCCTGTACAATGATGTTTATGCAGAGTGCCAAACATAGGACCCAAAAATAGCACCCATCTGACATGGCCTTAACTATATTACTGCCATTGTCTAAGGCAACAAATCCAATGCTAAGCCCTCTAGGGTGCAGTCATTCGAAGACCTTGTTTTTAAAGTATTTCAAGATGTTTGCAGCTGTATGGGATTTCTCCATGGAGAACATAGCTACTGTTGCATGCTTCCGAGCACCATTAAAAGTTTCAGCTGTGTCAACACCTGCAGATATCATTTCTCTAACCCCCCACAAAAGAGATCCAGTGTGCAGGCTTGACAACTGGTCCTCATGCCTATCATCAGGTAGATTGTGTGGACAGCACTCTGCTGCTCCGCTTGTCGAACCAATTCCAGCACATTGTGATGTAGTGCTGGAACAGCAACTCTGGCAAAATAGGTTTGGGAGGGTACCTTTCATTTTGGGCAGATAGCTGCCACAAATTATAGAAAACCTACTCCTTCCACAAAGAAAAAGGGAGGAGGTCCAACACTAACACTTTAGCCAGCTTCTTGTTGTACAAACATGCTATTGGGTGGTTGCGTTCATACTGCCCTTCCTGCCTAAATATGGCAGTATTAGTAGCCTGGATTTTTTTCTTTGCTGTTGCCACTAATGCAGGCGACTTAGAAGGCAATGGTAGGCTCAATGTGTGTCTCAGGGAGGCAGCCACTGTAGGTTCTTGCCTTGGTGTTTTGACTTGACTCTGAGTCTTCCTGTGCCATTGCGATGCTGCTGATGTGGGCAATTATACTACTGCACTGCTGGGGACAGGGCTGATTTGTGTAAAAAAAATGTCACTCTCTTCTTCACCTTCAACTTCCACCATGACCGGATCAGATTCCCTGCTTTCAACACCTTCACTAACACGACTTGCAGGTTTTTCCTATTTGCCACTAAGGGGTGCCTCCCAGCGGATTGCATGATGTTTTCTGAAATTAGCTGTTTGGCCTCCGGTTCCATAGTTTGTACCAAGCTTACCCCACCTAACATGCTCTACAAATGGAGCATATGCCAATGTTTATCTCCTTTTCACTAACCATAAAGAAGTCCTAAACTGAGGAGGTCAACTTTCTAACACTGCTGCCACTGCCAATGTCTGAAGAAGTGGCGGTAGGTGGATTTTGTTTTGTTGACATTTTCCTGCCTGCAGTGCCTTCTTCTATTAAGGTGGCTGTGGATGTAGGTCACATCTGGGCCCTTGTAAATATGGAAGCTGGTGGAGGTGGTGATATCGGTACCACATCTCTCGGGGCAGGTTGAGAAGATGGGTAATGTTTGACTCCAATGGGGCTGGGCTAACATCCATGATAACTAGCTCATCATCAGACTAATCATCCTCCTCTTCTTCATCCATTACTCTAAGGCTTTTAAGAACCTTCCTTTTCACTCCTTGCCTCTCCTGGCATGTCTCAGTCTGAGGTAGCAACCAAGTGGAGTCTTGATCATCAGAAGGGGGGCTTGAGGAAGAATATGGCAGGGATCTGGAAGACAGTAGATCTTGTGAAAGAGAGGCTTCCTTCGCTTCCTCTGCATGAAGCTCAACATCCTGATCTGCTTCTACTTCGAGAGGAACTGCTATTGCTGGCTGCGGCTGTTGTTGTTTACTGGCCTAAGTTTCTGGCAACGATTGGGTACTACTTTGAGAAAGACTCCGGCTCGCTGGCGTTTCTATGATTAAAGAGGCTGTCTCCATGCCAGACATGGGCTTAGGCCTAGTTTGGAATGGGGCCACTGATGCGGGAGTGGTGCTCCCAGCTTGCTCCACAGAGGCTGGTGCAACAGGCACACATCTTGGCTGTGTTCCTGGTAGCAACTTTCTATGGGGCCATCTTGAAGCTGTCAGTTGGCAGTAGCCCTTAGCTTTACAAGCTGAAGAGATATCCGTGTGATCATGAGTATGGTCATGCATCACGTTGAGCACAGGCTTTCCGTCTGGCAGTACTGTGGGTGATGTCTCTTTCCCTTCGTGCACTTAAAAGCAAACATGAAAGAAATAACCTTATAGATAATTGTGAAATGCAGTGAATCTATTCTTAAAAACAACACACCAACATTAACTTTCATTATCATGTACAGTCATGAAGGATAAGAAAAACTACAACATACAGAATGTAACTGTTAGCTTTATCTGTCTGCATCAAGTTGGCATGTAGCACTCAGGGAGGTGCTGGTAATAAATGGAATAATAATCCTTGAATAATGTAATGTTATGTAATGTAGTACAACTGTACGCCTATGGCAGACATGGGGCTAATGGGGAAAATTGGAAAACAAAATAAATAAAAAAGAAAATATTTTTTTTTATATGTATTTGAAAAACTAAAGGTTGTGAAAAAAATAGAAACAGGATAAAAAAAAAAGAGATTTTAATTGCTGATGCAATAGGTGGAGGGAACTAGCATGCAAAACCACACAGATTTGGGAGGCAAGGAGTGGTGGGGGTGAAAAATGCCAAAACAGTATATCATCAAATATATCAAACTGGTCATACAGTACATTTAGTAATAAGCATTGACCTACTAGGCCTGAATAACACACAAAATGGCCGCCAGCCACATGGTCAAACAACAACCAGCAAGGAGGCATGGCCCCCACAACAAATAAAAACACATGCAGGCCTAAAGCACACTGGCTTTCTACACAAAATAGCCACTAGCCACATGGTCAAACAGCAATCAGCAATGAGGTAAGGCCACCACTACAAAGAAGAACACATGTAGCCCTAAAGCACACTGGCTGCCTACACAAATTGGCCTCCAGCCACGTGATCAAACAACAACCAGCAAGGAGGCATGACCATCACAACAAAGAAGAACACATGCAGGCCTGAGGCACCCGGCTGCATGTACAAAATAGCTGCCAGACACATGGTTAAACAACAACCAGCAAAGATGCATGGCCACCACAACAAAGAAGAACACATATAGGACTACTGGCTGCCTAAACAAAATGGCAACCAGCCACATCAAACAACAAACAGGATGAATAGGAAACAACAACACAATTAAGTATAGGACTATTATTTTGACGATACAAAAGAGCTCCTGGCCACATGGCATGGGAAACAAAGGCAAATGGAGGCCTATGACAAACACTTATGCACTGGCCAGACAAAGAAGGCATTGGTACAGAAGAAGAAAACAGAGTGAAGTCAGTATTAGTAATTTCAAAAACTAAAATTGAAGGGGCTAAAAATGTTACAAAAATAACACACATCATGCAAAGGCATCAAGTACTATAACCCCACCATACACCGTTTACAGGAAAAAAAAGCAAAATACCGCCAAACAACATCTTGTTATCTTTAATTAAATGCCATCCATGGTGTTTCAGTTCCACAGAAACCACAAACAGTTGTTTTTTTCCATCATGCACCCATGACTATTATTGGACCTACAGCTAGAAGGCCTCTTCCAGTAGCAGGCTACGCCACTTAACATTAACTTTCAATTTAATGAATATTGCAAATTTACAAAACAAAACATGGAGAAAATGTAGTGAACAGTTAAACATTTTTCCTTTGTTGAACATAAATTACAGGTAAAACTATAACTAGGCCCCAAATACAGGCCACCCACCACAATAAATTATAAAAAATCAAATAAAAGTACAGATAAATCCTTGTGACTGCCCCCTCTCAAACAAACAGGTTATACAGCACCCTTGTACAAGTGTTTTTAACTTACTTGTGAAATCTCAAATAAAACAAAGTCCTTAAATCCAATGATATATCCAGGAGACAAAAAAGTGATCCTTCCACCTCAAACTCCAAGTGAAAAGTGATCAGGAGATGAACAAACCAGTGGGAGGAGCCTGCTGGACAGGATCAGGAAGTTGGAGTCTCTGGGAAATTCCTGTTGTTGGAAGAAAAAAAAAAGTACTCCTAGCACAACAATATCAACGCGAATGGTCAATTAGAGAAGATTTTTCACTGGAAGTTGTAGATTTTAGCTGCTTCAGCTTCGCCAGTTTGCAGCAGCAGTTAATCACACTCACTCACGCTTGCCTATGTCAAAAAAGAAGCGCCGGAAGTTTCTGGCACTGTACTAACTCTTGCGAGCAGATAAAAAATGTTGTTAGTGTTCACAAAAGAGCAGAAGTTTTTTACCTCACTTCTTGTGTGCGTGAAATGTCAGAAAGCACATGTCAACAGTGGAAAAACAGAAAAAAGCTGTGCTACATTGTGGGTTGTGGATCCTATCAGTAACTCTGTGTTCCCCGCGGATCTCAGAGTTGCCAAATTCTAAAAACTCCACCAGTGGAGCAGAGTTATTCACCCAAGCCTAGTTGTGGCTTCAAGTTGGTGGACATGGCTGTGATTTTATTACAGAGGAAGGCTGACAGGTCACTACATAGTGGTTCTTGGGTTGGTGTGATGCTGCTGGTGGTTGCTGCTGATGTGGGGGAAGTACTTGATGATAGAGAAAATGTATTTGCTGTTGTTGCAGCAGTTGTCTTTGCACTTGACTAGTGCTTTCTATTTGGTTTCCCAGATTTGCTGATGGTAGTATTTCTGGATGGATTTGAATATTGCCTTGCCACTCTAGTTGTTTCCAGTGCCATATCGTCATGCTGAGTTCTTGCATGTACAAGTATGACCTGTATTCACATTCTTGCAGCTTGCCTTTTTTCCCTCAGGCCAGGGTGTCAGCACAGGTGATGATCCAGTTATTGAAGTTGTTGATGTCGGTTGGTAGGTGGCCTGTGTATTTTGGTTGGTTTTGGTGGAGACAAGAAGCCCAGTTCACCTCCAATAGTGTCTTCCTGTGTTCGCTGTGAGGGCTGGTCACTGAGGTTCTTCTGTGGTGGAGAATGTTGATTGAGGTGCTTCGTGTTTTCTGCCCAGGTGATGTGGTGGGGTGCTGGTTGTAATGTTATTGAATGAGGTGAAAACGGGGTCTAGGATGTCTCCGGTGAAGTGGGTTGGGGATGATACATTTTGGGTGAGATGGAAGTTTCTGAGACTTTCGATGAGTGTGGATAAGGTGAAGTCAATCTAGCCTCCTAGGAGGATGTAGGCACTGGAGGTGATAGCTAAGATGGTGACGAAGTCCTATATGTTTCTGGTAAAGGTTGTTTTGGATCCTGAGGGTCTGTAGGTTGGAGTTCCACTTATAGTGAAGTTTGCCTTGAATTGTAGTTAGAAGTTAAGGTGATCCAAGTAGCTGCTTCTGAGTTAGTGCTGCAGCTGGTGTTGTTCATAAAAATGATGGTGATTCCTTCTTCAGGTTTGGGATAGCTATATCCTACTTAAGCTATCTTCATAGCCTATAAAATTCCCTCTGATATTGTGGAGGATATCTAATAGACTACTTATGCAACATTAATTTTGTGTTCCTGCCCATGTGAAAGTTATGTAGATCAAATAGCTCAAAGTAAAGCTTTTGATGTAGGAAGGATTCTCCTGCTTTAATCAGGTTCATCTACTATGGGCCTCATTCCAACCCTGGCGGTCAAAGACTGCCAGGGCTGTTTTGGAGGTTGAAGCGCCAACAGCCTGGTGGTGCAAACTCGGGGATTACGACCGCGGCAGAAGCGCTGCGGTCGCACCGCCGGGACCGGCGGTTTTCCACCACGTTGGTCCCAGCGGTTTTAATCCACCAGGGCAGCGCTGCTTGTAGGAACCGCCATGGAAAGGCTGGCGGGAAGAGGAGTCGCGGGGCCCCTGGGGACCCCTGCACTGCCCATGCCTATGACCACCATAATGTGCTGCTGATGAACATTGAGCAACTAATATGCGCAGTGGTGAAACACAAAGTCATTGGTCAAACACAATTAATAGCATCACATTGCCTCTTGTCTTTCTCTACATTCTTTCCTTCCAAATGTAAGGCAGTGTGTAAAAAAGACGTATATTTGAGAAATGCCCTGTAATTCACATGCTAGTATGGGTACCCCAGAATTCAGAGATGTGCAAAAAAACACTGCTTCTCAACACCTTATCTTGTGGCCATTGTAGAAATACAAAGGTTTTCTTGATACCTATTTTTCACTTTTTATATTTCAGCAAATGAATTGCTGTATACACGGTATAGAATAAAACCCATTGCAAGGTGCAGCTCATTTATTGGCTCTGGGTACCTAGAGTTCTTGATGAACCTACAAGCCCTATATATCCCCGCAACCAGAAGAGTCCAGCTGACGTAACGGTGTATTGCTTTCAAAAATCTGACATTGCAGGAAAAAGTTACAGAGTAAAATGTGGAGAAAAATGGCTGTTTTTTTACCTCAATTTCAATGTTTGTTTATTTCAGCTGTTATTTTCTGTAGGAAACACTTGTAGGATCTATACAAATGACCTCTTGCTGAATTCAGAATTTTGTCTACTTTTCGAAATGTGTAACTTTCTGGGATCCAGCATTGGTTTCTCACCCATTTTGGTCACTAACTGGAAGGAGTTTTCCAATTCAAGTCTGCCTGTTCCTGAAAGCTGGGAAGATGATGATCTTGCCACCACAAATCCTTTGTTGATGCCATTTTCAGGGAAAAAACCACGAGCTGCCTTCTGCAGCCCTTTTTTCCCATTTTAAAAAGTCTGGGTACCTCTAGAATCCCTAGGATGTTGGAAAAAATGGACGCAAATTTGGCGTGGGTAGCTTATGTGAGCAAAAAGTTATGAGGGCCTCAGTGCGAACTGCTCCAAATAGCCAAAAAAAGGCTCGTCACAGGAGGGGGAAAAGGCCTGGCAGTGAAGGGGTCATTTGATTTTTATAATTTTGGTGTCATTATGTGCATTAAATTATTTTCAGTTTTTATATATTGGAGTGGGATTTTTATTATGTTATCTTTTACTGCTTAACTATTTTGGTACCTCCGAATGCTTTACACATTTTATTAAATTAAGCCTGTTTGCTCTGTGCCATAGCTAGCAGAGGTTGAGCTAAATTTTAAAATACTGAAACCTTTACTGGACCTAACCTGAATAACAACATTATTACTTTTTTCCAGAGATTAATAAAGTTTCATTGTAAACTATGTTTAAAAACATCCAGATGGAGTAGCATGGGTTAACAATGATATCACAATGGAAGATGGCTATTAGTTCACAATTTAAAAGATGTCTGACTAAGTGAAAAATGAAACTATCTTAAAATATTTATCACAGCTTCAATACTGCTGCACATTTAATGTGTCTTCTACGTACATTACACCCACCGGTGTTACTCCTCCAAAAGACATACTGGAACATGCACCTTTATATGAGGGTTCTCCAATGGAACATGTGCACTTAGGGGCAGATTTATGAAAGTGGTGCTGGACAAAGTGCAGTACCACTTATATAGTGCTCCTTAGTGGCCCCCTAACGCCACCATGTGTGCACGGTATTTAATATATCGTGCACCATGGTGGCAGCTAGGGAACTAGCATCATAATTGTTGATGCTAGCTTGGCGCTTTGCAGGATTATCGTCAAAAATGTTGATGCTAATCCTGCAAAGCCCATTGATGCCCATTGTAAACAATGGTGTGCCTTCTTTTAACACTTGCTCTGAGCAGGCATTAAAAGTGCCAATAAAATGACACAAACACATCTCTTAGATCTCTTTGTGCCATTTATCAACCCCCCTAATGGTAGAAATCCCCCTTTGCATACATTGGGGCTGATATAAGAGCCCCTAGCACCTCCTTGCGGCACATTAATGTAATATTTTTTTATGCTATTGTGGCCCAACGAGGCCAAAATTGCAGCGCCAAGCTTACAAATTGCTGCAATGCATGCATTGCTCCACTTGGTAACCCTTTGTGCTACATTATGCCTGAGTCAAGCATACTGTAAGCAAATGGGGTGTTTCCCCATTATGAGGTGGTGAGGCAAAAAAATGGCGCAAAGAAATCTAACAGATTTCTTTGCATCGTTTTTTTCAGCACTTTTAACACCTGCTCAGAGCAGGCATGAAAAGGAGGCACACCATTGTTTCCAATGGGCCTAAATGTGCTTTGCACGATTAGCGTCATTTTTTAAGCTAATCCTGCAACGCTCCAAACTAGCGTAAAACCTTTTGACGTAAGTTCCCTAACTACCGCCATGGTGCGCCGTATCATAGATATGGTGCACACATGGTGGCGTTAGGGTGGAGCTAAGGGGCACATGAAAAGTGGCGCTGCACTGGGTGCAGTGCCACTTTTCTTAAATCTGTCCCATTATCCCTGGCACAGGCATAATGTAACGCAAAGGGTTGCAAAGTGGTGCAATGCATGCATTGAGCCACTTTGTAAATTTGGTGCAGCGGTTTTTGCCTTGTTGGGCCAAATTAACATTAAAAAGACATGACGCTAATGTGGCACAAGGAGGCGGTAGG
The DNA here is from genome assembly GCF_031143425.1 of Pleurodeles waltl. Lineage (NCBI taxonomy): Eukaryota > Metazoa > Chordata > Amphibia > Caudata > Salamandridae > Pleurodeles > Pleurodeles waltl. The sequence goes on along the minus strand of NC_090437.1, from coordinate 897,151,421 downwards.
GTCCTGAGTATGGCATAGTTGCAGCATACCGTAACTTTTATATACTTCTATTTGCCTGACATCATCAGAGTATTTCACACAAAATGACTTATGTTTTCCTATCATTTGGGAAAATAAGATTCAAATGAATTTTAGTGCCAAATGTCCTGCAACAAGATGTCCTCTTCTGTGAAAAAAATGGCAGAGAGTCAATGTGAGAAGGGTCATGTATGCCAATCTGACATTTTGATGTTTGGGAGGATTTCGTCCTTTGAGAACCCATGTACCTAGGAATCCACATTTTCCATTTCCCTTTATGACCAGGAGATTTATTGTCTATAGTTGAATGCATAATTTGGAATCAACATGGCACATTTCTACTGCTTCCTTGCGCTTGCGCCTTATGTCCTTATGTCCAGCTTAGCACTATGCGTTCACCCATGTATTTTGGTGCACTTCATGTTGTCAAAGACTTGTAAACTTAGGAATGCACCACAATGCTACGCCTCCATGAGCCCAGTATGATGAGGAGAAGTATCTGTATCACTTCTTGTTACTTTCTCTTTCAATGCATACTGCATTCTGCAGCACACAAAGAAATTGGAAAATGTCTTTAAGGAATGTTTTTGTGCAGAAAAGTATTCCTTCTGGCACAAAAACAATCCTGCCTTTAATGCAGGCACCCTTGCACCATGGTGCAAGAGTACCCGTTGTTGCGCTGGGGAGGCAACCTCAAGTGCACCAGCACGGGGAGAGAGCTGAAGAGCACCATATCTTAGCAGCAATGTGTTGTGTGAATTGCAAGTAAATATAAACATAAACATTTATGTACGGATTGTGAGTTGTATGGGGCACCATGTGTAGAATTACTTTGCTGATGTTTGTTTGTCTATAATTACGTTTTATAAGCATCTTACTCATACTTGCGAAAGTGTGGTTCTTAAATTATTTCACAAAAAGAAATATACGATATCGTTCTTTTGATATAATGAGTGTGCATATATTGGAAACTCTGTCCTGAAAACTTCAGCCTTAAGAGTTTTGTCTCGTCATTCAAGTTCAATGCAATTGTAGAAAATACTGCCGATTTTGAAGAAGAGTTGGAATAAATGTTTTCTTTTCTTGATGCATGTGTAGAAGAAGTCGACTACAGGAATATACACGTTGGAGCTGCGTACAGTTCTTAACTTCAATAACACCATCTATCATGTCGTTTTAAAAGTTTTAATAAGAATACCTCTTACAAACTAATCACCTCCTAGATGATGTCTACGCGCAGGCAATTTCACAAATGTCACTAAACCCGATGTGGACGGTCTGATTATTAAAGACAGTGTATTTTAAAAAGGATCAAAGACTACAGCAGTTCAGAGTTTTAGAATCATGAAATGTTCTTTACAACTGAACAAAACAACTTCAAGTATTTGTAATTCAAAAGAGAAGCAAACAACGTTCACATTTTTTTTTCTGTTTAGTTGTTTATTAAGAGTTGTATAAAGTGCGAACGTGACCCGAGAGTATGAGAGCATTGCACAGAGATAACATATAGAACACAGTACAACAGAGCAATTATATGTACCTTGCAGTTTCAGCAAACTGGTGCACCCTCTACAGGAGGGTCGTTTTGTAGTTTATTGTTTGATCACGTTGGTTACAATATGTCACATTATACACCCTGGTCAACATTGTAACCCGGAATTCACAGGTAAGACTACAATTGCGTAGGATGCAGAAATGTAGAGTGTTCGAACGTCTCAGTGTGCAGCTTACACCAGATGGAATACGTTTCTGTGCCAGGTACTTTTGGGTTCCCTGGTGTAGTGCTTTGTGTGTGATACAGACATCTTATTATGCATTTTGAATGGAGAGCCACTTTAGAACGAACAGAGCGGGAGTGAAGTGCTCATAGCAACTTGATCTCGTTGCTAGTCCTGCAGCAGAGTTGAGCATAACCATTAGAGGAGCTAAGTGAGATTTTGGCATACCGGTAAGCACTTCGTTACCCTGATCCACTCTGAATATTGCATGGCTCGTTCACACTTTGGAAGTCAGGAAGTGGTATGAATGGCTTAATTTCCGTGGGAATCCTGAGTTGGTATAGTGCTCCTTTGTAGGAGGCGTTGATGTTGAAAATCATGTTGAGGTGTTTGTCAAGGGAGATTCCGAGAGAGTTTGTACAGCCAGCAGTTTCACGAATGCAGTCTAGAACGTCAGATGGTGAAGACAGTTATGCATTTGGGGGAGGTTGTGTGTGAGTGGTGAGCAGAACGTTTTCAGTGGGTTGAGTGGTTGGTTGAGAGCTAGGCTTGAAATTCCACCAATGTTTGGTTGAAATGGAAGATACGCTTGGGGAGGTAGAGTTCAGTGTCATCTGAATAAAGGTGGGAATGTAATTTGGTCTGATATAGATGTGGGGTAAGGAGTTCCATGTTTAGGTTAAAAAGAGTTGCAGGCAAGAAGGCTACATAGGTTCTTCTTGTACTTGGAGACATTTTAACTGTGCAATGGTATTTCACTGATTTTTACAAATATTTATTAACATGAAATGTTCATGCAAAACACAGCAGTTAATAAAAAATTAACAATTTCCTCCTTTGGCACCACACATGCCACCTGGTCCTTTGTCCATTCATGTACTCATCCATTCATCTGGCCATCCAACCAGCCATCTATGTATGTACACACCGAGCCAATCATCCACCAATCCATGCTGTCATTTGCTTATTCTTCAGCCATCACCAACTGAACAGGCATAGAATAACTGATGATATCTGCCCCATACCGCTGACCAACAAAGGACCCTAATTTAGTCCAACACTGCAGGTACCATCTAGCAACATACAGCAACCCATTTCACAGTGACAATCAGATTTGGGATAATATAAACAAAGTCCATTGCTGCACATCTTCCCACTTCTTCCTTTAAGCTGTGCCTGCTCAGGACCATACATTTTCAACAAAATATCTCAGAATGGACAATCCAGTATAGTAACCAGCTAGGTGGACAATGAACATAAGAAATTCCAAAAAGGGACTGCAGAGCTGCTCAAAGCTGCCATCTTCCTGAAAACCATACACTGCATGCCTGTCTTCCAAATGTCTTCATCCAGCACACTACCAAGCGCTGTATTCCATAAAGCAATAACTGTACATCATGATCCTCATGCATTGCGCAGAAACACGTCCCACAAGGGATAAAAAAAAGACAACACACTTCAAATCATACACCCTATATGGTGTAGGTCACTACCCATGAAGGCAAGCTCTTCAGTGCCCCACATAGGGGTAGTAAGCTATATATGAATGTTTCTAAACAAAACAAATCAATACAGTCAATGCACATGCTCATTTAGCCATTCACTCAACCGGTGAATCATTGATGTATTCTTCATCTTCATTGCACACAATCCACAAATGCAAATACTCATTGAAGAAAGGCTTTCTCTTATAGGCCTCACAGGATGTCTGTTACAATGCTTCTTTTTATATTTTTTATTCATTACCAAGTGCCTTTAAATGCCCCTTTATTGTGACTTACTTCTTCCCCTACCTTTTTGATACACGGTTTGCAAGTTTCTTATTTGCTCTATACTATAAACCCATTGTGCACCATTATTGCAGTTTACAAAAAGGTCAGACCAGCAAACTTTGATCTCATCAACCAATCTGCCTATTCAATAGTGATTGCAAAGTGTTCTGAAAAGTCACATTGAAGAAGTTGCAGTCATAGTTGGAGGAGAGACTAGTATATGTAGTTCAAGAAGTCCTCTATGCCTAGCTTTTTGGAAATTAACTAGGTTATCTCTTGGAACTTTTCTAACAGAAAAAGCTACAGTGGCGCGTAGGATGTATGAAAATTGCCTGATAGTAACAGATGTCTCGTCCAATGTATTGTCCAATGTATTACAAGTGCATTATATCCAGTGGCTCGTGTAATACGGGGGATAGGATATCTGTCATGTTTGTGAGGGAGTAACTGATCTGCCAATCTTTAACTCAGGTCCTTAATGTTTAACAGAGAGGCATATGTATAATTTGGTGAATGGAGGTTTGGCCGTCAGGCTGGCAAAGTAATTTAATTGACTCACTTCCACCCGCTAAATTATGAAATGACTGCCAAGACGGTGGTCATTTCTTAAAGCATTGCGGTTTAACCGTCAGGTCCTTCAAGCATGATGGAACCATATGGTAAACTGTTTTCTTTTTATTTTCAAAAACAAAATCCCAAAGCTGGATTTTCTTTTTGAAAATAAAAAAAAAGCAATACTCCCTTTGATTTAGACACATTAGATTGGCATGGTTCATTTTCCATTTTTCTAGTTTAGAGTATTATGTGAAGCAGGTGTTTCTGTGATGCATTTGTTCTGCTTAACTGCACCGGAGTGAGAGACATGTGTAGGATCTAATTAAAATGCAACAATTTGAATCATGTATTGCAAGACACTCCACGCATCGAAGCACACACTATTTTCCAGTTTCAATCTTTGAACTGCTCTCCAGTGTCCCTCTCCCAGCCACTTCAAAACCTGAATTTGGATTTTGTCTTTATCTGCCTTTAAGGCATTATAGAGCAGTCATAAAATGAAGTCCCATTAAGTGCAGTGCTGGTGAAGCTAGTCGATATCACCCTGGCAGTAGGAGCAAATTGAATAAAGTGTAGGGGTCCTACCCTGAATATTTACTGCTCTTCTGGAAAAGTAGTAAAGACCTCACCCAAGTATAATTTACCTAGTGTATGACAGCTCCTTCCTATTAGTAAAGTACTGACATGTCTGTGACTATATGCTGAAAAGGATGAAGAACCCAGATACCTAGGTCATGGGAAAAAAGGGTCTCCTCATAACTTTCTTCATGATGTGTTGCTATGCCTGCCCTTTTGACATATTTAACATGGATACGTCCTGGGACGGTGTTCTCCTCTCATGAGCAGCTCTAGCAATGAAGTGTCTCTATGTGCTCCATTGAGCAGTCTCTTCACTGATGTCTGGCATTCCCAGTTCAAACTGCACTTGGTTTGGTCTCAATGTGGTCAGATTTTCCCTGCCTTGCCCTACCTGCCCAAACAAGAGAGGTCAGCATTGTGTTCAAGTTCATACAGGTGGCGGGAGGCAGTGCGCGTAGCAATATTTTAACATGTACAAAAATCTTGACAGAAGCACCATTTTTGATACAGCACTTTCCTCATAATGGATATTTGTAGTGTGTTCCAAAAGTGTATTGAGGATTGCAATGTCTTCATCACCTTCTCCATGTTGTAATCATATTTCCCATCTGCTGCTGTCATTACATAGATACCCAGGTTCCAGAGCTTATCTGTTTCTCTTCTGAAACCCCTACTCCAGCAGATGATCTCCTGGACACACCACAAGTGTCCCCAGTGGGAATAGGAGGGTTTTCCATTTATTGACCCTGATACGAGCTACTTAGCCAAATGTTTTCAAACATGCCAGGAATTTTGATACAGACTCTGAGAGCCTTCTCAGATGAAATAGTGCATTGTCTGAGTATAGGGATATCAGATGTATAAAGCCCCCTACTTTGATCTCCTTTCTCTCTTATTCCATTCTGACCCTGTTTGTTAGAGGTTTGAGTGCCAGAGCGAAAGGCAGAGGTGAAAAAGAACATGTCTGTCTGGTGCCTCATTGGATACCAGAGTTCTCTGAGACCATTTCACCACTCCTCACCCATGCTATGGGAGCCTTATAAAGTAATCACCAAACTGCAAAAAACTGGACCAAACCCCATTCATCGAAGGACCTCCATTAAGTAATCACAGCTAACTGTATTAATGGCCTTTTCTAGGTCTACTACCACAAATGAAAGTTCTTCTTTGTCATCAATTACAGAATGTAACATGTGTGTCAATCTATGAATATTCATTGTAGTGTTCTGGTGTGGAATTAAGCCATATTGGTCTACGTGTACTAGACTGCCCACCACCAACTGCAGTCTATCTAGGACTTTACAGAAAATCTTAACTTCTGAGTTAAACATGTCAAATGGCTGTAAAGATGAAGGGTTTGTGGAGCTGTTACCAAGTTTGATCATCATACAGGTTATACCTTCCAGAAGGAAACCCAAAGCCTTGGCCTCCTCAAAAACCTCAAGCAAACTTTTGTTAATTGTAGAGGTTGGCATAAATAATGTAATTTGCTGTATTCAAATGATATGAAATGTCAGCAAAATCACATAAGATTACTGTTAGAAATTAGGTTTCTGGTTGGCAGAGGTATGCATCCTGTCCAAGCAGGAACCACAATCCTTGTCAGCGTACGGTACACTACACAAATTAACCTGTGCTCCCCCTCTGGTAGCTTGGCACAGAGCAGACAGGCTTAATTTAGGAGGCCATTTTAAAGAATTAAAGCAGTAAGATAGTGGGAACACCATACAACAATAATCCTCACCATGTTAGAAAAATCGAGCTTAATCTAATGAATAAAAAAAGACCAAAACAACAAAAACCCAACAAGAAGAAGATGAGATATGATTTTTTTAAAGAATATCTGCAAATGTGTCACTTAGAAACTTAAAGCACCAATCGGGGCTATCTGGTGGTGCTAGACCAGTGGAAACCAAAGAGTTCAGGCCGACTGTGATGGAGCGTGGGCCGGCTACAGGGACCATCCTGACCCTGCTAAAACAGAACCTTGAGTCGGCGTTGAGGATCCAATGCGAGGAGCAGAGGAGACGATGAGAAGGTGATGAGTCAGTTCTGATCAGAGCAGTCAGGGATGTGTCATTGTCAACCCACACAGTCGTTGACTCAATATCCTCAATATGTAGTGTCGAACCCCTTACCTTGAAGGCCATGTGTGAACTTTGAGTCACACAGCTGGTGATGTGAAGGCAATGCATTGGACTTAGGGAGATAGAGCAGTTCCAAGCCGTGCAGTGGGGGTTGCAATGTTTTTGTCCTCAGCGGCAGTGGCAATGCATCAGCATCGAGGAGACATGCAATGGTTTCGGTCAGCGCAGTTACAGCGATGTATGGATTTCTATTGGGAACAACTGCAGGGCCTACATGCAAGGGCCTATGAATTGATTGCTACCAATTTGCAGGGTAGGACTGATGAAGGCAGAGTCCAGAAGCTGTAGCACAGTAGAGTGAAGTCTTTGATGTCCCGGAGACTTCAGAACAGGACACAAGCCTGCAGTCGCTTGGAGTCACTGTGGTTCTGGGGATGTGGAGATGCAGGCACAGTCCCTCTCATTCCCAGGCAAGGATGCTGCAGGGCAGGCACAGGAAAGCAGAATTCCAGCAAAGTCCAGCAGAGTGTCAATCCCTTTCAGCAGCATAGTAGTCCCTCTTCTTGGCAGAATGTCCTCAGGTCAGAAGTGTGTCGGTGTTTGGGATGCGTTTCTTCTACCCAGTTGTACCTTTGAAGTGGAGAAGACTTCAACAAGAGGCCTTTGAAGTGCACAAAGTCCCTGCCTACCCTTCCTGTCCTGGTTACAGACACTACAGCGGGTTACGCAGCCTTTTGTAAGAGCTTAGGACCCAGCCTATTCAGGTGTCTGAGCTCCTCCCCCCATCCTGCCCAGGATGACCCATCAAGATATTAATGACCCATCAGGATGTGGATGGCCCATCAGGCACACCTAAGCTCCCTTTCTGTGTGGCTGTATAAAGGGAATGTGCAGGAGCCAAGCTGTCAGGGAAAAAGCACATGCACTTTAGTACTGGTCAGCAGTGACAATGTGCCTGGAATCCTAAAGCCAACAAAAACAAAGTCATCAAAACAGGAGGTCAGAAGGCAAACATGCAGGGGAAACCACACCAATGATGTTGGGTATAACAATTAGTAAACACAAAAGGACAACCAGATATGGCCTTGTAGGCCTGGGTATAAACATGAAAAGTGAAAGTGTGCCAACAAGGGACTTGTTTAAGAAAGAATATTTTATTAAACAAATTAACTAATGGGTGTTAAAAATAACATCAAACTAATTCGTGACAAGTATCTCTAAAGTATGTTAATCACTCATATAAATAGAGACCACAGGTGTTTAAACATGTTAATCAGTTTTTTCACCAAATATGAGAAAATCCAACTCTAATTTCAATAGGTTACTAGAACAGAAATCGTCAACAATACATAGATAAGGTGACAGTCTTATAATGTATTATGGGTAGTACTAGACAAAGGTAAATGTAGGAATAATTCACTCAGATACTTGTATATCGAAAGTTATTCAATACAGGAGTATTCCACTGTTCATAGAGAATTAATAGTGAGTTGGGTTGTGCGTCGACGTTTAGGTCCCAGTTGCAGACCATCTACAGGACTGGCAAATTGTGTGAAGAAAAAATGGTACCATTGGGGGAATTAAAACGATCACAAATATAATATACAACTGCATTTAATTAAAACAATGAAAAGAAAAAAGGCATCACCATAGAAAGTGAATTGAGGAATAAACCTAGTCATGAGATTTGCACTGAGTTTAGCAGGCACTAGAACGTGTAGTAGCTTTAAGATCTAGCTGCAACTAGCATAAACATTACTGAGGCACTCTGCCCTCAAGAAAGCCTTCATGGCTTCACACTTATTCACTCTGGAGGTAAATAGGTAAATATTGAGTGTTGTGTGGATTGCAAACAGGATCTGTCATCACTCCCGGTGGCAAACTCCAGGTGAATGCACTACTGCCCACCTCACAACCCATCATAAAAGGAGAATGATCAGCCAGAAATCTTGTGTAAATACCCTGCCATGAGTTGAGTTGGATTTACACCCTGCTAAAGTAGCATCCACAATCTCCGTCAAGGTGACCCACTAAATTTGCTAAATTAGTCTGTGCTTATTCCTCTAGTATCTTGGCACAAAAGCAGTAAGGCTTAACATAGAGATGTTGTGTGAAGTATTTATGCAACACACAGTCATCAAATGAAAACACAACACAAGAAAATCCTACACCAATTTAGGAAAATAGAGTACATTTTAATAAATTATTTGACACTAAAATGTCACAATCCAATTAGTACAACTAGAGTTATGAATTTTTCTAATTTAAGATATAAAATTGTATCTAAAAGATTAGATCTCTAACTGTGGACATCTAGTCGCGGGAGAATGGGTCAAAGTAAAAAAATATGTTGACTGCATTGGAGCATGCGTCAGATCCAAGAAGTCGATTAGGCCAATCAGCACTTACTTTAGATCTTAGATAAACATTTGTAGAAAAATGCCTCAGGCGGTAAAGTTCAGAAGGGCAAGGCTGCTGGTGGTGTCTGTGTGGTAGGCATTGTCATCGGGGAACCAATGGATGAGGTAGTTGTGAAGATGTTTACATCTAGACTAAGGGCCTGTTTACGATCTTGGCGGATGGCATACTCTGTCACTATTGTGACAGATATTTCGCCCGCCATAGAACAAGTTCCATTATATCCTATGTAACTTGTCATACAGCGGACATTATATCCATCACATATGTGACGGAGTATCCCATCTGCTAAGATCGTAATCAGGTCCTCAGTCTCTTTTTGAGAAGTTGAAATTCTCCAGCTGGACAAAGCAGGAGGCTGTAGATGGCAAGGGCTCCACGAGGCTGAATACCACTTCTGTGAAGGACCACTGAACAGGATTTGCAGAGGAGAAAGAGAACATAGCTAGAGCTGCAGCAAAGTCAAGCTGACCAGCATTGCACCTTGGGTGGATGGTTGAGCAGTTAGGTCCCAGTCTCCTCTTGGTTATCAGAATATATTTTAATTAAAAATGTCTCACCATTGGATCTGAGCAGCTTTAGCACCACTTCCAGGGGTCCAAGACTGGATAGGCACTGCATGGGGTCAGGACTCACTCAGGCTGGGTCCAGGTATGGGCTCAAGATGGTTGGAGCCTTTTCTGTCCATGAGGGTCTGATCAGGAACCAGACAAATATAACTTGGAGTCACTCTGGTAGTCCTCGGCTGAAGCAGTGGAACAGCGCTCAAAGAGGAGGGCAGGCCTCCGAGGGTTCAGGGCAGGCTTTAGGCAACAAAGCAGTCCTTCAAGGTGCAGCTAAGCAGTGTTCTGCGGTACACAGCAGCGGGCAGTCCTCTGAGCGTCCTTCTAAAAATAAAAAATAAATCATTTTTCATTTAAAATTGTGACTTAAAATCCAACTTTACCATTAAGATGATTTTAAATTACAATTTCCCGGACGCCAAACATGAATTTCCTACCTGGTCTCAATCAAAATACTTGCAAGAGTGGGTTCTCTGTAGGGATAAATTGGATGGGTACTTTTAAGGTCACAATGGTAGTATTGTATTGGACTTGCTACAATATGTAGCTAAAAACAATATTCCCCATTATAATGTATATACTCCTACACCAACACCCATCATCACTTATTGAATAAACAAAATTAATTGTATTAAATTACATCCACCAACTTTACAAATCATTCACTTGTATCTCATTAATTGTCCATAGCACTCTTATCCTCCTTGTTGTTATGCTTTATGAATAGGTGTCCACTTAATTGCTTACATTTTCATACAACCTCTAGTTAGTGTACCTAAATAGCTTGGAGGTATATCTGTGTCCCACACAACGGGTCTGTACCCTTCTGCACACCGTCCTTTATCACATTTTCAATAGTTGGCCATGCTCCTATACTTGGATGTTGATGTGTTTTGGCCTTTGGTTACTGTCCTTTTCAGGACTACAACACGATTAATTCCTGTATCAGTACAATATATAGTTGCACAGAAGGTGAGCCACCCTATCTATATTTGACTTCTAGAGTGGGTACAACCTGTAGTTCAGTGGACAACGCAACTGTGCTTTAGCAAATAGGCGGGATCTCTCCCTTCTTGGCTCAGACAGCAGGAATTAACCATATCTCCATGGCGCAAGGGAGCTGGTGGCTGGGGAAGTGGTCGGCGAGGTGACTTGACTGTTTTCTATAGAATCATGACTGGCTATCAAAGAAGGCAGATTGATCAGTAGTTTCCAGGTTTGGTTGAGTCTGCCAAGGCTTTTTCTGGAGGGCAATAATGTCTGCATGCTTCCAGGGTTCTGAGAAGGTGGCTGTGCTGATGGAGGAGTTGTGGATAGTGTTGAGTATTTAACTGATGGGGGCTGAGCATTTGTTGAAGGCGTGTTGGCGGCAGGGGGCAGACACAGCTACATAGTGGATGGTCTTCATGATAGCTGTGGGATCCTCTGTGGTGATAGGATTTCATGTTGTCAGGGTGTTTTTGACTGATACCAGGAGATTTCATGTGAGGCCTATGGGGCTTGGTTGTGGGTAGGCCTCCTGGGCTAAGTTTGCGTAGCTGTACTATGCAGAATTCAGTGAAGTTGCAAAAATACTCTGTAAAAGTACATGGAGTTCAGCTGGCGGGCAGAGTTTCTTGCTGCATTGGTTTGCGTAATGTTTAACATCACTGGCAGTGCAAAGTACGTCCTCGCATTGGAATTCACGTGTGAACGGCACCCTGTGGTTCGCATGGGCACAGCCATCTTGGTTATTTTGCTTGTTATGGTGCTGGGGACTATTTATATCCTCTCTATATCTTTCCCATCCCCCACTTTTAAAACCTATTTTCCCCTAATTTTAAAAAAAATTATATTGCCTTTTCTCTTTCACTTTTTATATTTTAACCTTTCTAAAATGTTTGTGTGTTTTTTTATGACTGCTTTACTTTTTCATTTTTTTGTCTTATTTTTCCCCTTCCTTCTTCCTAATACTTCCTCATCTCTCCCCCAAAGCGGACCTGCTCGACCTGCTGAGCGTCAAGGTTGTGGGGCTCGTGAGTAATAATTCATTGTGAGTTGTGTTCCATGCTAATAGTTTCTCCCAAATAACAGTGCCAACTGCCAAACAATTTCCCAGTGATGTCAACCAGTTTTGCATGCATGCAATCTATGCACTGAGAGATTGAGAATGAGATGGGAACTGTAGAAATCATTCATTGCAATTTATTTATAATTCCAAAATGTAGTTTAGGACATTTGGAATAGGGTTAGGTAATTTGAAATAGGATGGTTCATGATACTGGTATAATTAATATGCAGGTGCTCTGAACCTCTGATGTAGAAATGTTACTGCATTTGCCTTTTCTTAAAAAAAAAAAATATTCTTGGAGAGATTATTTATTATCAGTGCCACTAATCATTTAAAAAAAAATTCTCCATTATCCATGGGCAGGAAGAGGGCTGGTGGTGACAAGGTGGGTGAGGAAGATGAAGGTCGCCCCTCCATAAGTGAAGGGGCAGATGGCTCTGCTGGCCCCAGTAAGTCCTCCTGTTGTTGTTAATATTAATATTTATTTCCCTAACTTTTACCGCTCCACACTTTTTTCCAACTCCACTTCAATTTTTCTGTTTTCTAAATTCTTCTGAACTCTGAATTATACTATATACTTATTTTCTGTATTTCAGGTTTGTTTACTTTAAACTGTCTGGCTGTACTAGTCTGTCTGTAGCTTCCTCTCTTCTGCTTTTTCAGCAAGCTTTCCGTCTCCCCTTATGTATTTTATTTTGTGGAGTGTTGATAAGGCTCAGAGAAAACATATACTGAAGATAGCATGCCCATGTAAGGTATTTTACACATGTTTTGTGAGACGGCTTTCTTTTTCTTCCTTAGGGCTCCAGCTCAATCATTAAAGAAAAAAAGTTGTTTTTGAACATTGTCATGTAATTGTTTGCACCCTCCAATGATGTGTATTTATTATTAGTATAGTACCAGTTGATGTCCGTTCACCATGGTTGAAAGTATGAGGAGGATGGCCCCATTGCATTAGCCGACCAAGACCATATGTCCTTCATTGTCCAATTTTTGCACCCTTTTATTTCTCGAGAAAACCTCAGATTCATCAAAAGCTAGTTCTGCCCCTCCACTACCAATTGTTTTTTTTTTAACTTGACTATGTAACTTTTAAAAAATTGCCAAACAGCAAAATGCCCACCTGATATTTTGATAGAAGATAATCTGTAACCGAAATATATTGATGTATTGCGGTTGTATTTTGCTATTACAAAAAAGTAATAAGGAGAGGCGTATATTGCATCTAAATTGTGTAATGTTTTTTTCTAGCCGCACCAACCACCAGTTCTGGGGCCAGCAGCAACAGCAGCAGCAGGAGCAGATGAGGAGGGAGTCCCTGTGGCAAAAGTGGCAGGCGGTGGTAAGTCCCATCGCTTGCTTATTGACAATTAGTAATATAGTCACTACAATGGTCTTCTGGCAGTAGCTTAAGTTCTCAAATCATGCTCTGATTCCTTCCATCATCCTCCAGATTCTGATTAAAGATTATTATGACCAACTCCATATCAACTGCTCCCGAGAGTCTCAGTCTCCCGTCCCAATTGAGACAGAGCAACCTATAACTGTTTAACAACAAGAGAAACATTGAGTATTTTTTTTTCTGGTCTAGAATTTTGTTTCTTAGCTAGATGGACTGGTTGGGTCTTCTTTGACAAATGTGAACCAGAAAGCAAAGCAGAAGAAAACAAAGTAGTGTGAAAACGCTGGCAAACAAATTTCAGTAAGTGTCAAAGGGGAAGGGAAAAAAAATCACCTTCAGGAAAAAATTATCATCCATTATTATATTCATGCCACCAACAGTGTAAACCGATCAAGACACAAACACAAGCCAGCATAATATATTTAAACAATATAAACACGCATTCTCACTATCTGCCACCACTAGATATGAGTCGCATGAACCATCTCAATTGTCAACATTGAAACAAGTATCCCTTATATCAATTGTTGAGGCACCTGTTCAAATCAAGCATAGTGGCACATTGCTGATCGTCTTCAATTCAGGAAATGAAACACACTGGCAAATGCCAGTAAGTTGTAAATCAAATATCTGGGACCGTCTTGCCTGGGGACAAAAGAAAGGATAGGCACAGAATGGAGGCAGGCATTGTCTTTCAAGTCTCCTTGAAGTGCTTTTGGGGGGCTTGGAGGCTTCTTCAATGTACACTGTTCCAACTACAAGTTGGCCATACATGTGCCTAAAACAGTTGTGGTTCATTAGTTATTTAGAAAGAAACAAACAATATACAATAATAAGGTTCCCACAGCAGTCTACTTTTTTTTCTTAAAGCAGTTTGTAGAAAGTACAAAGTTCTATGGTGCCCCAGGTCTAGCCAGGGAAGTAGAGTTCATCATCAAACTCAGGCGGTTCACCCAGAAGTTGGTCAGCTAACACACTACCATGACCTGAGTCCGAC